>NW_009646500.1:382652-409256 GCF_000708025.1 Charadrius vociferus
AGGCGGCTCGTCTCACTTAGTCACGCAAGCGGATTAACGGACTCCATGAAGAGCCAAGTGTAAGAAGGAAGTGTAAAAAGAAGGCAGCAGATCTGACGGTCTCTTCTGGACTCTGATCTTGGAAAACCCTCCTGTTTTCCTGAGAGTGTGGGTGGGCTTGTAACTCACACAACGGATCAGCGAGAAGAATAACCCCAATTGTGTTTGCTTGTAACAATTTGATGGCTTTCTAGGTGAAATGGGGTACCTTTGTTGACCCAGACTGGCCTCCTGCAAGAGGTCGTAAATCTTCCTTGGACTGATTTCTGATTGAACTCAACTTTGGGGAAATGCTGATCCAGACATGATTTAAAGTTTTCTAAAAATGAGGAATGCACAAAGCATTATGTAAGATATCCTGGGGATTCAGTAGAAGCTATAATATTAAAAATTTGCATTTTAATTAGAATCATAGAATGGTTTAAGTTGGAAAGGACCTTGAAGATCATCGAGTTCCAACCCCCCTGCCATAGAGGGGGGTAGTTCTTGTCTAAAGCTAATTTTTCAAGAACTGATTCTTGCTCGACTTCTGTCTGCAACACTGAAGACTCCCCTTCAGAAATTAAAAATGTTAAATAGTTTTGTTCTCCCTACAAGCGTCTCTAGACTGTTACCATTTCAATATGTAGTCTTCCTACTGATAAGCTAAAGAGCTTGGTCTCCCTGTGTCTTATACTACCAAGTAGGTTTTATAATCCTTTAATCATTCTCACAGCATTTCTTGAAATGCTCGCTATTTGTTCACCATTTTCTAGAAATGTGGACAGTGGAAGAGAACAGAGTAGTGAACGTGATGTTATCAAATGCAAATAGTCTTGTAGCATTTTTGCTTATGGAACTGTGATGAGAGATCCTATCCATCTTGTGCATCTCCCATGACCTCTAAGGTCCCTTCTCTGTTTCTGTTTCCTGGGACAGGCTCCTCTGCGGGTTCACTCTGAACCACCTTGTCCGTTCTTAGCTATGGGACTTTGCGTTCTGCTCTTCTCAGACAGATATGTTTCTTTGTGTTCAGCTTGCCAAGTTGCCCAAGTTACACAGAAAGTAGCCAGTCCTCTTCGTGACGTGCCACTGAAGCTATTTTTCATCCTCAAACTATATTCACAGCAACTTATTTTTTCCTTTTATATAAAAATAATTAAAATGGTAGATAGTACAAGGTGCTTTTGACATATTCAGTAGTTGTTTTCCATTTAAAATTACAATTTGAGATATATCAGTTAGGTACCTTTTTGACTAACTTAATATGCTCTATCTTGACTTTTCATCATTCTAGTTTTCTTAATTGAATAGTCATCAAAATAAGCTCACAAAAATCCAAACTTTTTAAATCAACACAGTTAACCATCATCATCCAAACTTGTAATCTCATCAATAAAAGCCATCAAGTTAGCGTGACAAGATCTGTTTTCCATGAACTTATGTTGATCAGCATTAATTATATTATCCTCCTTTAATTCTTTATTAATTGAGTCTTATATCAGCTGTTTCATCATTTTGCTTCAGATCAATGTTAGACTGACAGGTATATAATTGTCCAGGTCATCTCATTTACCCCTTTAAAATACTGGCACAACATTAGCTTTCCTCCTTTTCTCTGGGGCTTTTCTGGTGCTTCAACACTTATTGAAAATCAACATTAACGGTCTAGAGAATTTCTTTGCCAGGTTTTTCTAAAACTCCTCAATGAAAACCATCCGGACCTTTTTATTTGGAAATGTGTGCTGTTAGTAACTGCCTTTTAATTCTCTGGAGTGACCACTTGAATGGAAAGTACTTCAGCGTTACCTTATGACAAAATTTCTACTTTTTCCCCTCCTAAACACAGAATAGAGCTATGCCCTGAGCACACGTGGCTTGCCTGCATTATTATTCTTTATTCTGTAATTCCCATCTGCTAGTACAAAGCCAATATTGTTCTTCTCATTTTATTTGCTTTTAATATCCTTTTAAAAAGCCCAAATAGTCTCTCTTCCTATTGACCTTAACAGCCATGGCAGGTCTTACTGCCTTTTCACTTTTGTAATTGATTCATCTTGATTTACTTGGATCTGGTGAGGTCCATTAAAAAAATGAGTGTGTATTCTTTTACTTTTATTTCCTTTATCTATTCTCACCAGTTCCTACTTCAGTGTATGCTGATTATATTGTGGTACTCTTCCCACCCCCCACCCCCCCATTTAATTTGGTTCTTAATTGCTATCAACTCTCTGAAATCAACCCATTTAAAGCAATACATAAACAGTGCTGGCTGGGCTTTGCTGTCTGTGCAAACAGCAAATCTACAAATTTGCATGAATGTAACTATTATTTTTTACCTAGTAATACGTTAGAAAATTTCACCTGTAACTTCTTGGAATTCTAGAAAAGTTTTAACATTGGCAGCAGAAGTTCCTCTGCATATGTCATTCAGGCTGAAGTCCCTCTGAAAACACAGCCTAACTCCGCTGAGCACCTGGCTTGCTGCTGCGATATGGTAACTTGCAGCAAATCCCAGCAGGTACTTTGCGTTTTGCCAGTTAAATATTCGCCCATAAACCTTCAATATTGATCGCTTCTACACTGTCAGCACTTGGAAAGAGGTAGTGCCTTTTCTGACATGAACTGTCATTTTCCACTCTTTCTGTCCGCTTCATCATTCCTAAATAGATTACAACCAGTAATTTCAACATTCCAGTCATGCAGATCACCCAGTCAAGTCTCAGTAATGCCAATGAGGACACATTCATGCTCATAAATGAGCCGTTCCAATTCTTGTTTGCCAGCCGGGCTCCTATCCTTGGAGTATAGGCAATTAAAGACTTTTTTCTTCTTCACATCCTTTGGAGTTTTGATTAATTTTATTCTTAGTGTCTTGATTTTGTGCTAAATGACTGCTCTGTTGCTCTCCCCTCTTTGTCCTCCCCTTTTGTTATTAGTTTATCATCCTCGGGCAACATTTGCAAAAGGACCCTGGTGCCTTGCTGCCTGGTAAAATGTGCGGTAGGAGCTAGATGTTCCCAATGCAACTCATATCAAGAGGCTGAAAGCAAATTCCCAACAGCAAAAGCAAAGCGCTTCCAAAGACAGGCAGTAGGAATTTCTCCAGAATCAGAGATCTTCTCCTGCCGTGATTCACATCCATTAAACATCCTTTAGGATATAATTTCCTGTTATGTTTCTGCTAGTAGTGAGAACAGTTGAAGAAGTTCCTGCATTCCTCTCTCATCAAGGCCTGGGCCACGATTGAGCGCCTCCTCAGGAACGCTGTACACCTCCACATGGAATTAGGCTGTAAATCAGAGCTGTGAAGAGATCCAGCTTTCCAAAAGCCTTCCTATGTGGCTGGCTGGCTGGGTGGGAAATTGTGTGGGAGACCAGGACAGCAAGCGTACAGGTGGAGCAGGGTCCCTGATAGTCCTTGCCCCAGGCCTGGGGTGGCAGGGTTGGCTGCCAAAGGTCCCCTGGTCAGAGCCACAGAGGCAGGAGCCATGCCTTTCCTTCTGCACAGTGGCAGCAGAGACCTTTTGTGCTGGGGGAAAGCAATGCTCGGGGTCGGCGTCTGAATTTGGAGGTCCTCCTGGCTCTTAGGCAGGAGCCCTCAGCACTGTACGATGGGGAAGACATAGGCAAAGAGGCCTCTTTTGTAGTGATGGTAGTCTCCGATGCCCAGAAAGTTGGTACGAAGAGCACAGGAACAGCTTCCAGTTCATAGATAGTAGGGGAAGGGCTTTAATGGATCAGGTTTTCCTCACTGGCTTAAAAAGTTTATCAAACACCAGTGTCACATTTTGTGTCATGGCATTAGGATAACAGCAAACTGTGCTGTGGTTTATACGTGCTGCTTGAAGAAGATCCTTTCCATTTATCTTTCATGAATGTTGATTTTCTTCAGCTATATGGCTGACACAGAGATTTAAGATAGATTTAATATGTGGTGATGATAGTAGCAAGATGTTATTGTGCCAAAAGAAGATACATGTTGGAAAAATATTAACCTTTCATACCACTAAATGTATATTAGTTTAGTTATAATGATAACCCCCAAACAGTATTTATTATTTTCTTTTTCTGTCAGAGTGAAGTGAGAAAAGTTTAGGTCAAACAATTCCTCAGGACAGGAATTAGATTTTTTGGTGGAAGGTAGCTATAACAAAGCTGTAAAAAGCCTATCGTCTCATCATAAAAACTGTGAAGTAAACCTCTTCCCTGCTATCACCAACCTACCAAAGAGCCGTGAAGGTAGATTAAGCTTTGATCTTTAATTATGATTCTTTTTACTTTACAGTAATAGGTTCCTGAAGTTTCTGCCAAGCGTATTATTTAGAAGTAACAGCCTCTGATTATTTTTAGAAATTTAGGGTCTATTTTGTTCTCTTTCACTCATCCCATTAGCTTCTCCTTCTTTAAACCTTCTTTACAGTTAATCTCTGACATGCTTTTTCCAACATGAAACATGAATTTCACAAACCACTGAGACACACATAAGCTTAACAAGCAGCCACCTGAACGGCGTAGTCTGGTATTACCAATTCCAGTTCGTTTTATGAAATACTTTTGTTCTAAGCTGTGCTTTAAATCTAAATTGAATTCTTCAGGAAAGAGATTGGGCCTTTAACTGTATCATAAATTGTGTAATACATATGGGCATTTAAAAAATGAACATTAAAAAGGCTAGAACATTAAAGAACTGTGTTCTTTAAGCTCCTATTTTGTGTATCCTGTTAAGATTTATTGCAGATTGTTTCAGTTGCTCTAAAATTCACTGGGTATTTCAAAGGGATTTCATGTCTTTTTTTTTTTTTTTTTATGGCAGATGTCAGCTCTCTCTTAGTTTTCTTGCAATTAATGCTTTTTCCAATTTTTCATGTTCTGCCTTGGGGATAGATTTGAACGATAAAGGTTTGTCAATTCCTGCAGCCACCAGATCTGGGGCTTTATTGTAGTTGTTCCTACATTTTGTACTTTTTCTTTAAGATTTGTTTTTGCTCCCTTCTCCCTATGCCTTTTACTGATGGTCCAGGGTATTTCTTTACATTCCTCTCTGGAGAGAGCCATCCTCCTGGAGAGACCTGTTTCATTCTCTTCACAGATGTGAATCACCTATCTCTATTTTTGTGTTTAGGAAATTATGTGTGTTGTTTCTTGTTCAGTATTTAAGTTCTTGAGGCACATTTCAATTCCTCATGCCCTCATACAACAATACATATGTACCTCCCATGTGTTCCCCAGCCATGCCTCCAGCCAGATACTGAGTATTGCTATCCCATGCACCTGTGCTAGAAGCACCACAAACCAAGGCAGACTAACTTTGGCGTAAAGACTTATCAGCAAATATGAATTTTACCAGCATTTTCCAACAGTTCCCTGGAAATAATAAAAAAAACTTTCTCTTTTTCGACTGACCCTCAAGAAACAGTGTGGCAGATGATAGTGAATAAGATGGTAAATCATGTAAAAGAAAAGACCATTTATGTCTAAGGATAAGAGTTCAGTACTATTTCTGCCATTTTATTCAGTAAAAGTCCAAAACGAATCTCCCCTTCAGTCTGTTTCTCAGGATTACTTTGTCTAAGAAGGTTTAACCAGCCTGGAGTAATCTTTCCCTACTCGTTAGGAAGATTTCACATAAATAAATCATCCTTAGTAAAACTGTATTCTCCAATCGCATTTTAGTCCTGTTCCTGTTCTTCTTTTTTTTCTTTATCACATTTTCGTCAGCTGTTTTACTCCCTGACACTGTGCTTTTTGCACATATTGACTCACTTTCTTTTTGCTCTCACTGCCTGTAGGTGTTGCTTCTATCACTGAGCTTTCTTCACGTCACTGAAGTTTTCTTCCCTTGCTAAAATCCCTTCCATACCCCAAACTTGCTGAAGAACTCTGTGGTTCATTTGCAGATAATTCCTGCAGGAAACTCTTAAGGTGATCTTTTTGCTAGTCCTGGGGCTTTCTTTCCCGTTTCCTTGTTTTTCTTGACTCTCAAAACATGAGTCTGAGCATCCTGATCATTGCTTGAACAGCACTGGGGGAAAAAAATAAATGCGGCTGTATATTCAACATGTGGCTATAGGGTAAAACAGAAGAAGACTCAGAGATACTGGAAAATCTTCCCACTTCTGCTATTGTCCCATTATATCAGTTTGATCAAAAAATACTGAAAATACAATCAAGAAATGAAGGTACTTTAGTCATGCAGGTTTTGACATTGCCAAAGTTCCCCATTATAAGTGAGTCTTCAATTTGATTCTATTCATAGCTTTCTTTTTAATTATCTAAAAATGAGACGGGAAATGAAATGTAAGTGAAAAAAACAAATATCAGAAGTGAATACCCAAGCTATAAACCTTCATTTTTCTCCTTATAGTAAGCAACTTCCCCTGCAAATATGCAGAGTAATAAAGTTATAACATAAGAATAAACAATCTTGTTCTCCATGCCCTCTGCAAACTATATTACTGAAGCAACTTTCATTTCATCAAACAAGATTCTAGGAGTGGATAGAGCTGACTGGGATAATGCAAATCATCGTGAATAAAGGAATATGATCAGTGTTCCTTTTTTCTTTTTTTTTTTTCTTTTAACACTGGCTTGTATGTGTTGAATTCATTTCTCTCCAAATTTGCCTGCTTTATCTCTTCTTGATGCACTTATTTTGGATGATGCACTCAAGGTGATCTTTTTACAGCAATGCACATGTCAGCCACCGTCTCGGTCAATGTAGTGGGACTGTTTTAAGAACCGTTACCTAACCAGAAGCATATTCAGTCCGTAAGACCATAGGCTTTCCTTCTCTCCCTCGTATCTCTGCACATCCACCCCACACACCATGCAATCGGCTTACGGCTACATCTATTGCACAGCAATAATCCGCTCCCCCGTGGGCTGCGGCTTTCGCAGAGGAGTAAGGCCTTCTTTTTACATTTTACAGATGTAAATGGAGCTCAGCCTCCCACCCCTTTTCTGCCTTGATTATGCCTTTCATGCAGGCCCACACAATTTTTTAACAACATTGCAGCCAACTGAAACTTCTGATTAACAGTTAACGCCTTCATGTGCCGGCAAGCAGAGAGCGGCCCAGCGCTTGCGGTGGTCACGGCTTTGGTTTGCGAGTTAACCTGCCCTCAGCTGCACACAGCCCACGGTTAGCACCTGCTTTTCCTTGGTTGACGGGCTTTTCGATTAGCTCAGATGAACAACCAGCAGAGGGGAAAAGTGACTTCTCGGTGGCATAGGCTAACATTCGCTGTGAGCCTGTACCACGCACGGATTCTAAGGCTGCACAGAGAAATGAGTAAAAAAATGGGTCTCAGAGAAGCACGCTGTCTTCAGGGGCTGTTCATGGGACACCTGGGCTTAAAAGGGGGTACTTCAGCTGTTGTCTATGTTGCCAATCTTAATTCTGTCTGTAATAATAACCTGTGCATGTGTTTGTTTTTTTTTCCTTCTTGTTCACACAAATGGAGTAAATAGACACAGGCGAGAAAATAGAAACACAGAGGGGTTGAGGTGCGTAAGTATTAAAAAGCTTCCCGGATTTGCAGAGCTGAGATGCGTAGACATTTGAGAACGACTGCATTCATTGTTCTATATCCAGCTGGTATATTTTAAATATGGATGGTCAACAGAGCATAAATGTTGTGCATGTGCATTCTGACAGCACAGATATCAGAAGAAAGTTTGACTAAAAAGCAGATAAAACAATTGTCACAAAGCCATTTTTTTCTATCACAGCTAGTCATCTGCCAGCAAGATGCCAGAAAAAGTGTTAAAAATACTGTATATATTCAACTCAAAGTGTGTTTACATTTGCAATATGTTCTTTTATGTGAAAGAACAGACAGAATGAAAGGAGAATCCTCCCCTTGGTAATGACTATTTTAGTGTCTGCCCAAAGCTTTGTAAATAATGCAGCACTATAAAATTTAGTCATAAGCAGTAATCATTATGTCTCAATAAAACAGAATAATTTTTCCATTTGACCCGCCACATAAATGTCTATAGACATTTTATTTATCTTTAAGAGTGTTCCTTCTATTTGTCTCCTAATACAAGCAATATGAAGATTTATAACATCTACAAAATTACCCTAGAGTGTACCTGGTTCCCTGTTTTTTCCAAAAACTGCAGTTGTCAACAGGGATTTCTAATCCTTCAACAGATTGAGTCAAAGTCACAGAACAAATAGGCCATGAAAACTTATTTTGGTTACCTCTGTAAACTTTCTTCATCAGTGGAATGCTGAGAGATATCTTAGTGAAACATACTCCTGTTCAAGAGGCCAAAGAGGCCAAAACCTCTTTTCACACGATTCTCAGATGTTTCCTTGAGGAAAAGGCATGATGAGAAAATAGTGGAGGAGTACGTTTTATCTTAAATGAGAAGACTTTTCAGTGTGGCTTATTCATTAAAAAAAAAAAAAAAAAAGGCAGCAGGTAATTGTTAAGCAATTTTATATTACACTGTCTTGAGACCGAGGTGGTAACTGATGACTGATACATTGTCAGGGAATTTTATCTTCTTGTTTATATGTAGTGTGCTGCTGTTATTTGGTCACAAGATATGACACATACTCCGTGTGCCAAACTGGGAAATATTTGCATTCTATTTGTTGGCATAGCGAATAACAGTGCATTTTGTGTGATAAATTACTTACAGTTGGGTGAGATCAAAAGATTTAATGTAGGAGAGGAAAACAGTAGCAAACCTTGCATGATACAATACAGAATACCAACACAACAAAGGATTCCTCTGGCACTTCCTCCAGGATTTTAATTCTCAGGTGAATCTTAAATTTAAATATGTATTAAAAAGCTTAAAAGTTTGCATTTGCAGAAAGCAATGAATGACGAGGCGGAAGTCATGAGTGCTGCGTTACAACTCAGGCTTGGACTCCTGATTTACAGAAAGCAAAGCCCAAGCATAAATGCATCGTGTTATCCTGGTGGGGCAAGAGAAGGTCACGCATCAGCTCTTCTCCAAGCTTTTGTTCTCCTCCCCACACTTCCACACAGGCTTCAGTTTCCCTGCAAAAGAAATCTGAGTGCGCTTTCCAGATGGGATCTCTGATGCACTCCAAGCAATACCAGCCAGCACGTTGCAGGCCTCAGGGCTCAGCATGCTGTGCAGCAGAAGGCAGCAGAGATGCACCCTAGAGAAGTCATTAAGTCATGCCTGTGTAGGGGGGTTTTAGGGAGTTGCAACTGTAGGTGAGACAGCATACTGAAAAGTCTTGCTTTTCTGTTATTGTCTGAAGATTTTACAGGTCTGTTTTCTGTTAATGTTGGTAATCAGGGGGAACAACCCTGGCTCCTAATCAAGAGGTTTGATTTGCAGTGCCCTACCAGTAGTACTGAGAGCACCGATAGCTTCAAGAAGAGCCTTGGTAAAAGGTCTGAAAGAGGTGGTCTGTACAGGTCATGTAATATAGTTATAAGCAATAGTTTCTTAGATATTTTATGTGAATAAAAATCATCAGGAAATACTACAAAGAGTAGATTATCTGAAATCTTGCTAATAGCCACTTCCCTGCAGTCTTCAGTTGGCATGTATATGAGGATGCAAACAGAGAATTAAAAAATGTTCTTCTGCAATTAGTCTTGTATGGATTTAATTTAAAAAGGTATAATGGGTCATCATTGTCTTTTAAAGTGTGACCCGATGAGGAAAATGTGATTGAACGTCTCTCGTACATAGTATGGATAAATAACTTTTTTTTTCCCCTGTTAATCACATAGTTGGTACTTTAGCTTGTAGCTACTAGATCTTGTGTGACTGATCTGAAGAAACAGCTACGTACTACTCTGTTGTCAAGGAAACTGTCCCAATCACTAGTTATACCTTAGTAGTAAGTTGTTTCTCATCTTCATGGTAAAAATGGGCCATTCTGCGAAGAGATGGCAGAAAGGTGAAAACCAGCTGTAACAAACCGTTGACAAGAGTCTTTATCAGGGAGGGAAGATACTTGCAGGTTCTGGTTCCTGCTCCAAATACGGTTGGTGTATTTTATCCCGTTATTATTAAATACACAGTCTTGGGAGCAGGGAGGTCTAAATCTCAAACTCTATGCTGAGGACTATGCTGGATTTCAACTACAATATTACATTAGGGACTGCAAACCCTACCTAAATAATTTGAAAATAGCTTGAATATAATCACAGTGGGTTTTTTCTTAATAGATACGATATAATTACTTCTAAAACAAATAAAGAGAAATAAAATCATATAATGATCTTATAAGAGAAAAATCATATAACCGTGAATTGAAAAGGTTATCTACATTGTCAACAGCTAAAGCTATTAAGATGACTCCTACTGAATCAGTGGTAAGTCAGTCTTTCTCTTTCTAAAGCAAACCTCAGAAGAAGTAGAATTAATGCATACTCATGATATAGGAGACAATATATTACATTTTGCAGATACCACTGAAGACATTTGGGGAACAGTATAAAACAATATAATCCATAGAAGGTAATAGCCTGATTTTCATTATTCTCCAAAAGAAGGAGGAAGAGTGACAGTAGGCAGTAAAGCGGATATGCAATTTTAATATTGCATTTATGAAGGGAAACAAATACTTGCTTGGCATATGTAAAGAACATGCATTAACAGGGACATAATTACTCCTGTCCTGGCTACACTTGAAATACTGTGACCAGTTCTGGGCATCTCTGTATTAGGAATATATTGAAAAAAAAATTGAAGGTAGCTCTGAGAAGTATCTTTAAAAGTTTTTAGACAGCTTAGAAAGAAAAGTCACCAAGAATAAGTCAAAGATCATATACAGTATGCATGTAGAAATAAGGACATCCAGATCATTCAGCAGCACCAAAGATCTGACCAGTATAAATACAAAACTTAACTCAGAATTCATTCTTTCAAAAAAAAATTCTTAAAGAAACTAAATATCTGGAACCTAATGCAGTGTGGACATCAATGCAAATCTCTCAACAGTCTGCAGTAGACTCTGCGTAAAACTCCAAAATGGAATTGAATGTTTTAGATGCCTGCGGAGAAAAGAAAAATGTTAAATTAGACCTGAGTCAAACATTCCAGCTGTGATTATCTTTGAGTTTCATGGATAAGAACTTTACCTCTTCACTTGTGTATACTCTGATTTTGTAAATGAAGATCGAAATGAATTCAGAAAGTCACTCTGATATGTCAGAATGAAAGAACTGATGATTTAAAGAAACAGCCCTTCAGACAAAAGTCAAAGGAACAAGATAATGTTTTCTTTTTTCAGATGTAACTACACTAAGCAATGGGTTATAAATAGATAAATTGAGGTAATTCTGGGAGTCATCTGGCAAAAAAAGGATCTCTGAAAAATCATCATGTGGTATCACTGTAGTCAAGAGAGAGCTGGTAATTATAATGAAAAGAAGCTATAAATGCATTTCCTCCTCAAGTAGACTCTGTGTTGACTACACAGACCAGCTTTCCATAAAGCCAGTATGTTTAGAGTGACTATTTCATATATAGCCATCTACATTATGGACAGTTAAAGTTTGGGTCAGGGAAAGAAGCTGAATCTGAGAAAACAGCATTACTGAGTTAGGGTTATGTATATGGGATAAAGAAGGTAACCTTTTTCATGTTCTCTGCTTTAAAACTAGGAAAATAAAATGTCAGGAGAGAAATCACAGGGAAATCATCATGAATATAAACGCCTTTCAGTCAGTAGAGCATCAATGGAACTAATATAGGAGCTTGGATGTTTTCCTTTCAGGTCAATTGGCTGCAATCTGGCTTCACTCAACTTCTCCCTATGTGCTGAGATCAGATATTTTGTGTCTCAACAGACTGAGGTCAGTCTTGTTGCTTTACTGTATGCAAGGGTATACTATGACCGGGGAGTCTTTGCATCACACTACTCCTGTAATAGGGGTGGTAAGTACAGGAAAAAAAATGCCTATACAGGTCATGTTTACTCAGATGTAGTGCCAAGCCCTGTAGTGTTCATGCTCCTGTAATATAGTCCAGAAGAAAATGTCTACTTCTTGAGAAAGGAGTAGGCTTTGCAGAAGCCAAATTGTAAAAGCCCTGTGGGGTTTCTGAGTCCAAAATGTGGAGAAATTGAATTTAAGCTGGAACAGATAACTAAATAAGTAAATAAGTTATGCCATAATGGCCCATTAGAGTATAACAATATGTTGCCTTTTAGATAACTTTCAGTTTGCTAATTTGAAAATTGCAACCATATGAAAGCTTTCAGAGTGACAGCACATTTGTTTGTAGTTTGGTATTTGAATATGCCAAATATTGGTTCTATTAAGCTATTATAAAGCTAAACATCTACATCAGACACATTTTCTTTCTGCATGAACACAAAGGCATAATGTTCCATGTTTTGCTGATATCTGCATGATTAACTACATTTGTTTTCTATTTACTACAGAAAGCTGTGCTCTAGAAAACCTATTTGAAACATTCAAACTTTCACTCAGGGACATTTCTCCCCATATAATGACCAAAGAGCAATAGATGTCAGTAATCAGAAATCTCTAAGGACCTCGATTTTTGCAGCCTCATTAGTAGTGTCTTAATTAGTTGTCACCCAGGTTAGTATTGACTTGTTAAGCTCATAGGGAATGCACTGAAGGGCAACTGATGTGCTCTCAAAATGTCACATCCTGTATCCAGGCTCCATTATATGATAGTTTTGTTAAAAAAGGTTGGTCTAAGCAAAAGACAAGCGGTCTTATCTTCTGACCTCTTTAACTCTCTTAGAAGGGTCTGTGGCTTTGCCTTTATTTCAGGAGGAAAAGATTATTTTTTTGAACATTTCAGGTAAGCATATTCCTTTTTACAAATGAAAACTTCTGCTATATATGTATACTTACACATCCTTTCATATGTCTTTCCAACTTATGTATTTGTATCTTTACATGTGGTGTGCATATATATATGCATGTAAAAAGAAATATGTATATGTTAGAAAGGTAGCTGAAAAATAATGTTGCTTAATGTATATAATTGCAACCTACTAGATCTTTTTTGTAGCCGTCCTGATGCTAATATAAATTAATAAATTGCGGTTTCTAGCCTAATTAGTGAATGTAGGTCTGTCTTGAGCAGGGGGGCTGGGCAAGATGACCTCCAGAGGTCTCTTCCAATCTCAATTATTCTGTGACCCTGTTTACACTCACAAAAATGTGCCCACATGAACACACACATTTCCCAAGAAAAAACGGATCACAAAAATGCCTGAAGGGTAACTAATTGCGTATTTACATGTCCCAGTTGTCTTGATAAGGTGGAGATTAAAAACCACACTGACTTAAAGTCATATACAAGTGGTATATGTACCATAGGAACAGGGTCAAACTTTCTTGTGACCAAAGGTGTGGTGCCTTTTATGACTCTGAACCTTGGCTGCCATGCTTTGGAAGAAGACACTTTTGTACAGAGAGTAAAGTATTCCAAAAATCCATACAACAGTTGGAACAAACTGTTTTACTTCATATTAATGTTACACACAAGTTAATTATGATGATAATTATGGTATTGTTATTGTTTCTGTTATTATTATTATTATATTCTGTTAGAATTCTGGATGACTTCAAGTCCTGCTTTTCCTATGTCAGCAAAAAAAACTCTACATCTCTATGATGTAGATGAGGAATTTGTCAAAAAAGAAAAGCAAAATTTATAATATGTTTGTTTAAAAGATGTGGATACTTATAAAAGAGTTATGGGTGGTTTGACACCAACTATGCTAATTTTTCTCTTATAAATGTAATCTAGAAAAACTAAAATGCTGAAATCTCAAAAATTTCTCTAAAGGATGCTACAAATTTGATCCTTATAAGTTGCAAGCTGTAGAGATACAGTACAAAAGCTACATTTGAGATCACAGGGCTGTGATGAAAGGCTTTTTTTTTCTTGCTTCTAAATGATATTTGAACCTCACTGATCTAAAATTTCCCCAATGTATTTGCTGACTGTGTGTCAGCTGCCCCTGGGATAGACTGGCCATACATTCCTTTAAACCTTTAACCAGTAGTGGTAAAACTACCTGTGAGATGAAAGAGCTATGCTACTTCAGACAGTAAAATAGCTCAGACCATTACCAGCATATGACTCACACAAAAATATGTTATCCTATCTCTTCTTCACTGGTTTGGCAGACGCACTGAATGAAGTAGGTTACTGAGGCAAGGGAGAGAAGTTTGCAGTGAGAGAAAAGGTGAAGAATAAATTAAAACTCACTTGAAAGAAATGAATAGAAGAGCCCTCCACCTGCCCCATCATCATCTGCTGGAGTGACACACTGGGCAATCACACTCAGTGATCAAAAGCAGTCTCCTGGGTTGTCGATCTTTTAGGTGGAATAGTAGCTGGCACTAAAACATGTATTTTCTAGTAAAGAAGATTTTTTTTTTTTTCTTTCCTGGGAAATCCAGTGATGTGTTGCCAATATCTTGAAGGGATTCCACTCAAAAAATATGCTCCTTACCCTGAGATAAATTATTTCAGTAAGGATCTTTATTACAGAGAATAAAGGCAAGGTAGCAGGAGGTATTTTAGCTTATTTGCTTGCTTAGGCAGAAATACTTTACTAGAAAAAATAGTGAAAGAAAGAAGGAACACACTACTTGATAAACACCTAAGCAACATTAAGTTGAAATTGTCATATGGCTTGTTACTGAAAATACCTCTCATACATTTATCTTGTACAACAATTGTCGGCTGGCATGGTTTAAAAGGTCAGATATGTTAGGAGAATCAGTAGTACAATAAATCAAGATGATCTATTTGGACATAAGAGCCAAAACAAAAGGATTCAGTTGTTCCACGGTAGCGATCTGAGTCTGGGGGTGCAACAGGTTTCTCTCTTCCTGCATGATGGCGCTGCCCAGTAGTTTTATATGGTGTGCTCTGCAAGGGAAAACACCCCATTATTGCTACCCCATCTGTCGAACATTTCTCTGGGTAATGATTTGGCCCCTCTTTGAGTGCAGTGCTGGCTGCGCTGCTGTTTTGGGGACCCAGCTAACAAATCTTGAGGTAAACCCCTTCTTATCCTTTCAGATTGTAGTAGGGCCACCAGCTACCAGAAGAGTACTTGTGGCCTTGCACACACAAACTTATTTCTGCTGTTGAACAACCATCTGCTCCACATGCTGTTGCTACTGATTTTCACCAATTATTCCAACAGATTTTCTAAATCTAGTTGACTTCTGGGGCAGGATGAACTCTTGCACTCCCTCATCTAGTCCTTTTAGCCTTCCCTTACAGTCATAAATTCAGCTAAGCAGGAAACTGTAGCGAGATACTTACTGAGAGTTATTGCTATTTTATAGCTTAATTAGTACAGTTAATTTTATTTTGTAATTATACTATGTTTTGTTTCTATAAACATGGAGGTCGCGTTATGTGTAGTCAAATCTGTAGAATTTAAACTAATGGTTATTTAATTATGAAGACAAATTATTTTTGCAGTTTTAAGGCAATATACTGTAAAAAAAAATGGGGATAATATCCTGTATTGACCCAGTTTTTCATCCATTTTTTATACAGGCTCTGTCCTTTAAGATTCATTATGAGGTTCCTCTTTTACGGAAGATGAATATGTTCCATTTTTAATTTTTCTCCATGGTCGCTTAAATCCCGTAAAGGAATCCAAAGTTATGAAATAATTACATAGTAGGAGGAATTTTATTTACACACTTGCTTATAAATGAAGAAATACACACAAGAACTGTTGACTAGTTGACTGGTTTTTTTACTATGTTAATGTCCTATTAAAGAAATCTTTTTTTACATTATGTAGAAAGGGGTTTTTATGCTCAAATGTTCAAGTTATTATTCATGGTACTTTGATAAAAGATGTTGCAAAAACTAATCAACTTTTAAAGTTATCTTTTATTTTATTAGTAGAACAAATCATGGTTTTGCATCTAAATGCACGCTGATAAATACACCAGCATAAAAACATGGCTTCCTGAAAGAACCTCAGCATATGAATTTGAATTTAATTCAATTTGGGGAGTAAGTTTTTAATTATGCAGTTCTACAAATTCAGCTGACATTTTTGATTGCTATTTCAGTTCTATTCTCTTGATGATTTTGATCGCGATAAAGTTTTTAATTTCATGGCTATATAGCATTGGTGAATATGACACATTGGACTTTAATGAGAAGAATTTAGTAAAAAAGAAGTGTACTTTCTCTGAAATCTCGTAACACTGAATTCATCATATATGTTATGTAATCTCATAAGAGAAGATGTTATGATAATGTACACTGATATAATCACATGAGTGGATGAATCATTCAGAGAAACTCTATCAGCATAATAGGTATAATATATTAAAAGAACTGACAAAAAAATTGTAAGCAAATTTACAGTTAGAATGGCTTCACACCACAGTTCATTACACAGGTTTGCTGTAACACTGCTTCTTTAATTGCTTGTTTGTCTAATGCCAGAGCATCTCACATTGCTCATAATTTTGCAGACTTTTACAGTTTCATGCCTCTGAGGACATTAAGATTCGCATGTAAAAGCAAAAACAAAACCCAAAAATCTCTGTCATGAAAAATAAGCAATTAAACAATTACAAACTTCTAATTCTTTCTTGAAACTCTTTTGGTGTTCTTATGGCAGCACAGCCCATCAAATGTTCTATAACCAGGTACATAGGAGAGTAACTACTACAGAGAAAGTTCCAGTAAATATAGCAGATAGTACTCTTGCTTCTTTTCAGCCTTTATGGGATAATTTTGAACTGTTTTTTAAAGAAACTGTCGACTTATATTCTGTATTTTATGCAATGAATGTTTGCATTTAAGATATCCCATGTTAATGAATATTTCTTGCATATTTTTGTTGACATATAATGCAAACAACTTCATTTTCCAGTCACACATTTTGGCTTCAGTCAACTGAAAATATCATGATTCAAATTTATGACTCGTGTATGAACAACAGTGACCTCATGTGGCTGTTGCTTCAGGGATACATGTATCAGGCAGTACAAAAGGAACACATCTGTCTACACGGCAGGAATATAAAAACAGTAAGCGATGCCCATTGTGGTTCATTATAGTTCTTTGTTTTGGTCTTAAGACAATGTTAACTATGGTAAGTTCATTATAATACTGCTTGAGAAAGGAGCTTGATGAATGCAGCCATGAAATGGCCAACAAGCTCTGTTATACGTAGTTAAGGTTTGCCTAACACCATGCTCAAGAGTTTCTGACTTCTTCCCTGATAACCCTATATCAGTTAGAGATCAAAAAGTTTTTAACTTGGTATCTAGAAGTTTTGGGTTTTTTCTTCCTCTCCTCTCCTCTCCTCTCCTCTCCTCTCCTCTCCTCTCCTCTCCTTCGTTTTCATTTGTGGGTGTGTAGTTTTTAATGGCTGTGTAAAGCTCAAAATGCCCTTATTTAAACTGGTGGGACAAACCTGCTTTTGATGGTATTTTGCTCTGGGATTTGGAGTAAGTTGTATTGGTTTGAGAGCTCTCGCTGGACGTTGTTTAAAGTGGACAGATGCTAAGAAACCTTGTTCTATGTTATGCAGGGTTGTTTAATTTAGCTCTTACCTTACTCCAGTTTGTGGGAAAGAATAAGTTTTTCTGGTGTATCTGCATTTAGATCTGTTAACAAAAAGAATAGATACATCTTCTTTAAAAAGGAAAAAGCCCGCACATTATAAAGTTTCTATTAAATTGCTCGCTAAGCCTTCAGCTGCAGTAGGAGAGAAACTGATGCTGTAAAGGGAACATAGTCATGACATATCATTTTATTTCAGCTAGAAAAATGTGGCCTTGCTTGGAGCAGAAACTGCCTCTCTGATGAGGCCGTGGTCTGGTTGTGTGGTTGGGAAAATGAAACCCAGTCTGAGTGAAGATATTGTCAAACCCACCAAGGTTAAGCACCCTTTGCCCCAGGCGAATTCCCTTGTTTTTATAAGCCAGTACAGCTAGGCTGCCTCTTCATACCTTTATGATGTAGGATTATGTGCATTTAACTTTTTTTTTTTTTCCAGAAAGGATATTCCACTAAAACATGTTGGCTCTTTCCACAATTGATGCCAGAAATAGTTATCAGTTAGAGAAGTTAACTGGATACTATAGCTGAATACTGGCTGAATACTGAATATCAACTGCGTGTTTTAGAATAAAAGGTCTGTGTCATTCCACATCCTGTGTCTATGCAGAATTAATATTTTAGCATGAAAAGCATGACAAAGTATATGCCAAGGTCCTCCTTGCATCAGCTGGTACAGAGGTGATGTTTAATTCGCACCTAATGTCCTGCTTATTTCACTATTAATGGCCAAAAAGCAGTGATGCAGTGTTTTGTGTTCTATTTTTTTTCCCTCTAGATTAACTGTAATTCTGTAAATCATGGGATAGATATGTGAGTAGATATGCAGATATGTGAATCTGTATATCTACAGAAAATTACTATTGGACAGTGAAGAAATCAGACATTCACCATCTGTGGTATAGATGCACCTGTACTGAATTAATGGAGAATGGGTGAAGTTTGGCATGATTGCTCATCCCATAAATCTTCTGCAGCCATTTCCTCAGAAGATTGGGAATTGATGGCAAAGAAAAAAACTTGGCTACTCCATGAGGTAGCAGCTCTTATTAGGAAACTCTAACCAACTTGTGTGTTTTGCAGACCCTCCCAGACCAATATGGAGCTGATTGGACCTGTCTGTATCATGTTCCTCAGCTGTTCTGGTGCTGGGAAGGAGTATTGCCTTAGGACCTGTGCTATGCAGAGAGCAGACTGCTTCTGGACCTGAATGTCCCTAGTTAAAAAGCCATCCCATAAGCTGGAACAGACAGAAGGACAGTATTGAGCTTGTGGAAGAGCAAGAAGCAGTAAGCTTGTGACTTCCACTGTGAGGGCCTTTCTACCATGCTGGGTTTTATACAATCATAGAATGGTTAGAGTTGGAAGGGACCTTAAAGACCATCTAGTTCCAGCCCCTCTGCCATAGGCAGGGACACCTCCCACTAGACCAGGTTGCTCAGAGCCCCATCCAGCCTGGCCTTGAACACCTCCAGGGATGGGGCATCTACAACTTCTCTGAGCAAATTGTTCCAATGCCTCACCACCCTCATAGTGAAAAATTTCTTCCTAATATCTAAAGCTACCCTCTTTCAGTTTAAAACCATTACCCCTCATCCTATCACTACAGTCCCTGATAAAGGGACTCTCCCCATCTTTCGTGTAGGCCCCCTTTAGGTACTGGAAGGGCACTACAAGGTTTCCCTGGAGCCTTTTCTTCTCCAGGCTGAACAACCCCAACTCTCTCAGCCTGTCCTCACAAGAGAGGGGCTCCAGCCCTCTGATCATCTTCCAACATGCCATTGCTGCAAAAAAAAAAAAAAAAAGACATTGACTTATTGGAGTGAATTCAGCTGAGGACCACCAAGATGATTAAAGATGATTAAAGGCTAGAGCATTTCATGTATGAAAGTAGGTTGAGAGACTTGGGTTTGTTTAGCCTTGAGAAGACTAAGGAGGATCTTACTGCTGTCTTGAGCCACCTAATGAGGGTGTGTAGAAAAAAAGGAGCCAGACTGTTCTTGGAAGTCAGCAATGAAAGGACAAGAGACAACAGGCACAAGTTAAAAAAGGGGAAATTCTGAGTATATATTAGAAAGAACAACAGCAGAGTGAGTGTAATCGAAGAACTGAAGCAGGTTTCCCAGAAACGCTGTGAAATCTTGCCCTGAACAACCTGCTCTAAGCTGCCTGTACTTTGAGCAAAGATGACCTCCAGAGGTGGAAAACCAAATGCAGAAATGTTTAAATTATATGTAGCAGGTGACAGTTCGACCAAATTACCCTGATTTGAAGGAGATCCCTATCAGCACTATAAAAATGTTGCATTGGATGGAACATTATTGAAACTGATGGGTTTGATAGTTTTGTTTTACCAGGAATATTAGTGGGAGTGCTTTCATAGGAGACAGCTGAGTAAATAGCAGTCTCCAAATCCCCAATATGAAGCATCCATTTTCACCTAGGCCAAAAATAGGAGGACATTGCTATTTTCTTGAAAAGGTACAAAAATGTGTGTGTGGAGCGAGAAAGAGAGGAAAAAACTGAACAGCTGGAAAAGTGAGTAGCAAAATTAAAAAGGGAGTAAAAAGTATCATCCCAGCAGAGTAAGTGTACTTGAAGAGAAAGCTGCACAGTCAGGATACCAGCTGAAAAAGCCTTTGGACTGTGAACACATAAACCTTCTGGTGATTTAATTCTTCCTGTATTCAAGATACCATGGTGATTGCATTCAGATTAATAGGATATCATGAAAAATGCTTGATTCTGTCGATACAGCATCCTCTGAAATAGAACTACCAGCTAGATCTTTATTTTATGGATAGTTAGGGAGGAAATAATAACCTGTATTTATTAGAACTGAGAAAAAATATCTCCATACCTAAATTGTCCAACCAGCTGGATTCTCTGATCCAACTTGGGCAAGTGAATCCTGTCATTTTTATTCAAAGTCTCTAATTTTAAGATTCTCACAGTATTTATCTAGAAAGTGCTTCCTTTAACAATACTCACAAAAGCAGTTGTGAGGCGATGGCCTAGATTATGCATCTGCTTTGGCAGACAGCTATGAGCTGCTGAACTCCAGCTGCAGAGAGAAAAATGTAAGTTGCCAAAAATATTAACCTGTCTTTATGGCCAAAAAAATCATTATTTTTGTTTTAGATGAGTGCTTGCTTTCCTGTTCTCTCTCTGCTTCTTGAGCTAACACTCTTAAGCTGGGAAGGAAAGATAGCATGAGAGTGACTGCAGAAATAAAGGAATAATGTTGCTTTTTTTGTTCTTTCTGACTCACAGTACAAATCAGCCAAATCTGGCAATTATTTTTGTACCATTCTCCTAAATCATAAGATTTTCGCCAACAAGGATTCCTGTAAAGTGGTGACATTTGGCCTTAATTACGCGTTTGTTTAGTTTCAAATATGTAAGAAGTCTCACAAGCAAAAAAACAGGGTTTTCTGCAGATTTTTGTAGGCTTTCTTCCTCAGCTCAAAACCATTCCTATATTTAGCACAACCTTTGCAACAAGGGAGCGATCTGAATTCTAAGATGACTGATATCAGTATACCTTGTTCTTTTAAGTGGTGAAATCTTCTGCCCTCCAAGTTTTCCATTTCAAAGCAGAATTAGTAGTCAGGTCCTTTACTCCTGAAGGATTCTACCTGATGATTAAGGGAAGCAGGATTTCACCCCCTGTCATACAAAAGAGCTCCTACATACTTTTACTGGCTGCTATATTGCACTTCAAATGTAAGAAATAAGTCTCAGCAGTACATGTGCATAAAAGATATTTCTCTGAGAGAACATTAGTCTTATGTCCATAACCATCCATCCTCTGCAAGACTATGGGTCTTTTCTAGATGTTGTGACACCTTCAATTTTAAAATGAAATAAAATATAAAATATAGACAATGAGTCACATATAAGCAGACTAACAGCTCTACAACTCTCTCACTGTCTCACTCTCTACAACTACCTGAGAGGAGGTTGTAACGAGGTGGGGATCGATCTCTTCCCCAAGTCACAAGTGACAGGACAAGAGGAAAGGTCCTCAAGTTGCACCAGAGGAGGTTTAGATTGGATATCAGGAAAAATTTCTTCACTGAAAGGGTTATTAAGCATTGGAACAGGCTGCCCAGGGAAGTGGTTGACTCACTATCCCTGGCGGTATTTAAAGGATGTGTAGATGTGGTGCTTATGGACATGGTTTAGTGCTGGTTTTGGCAGTGTTAGGTTAATGGTTTGACTTGGTGGTCTTAAAGGTCCCTTCCAACCCAGGCGATTCTATGATTCTAACAGGAGAATGGAATAGTTCTTATCTAGGTTCCCTCTCCCTTTCCCATGGAAGGTCGCACCAGATGGTTTTCCAAGGTCCCTTACAACCTGGATTATTCTGTGATCCTGTGACTCTGTGACTTTCAGTTATCCCTTAAAAACTACAGGGATGCTCTTTTCATACTGAAGTTAATTGCAAAATTCCTGTTGACTTCAAAAGGAATAAGACAAGGTCTGCAAGTTATCAAAATACATTTCCGGACAGAATACAATGCAAATTTAGGTAACGATTTGGAACTTCTCCAATTGCAGCTTAAGCCTTGAAAACAGAACTGGTTCCTTCTGAAAGTCTTTGTAGCTGAACATAAAAATTCTTGTTGTAGTATAGCAAGCTGACATCACACAAGCATAAGTAATGACTTGTGCACCAAAGAAACAAAACACCTTCTGGTTTTTAGTTCTAGAACAGGAAAAAAAAAAAAGACTACAGTCAGATTTGTCTAAGTGAATTATGAATTAATGTTTGTTTTGATACACTTCATTTTTTTTGTTTGCAAGTTATTCTTTGACCCATAAAATTACCTAAAGAAAAATTGTCCACGCTGTTTTAGAATGGTATGCAAAAGTTACTCAAAAGACAGGTTGATGAAAACACTTAATAATTTGTTTCAAAATTAAGAATACAATAACCCTGAGTCCAGATAATCCCTCAGTTTCCTTTTTTTTCTTTTCAGCTTCATGGTAAAAAAAGAAAGTAACGGTTGAGAGGAATAGATATGAATGAATTCTCTTACCTCTCCTTACCAGTGAAAGCAAATGTCATAGCATCAACCTGAACTGATCAGAAGTAGGAGAATAGAATTTGCAATACTGAAAGAGACAATTTGTCCATCAAGTCCTATAAAGTATACCTGGCAGAGCCCAGTAACCGAAATACTCAAATAGATAATGTTTTCTTTAATACTGTCTATGCAGGTTTTATTTAAAATATTTTATTGTTTTTTTTAATTCTGATGCTTGGAGATTGCCACTTAATATGTTACAATAATCAGATGCTGAAGAAGCCAGCTGCTTTCACAAGCAGCAGCCATAGCAACCAATCTCTTCCTGGGTTGGGAGCCAATTCCACAATTTATAAGTAATTCCATGGGTTTTTTTCCTGTATTATAAAGCCAGTTGAGCCATTCAGCAAAATCTTAAACTTCAGGAATATACATTTGGCTATGTTAAGGCAGTCAATACAAAAAGGAAATTCTGTATCTTCAGCATGACTAAAGTTGCAGTACCTATGTATGAGGAAACTATAATTTTTTTTTTTTTTTCTTCATTACAAGGATATCACCTGATAGTATAATTTAGCAGTGATAGTCTTCTGGTATGTTTCTAGATCCAGTCTTGCAAAAGTGTGAAGATGGAATCTGGTTAAGATTATTATCAAGGCTGCATAGAAGATATCAGTAAAGCTTGTAAACTCCAAGTGTGGCTCAGGAATCAATGCAATTAATGTCCATCTCAGTGAAAATGAAAAGTGCTCAAAAGCTGATTTTGATTCCTAAACATTGTATATAGTAGATGTCTGAGGTGATGTTCACGACAATAGTTAAATAGTACTAGTCAAAGAACATGTCATGGGAATTCTTCATTTAATATTACATTACCAATTTAATAGCTGTTGGGGAAAACCTCTACATGTGGAGAAAATCACTTGTTTTCCCTCAAATTCTTGCTGTAATTAAACAGTTTTTTCACTAATCTTCAGACAGCTTAGATATGCCTTGGGGAGAGAGGAATAAAATCAAGAAAAAAGAGGTGATTCTCCATGGCATTGGTTTAGAAAGTCTCCTCCTAAAGAGAAATGTAAAACAGGTAAACTTATCTCAGAGACAATGGTATTGAAAATCTCAAAGCTATTGATGAATTTGAGTGAAATGTGGAGACACAGGCTCATGACCCAGAGTAGAAGCTCTCTCTGACCATCTATTATATCGTGATCTGAGGCAGGGGGGCAGTGCTTTTACTCATTTACTTACATTTGCTTTGTATGAATTGAAACATTGCCTAGATATTTGAGTCTGGAACCAGCTGCTGAATATTTCTTTAAATCTTCGTTTCATAGTTGTAGCTAGGTTTGTAAGCCTAGTAAAGAACTTGTGTAATAATTTAGCCCAATTTCTAGTAACTTATCACAGAGGGCAAGCCAAATCCAGACTTTTACCCAAGTAAGTCATTAGCAAAGATCTCTGAAACATATTGAGATGACTGGAATGCTTATATCTATGTTATCCCTGCTTTAAGCAAACAATTATTTTAATAAGTGCCTGCGATACACCATACATTAATTTAATTAAGAGATAATACGAATTGAACAGAACATTGTCACAGGATAATAGTCTCTTGCTTCTACATGAATGCTAAGGCATTTGAAGAACTAGTAACGGCACACTGAAATATTTATTTTCAAAGAAGACATAATTCTCGTTATGTGGTTCTTGTAACTTGGCTATCATAATTTTTACTGCACCAATATTTTTATCTAAATCTGAAGCTTGAGCTACATCTAGGATAATTTGGTGCTTGCAAAGTAAGGAGTTTAACCCTACTATTGTGCTTAGAAAGCAAACACAGAATATTTGCCTTGAGTGAACTCCAAGTTCTCATTTTTCCAAAAAGCTATTTCCCATTTTTTCCTTGATTTTCCCCACCCACAGAAATTACTCACTTGGGTCATTTCTATCTAATAAATGTGTTCATAGCCTTGTATTGCTGATTCTGAACTTACCTGACTCTGCAGATTTATTGAAATTTTCAATGGAAGACATTATCATAATTTAATCTTTTCCCTAAATAGCTCTCTTTAAATCTCCGTGTTATTTTGTTATTATTTCTACCATGTTAGTTGTATTTGATTCAGATTCTTTGCTGTGTCCATATATATAGTGAGAAGATAATTGCTTCTTAAAGTTTAAGTACATAATGATAAACAGCAGGCCAAGTGAACAGTTGACAGGAGGGTGTGGGTTGTTTTTTTTTCACTTCCTAATCACTTCGCAGGATATGAAACTAGCATGCTACTTCCCTCATAAATTTCTCATGTTCCAGCATAAAATGGATTATTTTTCTGGGCCACATGCTGTGCCTTTTGAAACCCTGCTCTCGAGATGGTTAGATAGCTTCTAATTTCCATCCTGAATTCATTCCTCACCTATGTACACTGATTTGTTTTATGTCAGTCCTGTCCTTCATTGTAAATCGCTTTTACATCTTTCTGGTATTTACCCTATGAGAGAACAATCAACTCCCTTCTCAGCCACATCATTTTAATGGCATTTATTCTAATTTATATCTGGAAAATAAAGATCTCACATAAACCGTTTCGGGAATTTTGCCATGATTTTAATAGCAGTGCAGAGTTCTCTAGCGTGAAGGTAGATCATACCTGTAAAACATTTAAAACACCTTCCTCAAAGGAGTTTGACTTATATTGATTCTTTTGCCTTGCTTATTTTTCTGCAGTCTCCCATGGCTTTAACATTCTCTGCAATCCCCTCTTACCTGCCCTTATTTCTACCTTTTCTGGTCAGTCCGTACCCTGCAGCACCTGTGCTCCACCGTGTTCATATAATATTCAGCCTCACGTCAAGAAGCAGTACCAGGATGTTACAGTGAAACGCGCGCTGTTAGTTCAGTAAATAGCCTAACTCTCATTACAGGGAGTTTTTTTAAGAAATAAAAAAGAATTTAAAAGAATTCTTAACAAAGATTTTTTTTTAAGAATTAAACAACTAATGCTAACAATTGACTCTAGATGTTCTTCCTGTAGATGGTATATACACAGGGGGAAGCACAGAGGTAAATGAGGACAATCAGATTAATAAGTAAAGAAAGGTGACATTAAGGGCCTAAATTCTTTGCAGAATTAGAATTACTACACAGATGGTGTTATTCTGCATCTGCTCAGCTTGCAGGTACGCACTAGCTTCTAATTACTCCTCACACAAAATTCCTTCTAGGCTGTTTTCTTAGGGAGGACTTTCAAAGGCACTTCCGGTGGGACTTTAACATCTAAACCCCTTGACTGTTTTTGAGAATTCAAAACAGAGTATCTGGCAAGAAGCGTTGGAGTAGAAATCTTCTGGAAGAGAGGGCTAATAATTCCCTCTTTTACTTGTGACTAATCTTTTACTCTAGCAGATTTGTGTAACTGCTTGATATAATTATGTGAAATGTACAATTTTATTTTATTTTATTTTATTTTATTTTATTTTATTTTTCAAGTTTTCTTTATTCTGGTTCTTTGAAAAGCATCTTGTTCTTTATGGTATTATGTCACCTTAAAATTCAGAATTGTCCAGGAGTCATTTAATGGAACTGTCATATTCTCTCAGTACAAGGGGCCAAACAAATGGCAAATCAATGCCTAAAATACTTAAGATCTGATATGCAAAATTCAGCATGTAGAATGCAAATAAATCAAGAATAATCTTGGCAGGATTACTGTTCTGATAAAGAATATTACAGGTGAAAAAGTTACATTTCAGAAATGGAGGTAAAGAAAGGTACTTCACCACTTATAATCTAGAGCAACACAGAGCAATTAAAAGAGTAGTTTCCTACTCTAACTAGAGAAAAGCAGCTTGTGGAACAGCATCAATCCTGACACAGCATCAATTTTCCATTCTTGCTGCTTATCAGCCAGCTGCTGAATTGATTCTTTATGCTTTAGGTGATGCCCAGCCAGAGAACAGAGAAATGCTGCAATACAGTTCCAAGAAT
>NW_009646500.1:409282-436857 GCF_000708025.1 Charadrius vociferus
CTTTCCCTGTCAAATATCCTGGGGAGCAAATTCACCATGAGTTTTTGGGGTACACCAGCACACCTGCAAAGAAATATAGATCCAGCCAGGTTCATTGCAGGTGTGCAGAAGTAACCCCAGGGAGCTTTTTGAAAAATATGGATTCACTTTTCTTCTCTGGTTCACTGCAAAATGTGATAGCAACCCAGTTATCATCATCAAATTTAAGCTAATCTGCATCACTGAGAGAGATATCTCTACTCTTTGTTCTTTCTGTCCAAGAATGCTCTATTACCTTTTGTTATCACCAAAGTTGGCCCCAAAATATTGTCGGAAAGGCTTTGGTTGTAACTTAAGTTGCTCTGTGTGTAAAGAAACATGAAGTAAATAATGTAGGCAAAATGAAGTTAAGAATAAAATAAGAAATGTTATCCTCCTCCTTCCTCCATGCACAGAGTAGATGATTAAAAAATGCAAAGATTTCTGACTTACTGTTAGCTCCTTCAAGCGTTTGTGTTATTCAGTTAAAATGCATTGAGCAATAAAAAATGCACGGCATACACATGGCATCTGCAATAAAAGCAGCTAAACAGGCTAATTGGCAACTTAGCTGTTGTAATGACAAATGGCTCCATCTCTTGCTTTTAATTCATATATCATTATATATCAATAGGGACTAATTTGTAAAATGCCTCACAGGCCTTGATTGACACTGACTGACTGGCTAGCTGTAGCCGCCTTAATGATAGACATTTGCAATAGTCTCAAGGGTAAAAAGATCAGTATTATGCAACTTGTGATATAGCTCACTTGCATCTTTGAGTCTATGAAGAATAATAAGTTACAGCAATGGAACTTAATGTGGATTACCGTTCTCTTCCCAACTCACATGTCATTGGAAGGATTCGCTTTTTTTTAGAAGTATTTAACCTCATTATAATTAAAGGCATTATCTTCAAACACAGGTTCTTCAATTAATGGTTTTGGTTTGTCAACATAATTATTACAATTGGTTTACTATGCAAATTCTCTGACTTTCTGAATTCATCCCATACAGAGATTGTTAAGCCAGTATTAAACTGACTGTGCCAAGATGCCCTTTTCTTCCAAAAAAAAAAAAAAAAAAAGAATTATCACAAAATTGTCCACAGAGGACTGTGCTAAGATCATGTCTGACTGACTAGAGTGTGGGACCAAAAATATTGCACCTTACTTGGTGGATAAAAAAAGCTAAAAGGATAGGATATTTACTTTTTCATTGCTGAAAGAACTGAGACCCACCCCCCAGCGTTCTGCACACAACATCTTTGGGGTCCATTTTAACACTCAAAACTTTTACAGCCAGTTGTGAGAAATGCCCTGAACATACCACACCAGATGGAGACAACTAAGTGCAAATGCCAGCTTCACAATATGAGCTAAAGCCCTAGTACTCTTTCCTTCACATATCTTTTTTTCTACTTTCTCTTTTCCTGATTTTTTCCTCTTTCAGTCCTCTGTATAAATAAGAGCCTGGTTTTGCCAGCCACAGCTTCATCTCATAGCGGTTACTAAAGAAATGTTCTGAAAAAATCTCCTGCTGGTAGAGGTTTTTCCAGCCCCACATGGAGACCAACTATCTGCTGAGAAATATTTCATCTTCTTCTGGCTGACAAAAGTAACCTCTTCAGGCAGCACAGCTGTGAGCAGAAAAGGATGTGTGTCTCTGGTGGAGTGACCAGACATTCTGGATTAGCTAGGGCAGCCTCTCAGTTCTCCCCGTAACCAAGTATGCTAATTAATTTGAGGAAAATTCATATTTTAGAAGGTTCACATCATCTTTCTGAAGGGCAGGTTAGAAGAGCGTGACCTCCCTTCAGACCACAGGATCCTCTTCTCATTATGGGCAAAGAAACTTACTCATTCTCAAACAACTTGCAAAAAAACAATTAGGGAAGGGAAGCCCCAACCCAGGCCTTGAGCCTTGCACTGGGTCATGCGTGCCCGAAGGAGGAATGTGCCTTCTTCAGGTTTGCCAAAAGGAGAGCATGGCCTTCATTATAGTTAAAAGAACTCCAGTCCATAATTCAAAATTGAAGCTCAGAAGCAGAAGCTGCATTTTATTTTATTTTCTTTTTTTTTTTTCTGTTCTTTTTATCTTCTTTTTGTCTGTCTTTATCTTCTTTTGTTCTGAAGGACACAGACTGCAACAACAGCATCTATCTAAACCACTTTTACTTTTTTTTTCTCTATCCCAAATGGACAGCTATTACCATCTAAAAGCTGTGATATAAGAAGTCTATTTCTAAAAGCTTTAGAGCAGAAGCAGAGTAATAGAAAAAAAATGTTATTTAAAATTAGCCTTGTTTAGCTCCTCATATGTCATAAAGTTTAACTGTTTTCTCTTTTCATTTCTGTATCTTTAGTAAAAGATAAAAAGATTTTGGATAGATTTTATTATCATGGTACTCAAATTCTGAACTTTACGCAGCTGTACATGGTATTACAAAGTAACGAGGTTATGAGAACAACTTTGTAACTCCCAGCCAATCTATTCCATCTGAATTAATGCAGCACTACTATATTTTTCTAGGTTTTCTATTAGCACCTGTCATTGTACTATCCAAGCTCCTAAACAGACTTTGTAGAAAAAGACTGCCATTAAATAACTTTAACATGCTGGATATAAATTAACCTCATAAAATGGGTATTTTAAGGTTTTCAAATTGTAGTGCCCTCCCTGCTTTCAGGATCCTGGTAATATATGTCTTTCCTTGTGTCTTCCTTGTAAGATTTAAAATTAATTCCTTTCTTAAAAAAAAATACATTGATTTCAATCCTCCTGTCTGCATCTCTTTGTCCACCGTAGGAGAAAGGGTTCAGCTTGGCTAGATGCACACGTATCTTGTTCACACATCAACTTTTTATCTCCAGAACTGATTTTCAGAAATTAAAATGCTGATTTTAGGCAAGTTTCATTATTTGAAGGCATGTACCCAACATAAATCAAACCCAGTTATGCTCAGGTAGATTAACCACCAGAAGAATGTATAAAGAAGGGTATGGTCTGGAAAGCATGGAGCCATTTCCTTTCATAAACTTTATTTGTGGTTCAGTTAACTGTTCACTGGGGGTTTTTTTGATGGTGTATTTGGTCTCAAAAAGTTAAATTCTAATGAGAAACATTGTCCTCTGTGGATGACCTCCTGCAGCTGCTCCCAGCAGGACAACAGTGGCTCCAAGTTCTTGCCTAGATGGTCTTGAGGGGAAGAAAATCCCAAGAAGGGGAATGATGTAACATGAATATTTGTGATGGCTTTTAAAATGAGAAAGACAAGCTGTGGTGATTTTGTCTGTAGCTAGATGAAAATTAAAGTTCTTGGTGCAAAATGACATATTACATACGGCATGAAAGTGGAAAACTTCCCATATTATCCCTGAACTGGGATATCCCAGTCTGGTCTTTATTGTTTAAATCACTGAAGATTGGGATTTAAATTAAATCTTTACCTCACACATCCTGGGCGAGTCTTTCAAGTGTTGCACTTCTGGGAAAGACATGACAACCACAACCACTTTTTACAAACCAGTCCTCTATTTCCTTGTCCTCTATGTAAATTAACAAAGTGCTATCTATTACGCTGCTGTTAACAATGAACATAATTAATAATAAATATTTATTATTATTTTACCCAAAGTTAATATCCTTTGTTTTGCTTTTTGATTTAATGAAATCTAATTTTAATTTCTTGCATTCATTTTCTGCACAGCTGAAATGGAAAAAAACCTCTTATTTCCCAGCCCCCACTTTGCCATCCCAACCTCCCCTTTGCCATCCTAACAGAGCAACCTGGTAAGCACGCAGAGGGGAAGACATTGACAGGAATGTAATCATTAAGAGAGCAATCAGTTTTAAAATAGGTGTGCTCTAATTTAACACCCTCAATCTTTCTGCAGTTCCATTTATGGGAATGGATTTTAGAGAACAAGAATTCAAAGCATGAACTTAAAAAATACTCATTTAGTAAAGTAACGAGCAGTAAACATGCATTCATTCATCACGTAAGTATTTACAGGAGTAAAGTGGCTCTTTTGAAGGCAATAAGAAGGCTTGGGGAGAATACTTTGGCAAAACCTATCAACACTCTCTGAACTCTCTTAAGTGCTAGAATAACATAAAACTTCAAAGTTTGCCAAATATTTGTATGAAAGAAAGAACACTACTCAGAGATAGGAAGCATTAATAAAATGAATGGATACATTTAGTCTTCTGAAGACTGGTTATTCATAAGGTTCTCAGGAGATGTAGCAGGAGAAGCCTTATGTATCCAAACTTTAGCTCTCAGATATATCAAGACTTGAAAATTGAAGGAGTGCTCGAACAAAATTTGAAGGTTTTTGCAATGTCAGATAAATTAGTATGCAGGGCCATGATGTTTAATAAGAATGTTCCTGAAGCTTGGGAGGTTTTTAAGTCAATGTAACAAATATGTAAAACACTAATTTAAGATTAATTAAACAGGAAGTTGCTTCTTTGAAAGAACAAATTAGAAAGAAGTATTTTTCATGTCTGTTAGCTACAGAAGCAGCGAAACACTGGTGAACCCCCAAATTTAGTAAATAAGCTAGAGCAGTATGGTGCAATAGGTATCGCAATGGCCACTTTTTGGAAAAAGAGCATCAGCTTTTCACACAACAATGCCGCCTTCATGTCTAAACATGCCAGCTTTCCCTGTCCTAATAGGAAAATGGGTGCCCCCTTCCTTTATCATCTCATGTCCACAGAATCACTGGAGGAAATGCAGGCGGGATTATTTAATGATAATGTGTTGGGAAAGAGGAAGGGTTAGGGGAAAGTGAAGAGCTTGGAAAAAAAGGGGAGAGGAGCTGCTTTTGGAAGAGTGACTGCAGGAGGCTGAAGTTATTAATGGGAAGAGGAAGGGATGGGAGCAGCTTTTGGTAGCAGCTTTTTGTGCTAGAGAGGCTGTGTTGCTTCTCAGGGACCCTGAGACCCTGGACTTAGCCATAGCTAACCTGAGGCAGCTGCAACATCAGTAGGTAAAACAACCCACGACTGAACATGACCTTGAGGCAATTTCCATTGTAAGAAAAACAGAGAATTAAATATGTACTGCAAATAACCTGATAATACTGAAACTCCTTGTGACGAGCAGTTTGCATAGTAAAGATAGGAGTCCATACTCAGCAGCTTGTGAGAGTGAAATACAGAAAGTGATGTGGAGGGTGTATGGACTGAGAGTCAAAGGCTAAGTCCAAACCAAGAGCTAAGGAACAGAAAGAGTAAAGGTATGTTTTCACATGCTCCCACACCTTCATTGTAGATGATCCAAAAAATCTTTCACTAGACGCTGAAACATTTGCATTACTTCTCCACGCTTCCCACTGTCAGGAGGGACTGAACCCAGAAACCTGGTTTGACATAAAGAAAAAAACAAACCAAAGGTTTTGTTGCATGTTGCCCTGTCAAAATACAAGATCAAATCTTAGCCCTGTGGAAATGTCCACCAGGGCTCCCAGGTCTAGGATTCCTGGGGGCCAGCCTTAGCAGTAAAGACTGAAGCTAAGAAAGCACTCAGTAACTCCACCTTCTCTTCATCCTCCATTGACAGGGCACCTACCTCATTCAGCAGCAGGCCCATGTTTTCCCTACTCTTCCTTTTGCTACTGATGTACTTGAAGAAGCCCTTCTTGTCCTTGACATCCTTTGCCAGATGTAATTCACTGTGGGCCTTAGCCTTCCTCATTGCATCCCTGCATACACTGACAATGTGCCTATATACTCCTCCCAAGTGGCCAGTCCCCTTTTCCACATTCTGTAAACTTTCTTCTTTCATTTGAGCTTTTCCCAGAAGCTCCTTACTCATCCATACAGGTTTCATGCCTTCTTTGCCTCATTTCTTACTCAAAGGGATGCACCAATCTTGAGCTTGGAGGAAGTGGTGCTTGAATATTAACCAACTCTCTTGGACCCCCCTGTCTTCTAGAGCCCTAACCCATGGGATTCCTCCAAGTAGATCTTTGAAGAGGCCAAAGTTAGGTCTCCTGAAGTCCAGGGTTGTAATTCTACTTTTTGCCCTGCTTCTTCCGTGCAGGATCCTGAACTCCACCATCTCATAGTCACTGCAGCCAAGGCTACCCCGAACCTTGACTTCCCCAATGAGTCTTTGTTTGTCAGTACAATGTCCAGCAGCACACCTCTTCTTGTTGGGTCCTTGTCCTGGTTTGAGGTAAAACAGAACCAATTTTGGTCAGTAACTTCGCTTCTTAGCTGGGCCTCTCTAACAACTGAAATTAACAGCATATTGTGCAGACAATGTTCACTCTCTCAGGGTGATAAGACCTATGTTTATAGCTGATGCCCAGCCATGGTATGCAGAGAGGACCTTGCTTATACTTATTGCTATAACAACCAAGGCCAACCAACTTTGTTATTTGCCCCGTTGGAGGGTCGGAAGCGGAAAAGCATAGTGGGGTCCCACCTGCAAGGAGGAGCGAACAGGACAGGTGACCCAAAACTGACCAACGAGGGTATTCCACCCCATCTGCCTCATGCTCAGTATAAAGGCTGAGGGATCGAAAGGTCAGCTCTCTCTTCCTGCAATGGCCGACGTCGGAGGAGGACAGTGCCAGCCGGTGTCGTGATTGTCATCTCGGGAGCTTGTTACGGTTTTGTATATATTTTTTTTTTCTTTTTTTTCTTATCTTATTATTAAAATTTCATTAAAATAGTTTAGTTCCTTCTAAACTCGTAAGTCTCTTTTTCCTCCTCTGCCCCTCTCTCTGAAGAGGGGTAGAGGAGAGCATCTGTCGGTCCCATCTGGGGTCCTCCAGGTCTCCGGTAGCCGATTTGGCTTAAACCACGACAGTCCTCCACCACCTGTGTCAAAAAGTTATCTTCAATGCTCTGCAGAAACCTCCTGGACTGTGCGTGCCTGGCTGTGTTGTCTTTCCAGCAAATATCAGGGTGGTGAAGTCCCCCATGAGAACCAGGGCCTGTAATTGTGAGGCTACTTTCATCTGTCTGTAGAAGGCCCCATTGACTTCCTCTTCCTGATCCGGTGGTCTGCAGTAAACACTCACAACAGTGTCACCCATATTAGCCTGCCCCGTAATTTTTACCCATAAGGTCTCAACTCGTTCTTCATCCACCCCTAGGCAGAGCTCAATATGTTCCAGCTGCTCTCTCACATAGAGAGTAACTCCACCACCTCGCCCCACCGTCCTGTCTTTCCTAAAAGTACATAGCCATCCATGACAGCATTCTAGTCATGCGAGTGATCCCACTCTGTCTCTGTAGTTGCAATGAGATCATGGGCCTGCGACCGCACACAGATCTCTAGTTCTTCTTGTTTATTCCCCATGCTGCGTGTGTTGGTGTACAGGCATTTCAGAGAGGTAATCGAGCATTCAGGTTTCCCTGGAGGAGTGCAAGAGGATCTAACATAGCCACACACACTCTTGAGGTGGTTGGCCTTCTGGATCTCATCTTGGGAATCAGCTAAGGAATATTTGTCACTGCTCAGGTTGGCCTGGCTTATTCCCCAGTTGGATAAGTTGGCGTGAGCATTGCCACTTTAGACCCTGCCCCCCAAGTCCTTCAGTTTAAAGCCCATCTCACCAAGTTGACCAGCCTGCTGCCAAAGATTCCCTTGCCTCTTATAGACAGGTGCATTCCATCCCTCCCTAACAGGTTATAGTTATCAAAGAATATTCCACTGTTGTAAAAGCCAAAAAACCTTGAGATGGTACCAGCCATGTAACCAGAAGTTGATTTGCATTATATGTCTATTTCTGGCTGCACCCTTTCCTCCAGCTGGTAAAATGGAGGAAAAGATAACCTGGACACCAATATTTTTCACTTGCATCCCCACAGCCTTGTAGTCTTTCTTGTTTCTGCCTAGGTTCCAGCTTGTGGTGTCATTCGTGCTCACATGAAAGAGCAGCAATAGATAGTAGTCTGTGCTCTTGACAAGTTGTGACACCGTCTTGGCAGCATCTTGGACCTTAGCTCCTGGAAGGCAGCATACCTCTTGTGACTCCCTGTCAGGTCGGCAGATGAGCTTAGTGCTCTTTAACCCAGAGTCACCCACCAGGAACACTCATCATTTCTTTTTACGGTATCCACTGTGTGCTGCTGGTACAGTTTCCCCTTGCAGATCTTGCTTGTGGGTGTCTGTAGGTGTTAAAGCTTCATATCTGTTTATGGTTGTGATGCTGGGGTTGGAGACTGAAGCGGAGTCCTGCTTTTGTGGTTCACCAGGGTCCAAGATGCCTCATTCTCAGTGGTGTCCATTGCAGGAACACGGTTACAGGACCACTTGTCTATCTCCATCTCAGCTTCTCTAATACTGCACAGCCTTTTAACTGTTTGCTGCAACTCAGCTACTTGACATGACAGATCATCAACTTGTGCACACTTTATACGGGTACTTACTTTTTTCACCAGGAGAAGTGTCTGGGCACTCACTGCAAGCTACCACCTGTACTGAAATCTCCTTCCTTACCAGTACCATCTGGGTGGATGCTTCAGACATCTCAGCATTTTTCTCTGTAGGAGCACTGGTTTTAACACATAATACTTGCGTCTGGGAATTCAGGTATTAGTGTCACAAATGGTAGAAGTGGCTTGACGAAGCAATCTTATAGGGGCAGAAGTCGCACTAGAGTGCAAAAAATACTTGCAAAGACGGGCTTCTCAGAAAAAAAATATATTTTCTCTAGGGTTATTGCTGAAATTGCCGTGGCATACTGTCACAAACACAGAAGAATAATACAATTGCTTAAATAAGAAATTATGCAGTCTTAAGCCTACAATGTTTTCCAGGTCTGGAACATTTCCAATTAGGAGCCAATGAATATAGGTTTCCATGGTGATTAGCTAAAATGTGGAATGAACTTCATTTCATGATAATTGCTACATATTTGCAGCTGAAGTGCATCTTTCAGTTTCAGGCTAAGATTTTCAGGCCCTAATCACAGCTCTGAATCTACTGATGAAACCTATAATAAAATGCAGGGCTATCCTGCATTTGGTTTGGAGGCAGGGGGGGTTACAGGCGACTGAATGTGATTTTTATTAATGCATTTCATTCTTTTGGCTTTTGTTTGGTTGTTTGTGTAATCTTTAAAGTAGCAGTACATATTCTACTTTTTTAGAAAAAAAAAAAAAGCTTTAATAGAAAATCCCGTCTTATAACACTTGTGAAAAGCGGCCAGTACTTTGATTATCTGTCAGTAACACAGAGCTGCATGTTCCTGTTACATTTTCCTCAAAGCTTATATGTATGCTACAGTAATTGAATTTCACTATAGTTCTTTCATACCCTATATTTCTGCACATTTTACATCACAATACACTTGCCAGAAAAAAGTAACAGCATACCCTTTCACAATTTTATGGCATTGTGAATGTGTGCAGCAATTAGACTGTAATAATAGGATGTCAAATGCTTCTTTAATAGCAATTCTGAAAGCTATCTTTTCTTGGTGGAATGAATGACTATTTACAAATCCGTTTATCTTACAAATTCTGGTTGAAATTGAGGAGAAAGATTGACCTGCTCAATTAGGCCCTCCTGCTGGTTCAAAATCAAAAGGCCCGCTTCTCTGTTGAAAGAAGTTGACATACTCCTTAGATTAGATCATATCTCATTTTGGACAAAAAAACTCAGTTACTTTTTCCGCTGGTCTCTAAACTGTGTAGCTGATCATAACGATTTCTTTTAACTGCTAAAAATTCTTCCCTGAACACAGCTTTTAAAGATTAATATCAGGGAATCCTTCAGTGACCCACTCATTGTCATGCTGAATCTGGTGTCTGTAGACAAAGGTGGTGGAAGAGTTGCAGATCCACCCTGGGGGAGTGAAAGACACTGGCTGTGGGGTGGTCTTTGCGGAGGACACTGGAATCAACTGTGGCACTGCTGAGCCCCAAACTCTTGGTCAGTATGCTCCAAAATGGCAAATTTGTGACCGTATGTGAATGCACAAACACTTTTTGTCATTATATGCTGAATTATGTTGGTATAGTACGAAGCTGAGGATGTCTGGGAAGATAGGATGAATTTCACAGGCTTCTGAATTTTTAAAGTCTGTGGTATATATCATTCACTAAAGGATTAAGTTTTGTATAATTTGTCTTTGTGTTATCTGTGTGGAAACTTTTGAAATTTTTCACACATAGCTCAAAAAAATGGATGGCTGGTAATACAAATACTTATATTCTGACTATTATTAGCATTGCTTTGGTCTGTATAAACTTTTGGTTGCACTATGGAGTTCATTTCTTATTAGGATCCATTACAAAAAATACCCAACTTCTCATATCCATTCCCCTGAATTATTTGCATACACGGGCCAGGAAACCATAGCATAGTGCCTTTTCAAGTAGTTAGGTCAATTTTACCACAAGTGATGGAGGAGGTAGCTGGCTGATTATTATTATCAAGACTTCCCCTCTTGTCAAAAGACCTTTGAAAATAAGAAAATAAAATGCCCATGTGCATTGCTTTATTCTTTCTCTTTCTTTTTTTTTTCTTTTTTTTTGTAGTATTAAAAAAGACAAAAAGAATAGTTATTGCTCTAGAATACAAGACCCTTTATATGGAAGAGTTGCTACACTACATTGTTTAGAACAATAACACTTTGCAGGTTGAAAGGCAAGAAAAGTGGTGTTGCAGTTGAAGCCACAATGCACAGTTTTGGAAGCAAGCCTCTGGTACCCGTTTTATCTATGACTAATGTGTCACAATGATCAGTAAAAGGATGCACTAATGAAATAACAGCTCTCTTAATCACTTGATTAAAGTCGCAATAGGGCTGTATGCAAGGGGTTGTGAGCCAAATTAACATCTGGCATGTTATAAGAATAGGAAAAGAATAACTGAAGGTAAGTGGATGTCTTTGCAACAGGAAATTATGTTTCTTCTGTGATTATTCAAATCTATTTTCTGAATATTTTTGAATTGTTTGTCTTTAAAACTTACAAAGAAAAGTAAGCATGTGCTTTCTGAAAAACAGAAATGAAAATAATTTATGAGTGGATTTGATACAGTGACAAGTTTAGCACTGCAATGAAACATCAAATGCACCTAGTTCTTACTTGATAATTGAACCATATACAATAAAGCATTTCTCTTAAATGTTTATTGAAGATTATAGAGGTGATCAAAAAAACAACTAGAAACAGTTTCATGGTAGGAGACCCAAGAAATCTGATTTGTATTCCAAATTCTGTGGTTTAGTAATCCATAATCTTGATAAATATATATTCCTCTCTGTGGTTTTGTTTCTCATGCCTGAAAATGGCAGTCAATAGTGTTATCTCATGATACAGAGCTTTGAGAACCGCTGATGACAAGCAACCTGTAAGAGACATATAAATTATGGCCAATGTTTGCATATTTTCCACACTGTATTTTTTGTTAATCATGAATTTTCAGTGTTATGTCTGGGGTGAGAATACAAAAAGTGTCTCCATAAGTTATATAGTCTTCTATTCTAGTGCAAAATTATAATTTTAGAATAGGAAGAAGTAGTCTTTTCTGGCATCTTTGCTGAAAGAATAAACTTCAAGCAAGTAAGTGGGGCTACTTTTCATATCTCCACGCGTGAGATGCAAGTTGAAACATAATAATGGGACCACTGGACCCTGTCAAACATTGTCTCTGAAAGCTACTGAGACTGTATGTTAATTGGGGTATGTCAAGTTTGATCACACATAGTAAACTGTGCCCCTAAGGAGTTCCATTTTGTCATGATGCCTTCCCAGCATGTATTTATGGCTGCCTTACCTTGTTACCTTGTGGAAATATACACTGGTGAAAAGTACTAAAACATAGTTTGTATGTAAAACCCACTCTGAAATCTGCTTTTCTAATGGCAAATGTTTCCTGTTGCTTCCAGATATTAAAAACCTTTACCTCCTCCTATCAGTTTTTGTAAATTGGTTGAAAACTCAGTAATTTTTCTTGATTCAAGTATTCCCAAAGCTTATAGACAGCTGGTGAGTTGCTGTTTAACACGTTTTAATCTATGTTCTTTCCAGCTGCCACACAATGTTCTTTTGTAATCATGGTACAAAATACAAACACCAATGGAAATATGATGATGATTATTATTAGAGTTCTGGTATCCTCATAAATATGATTCAGAGGTGGAAATACATTTTTTACACTTTGCATATGAAAGAAGGTGTGAGATTTTCCATAACAGCAGCTCCTTCTATTTCAAAATTTGTTTTAAAAAAATCAGAATATTTTTCTCTCTAAAACCTATTGTTCAGATCCTCATCTGAAATTCTGCTCATTTTGCAGAAGGACATGATGGACATTGTCAGGCATGCATCTCTTAAGATCTGCACAGTGATAACATGGAAAATGAATGTGAAACTCAGCCGTCAGCATTTACTGTGATGCTATTTATATCTTGGATTGAAAACTGTTGGTTAGGCCTGGGGGAATTATTATCATGGGATAATCAAACTCCCTGTTGTGTGTCATTGATTAATTATTTTTTCCTTTTTGATATTTAAACTTAAAGAAGTTTCCTAAAAGTTATTTTTTATTTTCTTTTCTTGCATTCTTACTTAGACATTCTGCATACTTCTCTGTATTTATATCTATTTTACCTTGTATTTTACTTGGTTTGATTTAATGTTAATTGATCATGGGAATAGTTAATACATGACTATATAGGAAATAACATAAGACTGCTAATCTAACATAATTAATGATGATAAAAATGGCATATTCCAGTCAGTGAATATTGTTTCCTTTATGTATTAAATGAAAAAAAAAAAAAAAGACAATAAATAAAACCAAAAGATAAGAAAAGTGAACCTTTGCTATTTGGCATACTACTTTGGTTCCACAATTTCGAGGTAAAGACTGTAGTTAGTCATGTATAGGGGCTATGAAAACTTCCTGCCCCGGCTGAGAAAAATTCCTGTGACTCAGAAACGAAGGAAAACAGAAGCAGTCAGGAATTTACAAACTTTACAGCAGTCCTGCGGTATGTTGGGACAGAGGCAGACACAGTATGGCAGGCACGTGATTGACCTGGGCCGTCGCACTACCCACTGGAGATGGGCAGGCATCATTTTAGGCTATCTTCTAGGAGTGCCAAAGGTATTCAGGGGCTTATTATTAGCTATTACAAATCCCTAGATTAGTATGTAACTGTAAATAGAGTTGCCATGCATCTCTATAAAGACTTTTAGTCTTCTTCAGAATTTGGCATTCAGTCATTAATTCCATACCATTTCTAATAGTGTGTCCTTGGAAAGACTTTCAGAACGCGTGTACTAGTGCTGTTCTTTTGCAGCGCGTAATATAATTGCTGAGGAGAGCAAATCCTCCCTTCTCAGGCTCCTGTAGCATTTCTTGGATCCTGATCCTTCTTCCAATTGGGAGGTCAGGGGACACTTTTCTAAATTGAGTCAATTCCTTCTGTTACAGGGCTGACGAGGACCACTCGGTATCAAGCCACCTGCCATGGTTCCATAGTGCTGACCCTCCTACTTGGGAACTACCACTCTAAGTTACACTTTGTCTTACCCTTAGCTCAAAACAGAGAAATAAAGTGGCCTATGCCTGTTTTGTCCTAGATTTCCTATTCACTGATGATCTTTTAACACGTCTAATACAGGCTGATCTTTTGTGAAGGGCTCAGACACAACCTGTACTGAATATCTACAACAGGGAGCTGGAAATCCCTCCCCTGGTTTCTCCAGCCTGTGTGCAGCACAGTGGGCAGATGCTGATGGCCAGTAAAGGCCACTTTGGCGAAACCCCATCTCCACCAACAAATTCTTTGTACCAGTGCACTGTGAAATGAGTTGTCAGGGAGAAGAAATAGTGAGTGATGCAATCTGTTACCCAGTGTGAGCGAATAAATACAGTCGCTTACTTAAGGCTAACGTATCTTCAATATTCTAGTGTTGAGCAGCTAATGGAAAATGTGGACAACTTTGATCTAACAAGGAAGAAATGTTCAGTACTGAAATATTCTCAGAGTTTGGAGCACTGAAAAGACCTAGAAGATATATTTGCCTCATTCAGAGCAAATAATTCATCCTCTCTTTTTCATGTTTTACCTTTTCTTTAGACTGATTCTGTTCTTTTGGGATGTAAGGACAAGGTTCTTATAGACTTGGAACTATAGCTATTAATGAAAAACGATAGATCAACCATTATCTGTGCAAGAAATAGAAAAAGAATGAAGTTCTTATATGGTTATTTAATGTTTGGGGAGGAAAGATAACAAAAATACTCTATTTTATATCTGTTGTGCTTGCATACTGAAAAAGCAATCACTCTTTCAAAGTTGCCAGACTCTAATACATATCAACTATATTTTAGTAAATGTGACATAAGGTATTTCCTACTCTTTGCTGCCTAAGTAATATATCATAGTAGTCTCTACATGAAGTAGTGACACTCATGCAGAACAAGAGAAATCAGGGTGCTTGAAGATCTAAGGAAACGTTTTTTTTTATGTCTGCCATTGCTTTTCTTTCTTCTCGCTGCCTAGAACTGAACATCTGGTTGTCACTAACACATGAGAAATGAATTTCTTATTACTCAAGCTGTTATCTTCTGCCACTAAAAAAGCTAAAAATATAAGAAATGCCCAATGGAAAAAAAGTTACAGTCTAATTCAGGATGCAGAAGGGTTGACTTCAGAAATGACATTTGGACACTCCTACTGTGTTTCAGGCACTGTAAATGCTTCTCCTTTTACCAACCCTAACAGGTTCTAACCCGTCTTTCCTAGCCAGTGTTCACTGAACCTCTGGACATGGTGTGCCTGTAGTAAACAAGTCTTTAGTTTTCTCTAATGGCAGTGCAGATGGAGGATACAGCAGCTTACCTCCAAAATGAATTCCCATGGCTCCCTGTTATCACATTTCCTGTTGATATCTCCTACTGTTTTCTAAAACTGCGCTTTACTACAATCTGACTTTAATAACTTTCAAAAAATTGTATTTATTTGGCTCTCTCTTGAGGCCTTTCCCAACAATAAATGCCATGAAGTGCATGTGATGGTGCCACTCGCTAATGATTAGAAAGTGCGATGCCAGTTCTGATACATTGAAATAAATGGTTTCTAACCTCTATGAAGTCTTTCTTTAAACCCATGAAAGTCTAGTTGTGGAGTACATCTTGATGATGTGCTCTACACTAAACTTTAATGAGGTCAGGGAAAGTCCATTCCTCTTGATCTGTAACTAAATCCTGTTAGGGTAAAGTGAAAACTGGTGTGTGCCATTTAAAATTAATTGATCAGCCAACAGTTAGAGAGTCATATCATCTTTTGCTAGGGAGAAACAGTTGGTATTCACAGTTTCTTGCATGTCATTTAAATAAGGATACAAATGTGTTTTCTTTCACTAGTGAATGATCACAAAAGCTAGCTTCCAAATACAAGAATACCAGACCCTTCAAGAAAAGGTAAGCATGGGTAAGGAGGACAGTGTTTTAGCACTGGCGTTGCAATGCCTCCTTGCTCAGATCTTTCACCTTACTTTTCTTAAGCTATCCTTGTCCATAGTCAAGTTTAGAAATTCCACCCTAAAAGGATTCTAGCCCTGAAGATTGCTCCAATGAAATACATCTTAAAGTTACTTTTTTTTCCCCCCCCTGAGTAAATGTTGCAGGCATATGTTATTTTCTCTATTTTCTTCTTGGCTTGGGATGATTGCCTCCACTGTCCATTCCCTCTGTACTTCTCTTGTATTGTCTGAGAGGTCAGGGACAAAAATGGGGACATTGTTGCAGGGTGGTGAAATCCACCTTTTTACCAAAACACTAAGCACTGTCCTTCTGTGTTTAGATTTGGAGCAATACAAAGGTAACAAAGAAATCTCTTTAGGGTGTTTATGTTTGAGCTACTCAACAGTGACCTGAGAAAAGACTGCTAAAAACTAATCCTTTGCCTTCAAACTTTCCTTTTGATTCCATGTAACTTTTTAGTTCCTTTTTAGTTGCACTAATAGTTCCAATAAAAAAATAAGATAATGATATATTATCTGTCAGTTCAGTCAGCTTCTAGCCACCAAAGACTAATGTGGATAGTAGGTAGGAGGAGAACCCTATGATTTAGTCTTTAGTCAGTGAAAATTAAGAGAATTATTTATATTCAGTTCTCAGATATCCCAAGATGGTTTCAGCCGAGTGGTGTGTGCGTATTTAAAGCAGAGAGTGAGAGAGAAAGCTTACATATTTTTTTTAGGAAGAAATACAGTGGAAGTAAAACAATTAATGAACTTGTTCTCTCTTGGTGCAAAGACACTCATGTCAAGTTGAAATCTTCAGTGATTTCAACAATAGGCAAGCTACCAAAATAATTAATACTACTTAAAAAGGGAATCTTGTCAATATCGGAGGTGTCTTCAGTGTGCTCCAAGTCATAAGGATAATTTAAGTCAGGGGTACACTTCATGGAAGAAACTGGAATCCTGAGAGAAGACTTAAATGAAGGACAAAGGCACAACACTGCTTTTTAAGGGAATATTTCTGTTTATCACAATTCTCATGAAAGCTTTTTCCCTCTTTCCAAACAAGTGTTAGACTGCAATGAAGTGTGATATGGGTACATTAATAGCACTACTTATCCACGTTAAAGTTAAAAACTGGTACGTTTCAGCTCCTTACAGTGAGAGCAGGCCCCTTTGGTCCTGATATGCAGTGTTATACGTTTTGTTACGAGACTGTGTTTAAGTTTTTGCAATGAAAGGTCAGCACAGCTTTGTACAGCTGACTGGTCTTACAGCAAGACTATTCCATGGAATTTTTTGCTAGTCCCCACCACTGACCATCAATGCTCCAACACTTTGTCCAGAAAGATAAATCTTTCTGTCTTTTATAAATGTTAATTTGATTTTTTACTTTCTCTTTTATGTAGTTTTCTGTCTCCACTTTAGGCTCAAATTTGAAATACAGACATGTCCATATCTTACGTTCTGAGTTTTGTTCCTTAAGGAGACTTGACAGAGAGCACTGAGGTGAGTGTGCTGAATTGCTAAAATGGAAAGAGTAGAAACACTGATGCAACTGCCTCATAACTTGCCCAAGCTATCAAAGCAGCTGGAAGCAGGGAGGTGTGAGAAGATACAAAAGGTCTCAAAGGATGGATGGTATTACTAGTCCCATAATTTTTTCTTTCAAAAAAAGACAAACCTGGAAATTGGGGGAACTGGTATTTTGTGGCCTCTGATTTTGGCTGTTGCTTATACTCAGTCTTACATCTCCAACTGTTACTGGAGATTCTGCAGTCACTAGAGAAACTATGGTCTCTATATGAGAACACTGTAGCCATAAAGACGCTGTAGGGGAGCTGCCAGCTGCCTACCTGGTACTGTGGTCATCCAGAAAGAAGCTGCTTATCGGTAATTGGCTCTATATTCCCTGATAGAGTGATATTATCCAAGTAACAAAAAAAAAGTCTACCTCAGGTGACAGGTGGAAGTTCTATGTGGTAAGAAACAGTACCTGGAGGCTCACAAGGGGAGAAAAGTGTTGCCTATACCTGGTGAATGTCCGTAGCAGGAGTTTTGCTGATAGAGACTGAATGAACTGCATGAAATTAATTAATTTCTTTTGCCATCAGAAAAAAAAAAAAAAGTTAGCTTAGTTGAAATATTGATATACTTAGAGGTATTTTGTGTTGTGCTGATCATGTTCTGTCTAAGCAACCATGCCAAGGGTAATTGTAGATTTTATTTCTGATGGCCCTTGCAAGACAAAGCAATCCGTTGTTGTTCATCAGCCTGCCTATATAGGAATCCACCTCATTTCCATATATTTAGGGAATACATTTGTCTGGGTAGTGGAGGGCTTTCACTGGAGTAACGGGGCTCAAAGTGGTAGCAGTCTGATAGTCTTCACAGGTATCAAGTGCCACCACTACTGGTGCTCCCAAATGAGTAAGGGCAAAACCTGATGGAACCAGATGAAAGAGGTCTATAGAATCAGACGGAATGTCTTGCCAGTCTCTTCTGACCTACATGACCTTGCAGCACACTCAAATTGCCAGAGGAGGACAGGGGTAGCTGCGTGAGAAATGCCAGGGGAATGTTTCATCCAGTATTTCTCTTGTGCCAGATGATTTCTAAAGATAAAGGAATAAATGATAAGTGCAGGGAATTTTTAATAAAGACTTTGAGGTAGAACAGTGAAATAAGGATATCAAGAAGAGACTAACTTCATCTCAAACTCTGTGACAGAATCAATCTGACGTCGTAAAGATTAAGATGTTTGAAAATCTGGAAGACAAAAGATCAAATTTGTGAATGCTAGGTTTTCCGGAGGGAAATGAGAGAGAAAAGAGGCTGTCATTTTATAAATAACTCTTAAAGGAAACCTTTGCGATCAAGTATGTGTGTTTCTGTTTTTGCAATAAAAAGGCAAATCCTTCTGCTGACAAGTTATCAAGTGTAGTGATAGTAGACTTTCTCATCCTCCAAAATATGGTGAAGTTTTTAAAATTTGCCAGGAAAGGACCATAGATCAGATATTGATCTATGAAGTAGCTGGGGTTTACTGATACAGTCTGACCAGTGAGCTGGCATTTTGGCTACAGAATGATTTTTCTAGCAGCAGTATAAAAGCACCAGTCTGCTCACATCAAGAATCCTTTTTTCTGCCATTCTTCTGGTATTTCCTTGGTGGATATGGCCAGATAATTTGTTTCTATACTGTGCTGAATTCGTGTAGTGGATTTACTCCCCTTTTTGTTAAGGTATTCTCAAGAATGTTCTCTCTTTGCAAAATTAATGTATGAGCTTCACAGCCACAAAAGGCAAAGGAGGTGCGTTTTTTCTGTTGCCAGCTTGCCTTGGCCCATTGGGATCACAAGGGCTCTAACACTACATTATCTTAAAAAGGGTGGGTGGATAACTCATAAAATTTCAAATTCTGCAATTTTTTTCTCTTTTCTAAGTCCGAAAGCATAGGAGCAGTGATCAGGTGTAAGCAGCAGTCATCTGCTGTAACAACCAGTAAACTTGCACTTGCCACTGGAATTCTTCCACCTCAATGGCACTATATTGTGTATCTGTCAGAAGGCTCAGGCACAGTATTTCCATCACCAGCGGCTCCTTGTGAATAGCCTCAAAATACATTCTCTTATTCTCTGTGTAACATAAGTGTGGACAGTGTAAAGAGCAAGGCATATATATTTAATTATGCCCTACTGGTTGTGAATGCAAAAATAGGAGCTTGATTTGAAAGGAGAACCTTTAAAAACTTCCAAGACTAAAGTGTTGAGACAAATCACTGTGTTAATTATATATCCTAAAAATTATGCAAATAATCTTTTTAGTGGTGAATTAATCAATGTTAATCACTTGAAAAATAGCTTTTAAGTGTGGGGTTTTTTTATATAAAAATGTGTCAAAGTATTTAAAATTCTCATGGTGATCTTACATTTTAATAGTTCTGTTTTATTTCTTTTTAATGGTAACAGACGAATAGTCCCTATGTTATTTTGGTGTTGAGCAACAGACACAGTAGGTGATCACAGGTGTAAACTTCTTACACTGGGTTTCAGATTTTTGCAAAGGTTTATAAAATAATGATTTAGATTTCATATCTTAGTGTTCCATTTTAGATGCCTTTGGCACAACAGAAATCACCCTAATGGAAATGTAAAACGTATATCAACAAAGTGAGAGGCATTCAAATGAGGCACTTGACCTCTTTAGAGTTGTGGACATAAAGTGCTCTTTAATCGGAAAATATGGCAGAAAACAGTTCTCAAGATCAGGGCATGGGAATGCACTTGGATCAGAACTTGTGATTCATAAATTATTTGATATACCCATAACTGTTTGCTGTCCCAAAGGTGTATTTATTTCACATACCTCCTCTGGTGAAGGTTAACACAAGTCTAGAACGTAAGATGACCAGCTCTTGATCCTCACTGTGCCTCCCCCAGCTCTGCTGTAGTAGATCTGCACTTTCAAGCACGCCTGGCCACAGACCCAGTAACCGCAACGCTTCTGCTGTTCAATCTGGGGCTGTATCTACTTCTACATCTGGGCCCCTGCTTGAACTCGAGTCCCCAAATTTTCCAGTATTTTGACTTGAGATTTGAATAACCGGAATCCCACACAGCTAGCCAGCCATCACAAGGCAGCCTCTCCCAGAACACATCTAGAAAGTGCCAGCAGAAATTTTTAGGCATCTTCTCATCCCGATCAAAGGCTCTGACTAGGTGTTTAGGCAGATTTGGAGCAATGTAATGGTTCCCATCCCCATAGTAACACAAGGCGTATGCATTGGCTGCATGCAACACACTAGGATCTAGACAAGACCTAAATGAAAATTATTTGTGTAATATTACTATGAAAATTGAATCCCTAGAAATTCTCTGGAAATGTATTTGATGTGTGTGTACGGGGGAATGTATTTTGCACACTGACATTCATTTTATTCCTATCAGTGACAATGATCAGGTAAGCTGCTGCCACCATATGAGACTACCAGCTAACAATCTACTGATGAACTGCAGGATTTTGTACAGTATATCTGTAATGGTCCAAGGAAGTGCAAAACAAACTACTTACAAAGTTCACAAAATTAAACTGAGATCTGAGAGCCTATGTTTTGATACTCTCAGGTATTTAAATAGTTTCAATTCTGTTGAGTGTATTATAAAATTATTTTAGAAGTAAATAAAAGAGGACAGCAAGGTATGCAAAGAGGTGTAGCAGACATTACGTGTCCTTTTACAGTGAGAATACCAAATAATAAAGGTCTAGGCCTTTCAAATGTTTGGCTACTATTCATTCATTCATTCATGCATTCCTTCCATAACCTGTCTCAAATTCTCTGCTGTTGTCCATTTAATGAAAGACAATTGGTGAAGTGACTGCAAAACTTTGAACAACTTAATAAAATTATTGTCTTTCAGCATGATCATAGCATATACACACTTGCAATTAAATACTTATATTTACAATTATTGATCGCATATGCAATGCAAGTATACATGCAATACAAGTACATGGCTTGCATTCTGTTTTCAAAATTTCCAGTGGTTCTCCAAGATCTTTAACACTCTGAAAGTTGGGCTTTAACTGATCAAGTTGGGTGAGCAAGAGGAAGAGGTTCTTTGGTGGCAGGACTTCCACCGTAATGCATGAGCAACAGGTGATGAAAAGCTTCTTCCATCCATGCTGTAGCAGGAAAGGAACTTCTTTCCTTGAAATGTTCTTGTACTTCATGCCTGACTTCAGCCTGATGAACCACCAAGACAGCTACGCTTTTAAAGGGGTACATGATTTGCTGTACTGGTGTCATTCCACTTGGAAGCAGCAGAATGCAGAAACAGTCCCCTTCATTAACACCTTCAAACAGAACCAGATAATTATCATAAATAACTTTCACAGACAAATATTCTTCATCTGGCACCACACACTTATCATGGGAGACAGGTAGGTTGTGCCATAAGTGAATGAACTAAAATTTGATTTTCACACTTTTTAATGCCCTTTCATTTTTCCTCCCGGTGATGAATCATTGCTGGTGTGCAAGTGAAGGCTGTGTTTTATATGAAGCTGGCTACATTACCACCACCACAGGAGGGATTTATTAGCATAAACTGTGAAAACTCTTTTTTTAGTTAGTAGGTTGTATTCAGTTCAGTTCCCTGAGTTATTGCATTAGATATTATTGCTCTTTGTCAGGACGCTGACAAAAATTTTGTAAGATCAATTTCTGCCTTCTTGAAAGAAGACTTATATCATGCCAGACTATCTAACTTATCTATGCCATAGTCTTTGGTGGTTAAAATAAATAGTTTATCAGAAATCTTTCTGAAATATTTTTGATCTTTTTATATGAGATTCTGCTCAGGAAGGAGACTCCGTCCCTTTGTCTGATTCATCCCTGATCAAAAGGAACAATGTGAAGGAGTCTGTAGGTTGGGTTTTACACCTGAAGGTGAAGGACAGCTGGTAACCTGGCAGAATCCTTTACACTCAAGACTCAGAAATACTGATAAATGTTAGTGATGAAATCCTAACTGCCCAGCAATGACTGACACAGATGTTATTTTTGCAGATAACAGCCTTATGGTACAAGAAGCATTAGTCATATCTTTTAAATAATTGAAGAGAATATTAGTATCCTCCAACTGTTTGGTACTTAAGAGTGACAGGTGTGCTTAAACGAACCTCTCAAAAAACACCCAGACTATTCAAGACATGAATTTACTTCAGGACCACCAGCTTTAAGTGCCTTATCTTCCACTCTTCTTGACTCCAATGAGAGGCTTGGTGGACCTTGTGTGACAAGGCAAAAGAGCTTTTATTCTCATCCTAATATGCTTTGATGGCAGTCTTTCAGGAGGAAAAGAGCAGGAGCAAATCTATTTCCCAGCCCACTTGCAGTGTGGAATGGAAGAACTGGTAACGTTACTCTGAGTGATTTAAAAAGGTAGTTAGGATCTAGTCTGCCAGTAGCGTTTGCTGTTCACTGTCAGGGCACTTCTGTGACAAATGAAGACTTGCTTTTTAACGAATAAAAGAAATGTATTGATGGGGAAACTGGGATAAGAAGGACTCATTTGACAAATGCTGTAAAAGAAGTGGGATGGTGTCATTTTCAGAGCAGGTCTGTCAAGTCAGGTAGCAAAGGAGGGGGACTGGAACCATAATCATAGGATCATAGAATGGTTTAGGTTGGAACTAGATGATCTTTAAGGTCCCTTCCAACCACCCTCCTGCTTGTGGCATGCACCTCTCTGCTTGCAGACTTCTGCTTCTGCGCATAACCTCCCCCAGGACTGCGCAGCACTCACATTTCTGTCAGGACCTCTTTGCAGTATATGGGACGTAAGCACGATCATGAACATTAGCTCAAATTTGGTGATATGTGAAAAGCGTATGTTCTGGTTGGTTGGACTTTCAGTCCTGCATCTGTGTAGTTTCGATGCTGTCTTGCTTTTGTTATTACTGCAGCTGAACCAAAGGTCTTCTTTCCCCAGCTGTCATACTCTGTTTCTTTTTGTAGAACGGATAACATTTTTTGTTGTTACCCTGAGATGTGGGGAATAGGACTACTGCTATATCTGCCTTCTGCAGAGATTAAGGAAAATCATAGCTACTTTTCCTCTCTCAAACAAAAATAAACCCCTCCCCCCACAATTGTCTGTTACCTAAGTAACAAGAAATGTGATATTTCCTTGTTCATCGTAAGGTAGCATTATTAGGTGAAGTTGAATCCAAATATCCAGGTTATGCTTGCTTCACAAAACCTTTTGCCAGGCATGAATTTGAGCACATCTAAACTGTCCAGGTAGCTCAGGAAAGGGGAAGACCTGTAAGTGATCGGAGAGGAAAATCTTTAAGACACCAGGGGTGTAAAACGGGATTTTAGAGCCAAATGCTCACTTCAGAAAGTGTCTATGAATTTAAAATACCTGAGTACAGATATAAGTATTTCTAAGACCCACAAAATGATCTCAGGCACAAACCTTTATCCCGGAGGCCAAATCCCCCTGACACAGAAAATACTTGTGTCCCAGTCTGGATTGTTTTACGGTGGCACAACGGCTCGATGTGCTGCACCGCTGAATCTGGCTGCACAGCCCCTTCACCCCACAGGGAACACCTGCCAACAGCTCCTTGGCAGCTGCGGTTTGTGCCAGTTGTACCGGAGCTGCACGGTTTTCTCAGGCCCTGGGAATGCAGCCGGGAGCTTCCAAAAGTCCCCAATGTCCTTGCTTTGCCTTCCGAGCTCTGGGGACGCAGATGAGGATCTTCTACTCTGTTTCTCCGGGGTAATACTTTTATTTTCATTTAAACTGTGAATTTGAAAAAAAAAAGAAATGGTTTAACTGTCCCTTTAGGATCACTGTATTCTTCTGCATTCGGCATATGTCTGTTCTGCTCTTTCAGGGAGAGAGGCAGAGGACAAAGGAAGACTTAGCAAGTCTTTTCAGTAACTGCTTTGCAGAAAAATATTCTTTATAGTTTGCATTAGGAAGTTGACTTTGGACATATGTTGGAGCTTGGACAGGAATCTAATGTGATTGACAGTGACAAATGGTGACATGCTATTCAAAGAAAATTAATATATATGTGCTATGATGAGTGGTAAAGACATTAATGCTCAAAGTTACTTCTCCTTTTAAAAGATCCTTTAGTTTTCATACGTAATTTTTTCAGTGCAGTTGCAGCTGTCAGCACTAACAAGGTTGAACTTACTAATTCATATGTTCCACTTGCACTCCCTAAAGGGGCTAAATCATCTAATGAGAAAGCTTCCCATTTAGATTTTCTTTTATAATAGTGATGATGATGATGATGATGATGATAATAATAAATAATAATAATAATAATAATAATAATAAGAGTTCTTAATCTGCAATTCTGACTTTGACCTGTCCAAGACTGTGGCTAGAGTAAGAGAGAAAGAAAAAGGAAATGCAATGATAAATTATAGTTCTTGTTGAAAAAAAACCCTATTTTGTATGAATCTGGTTACTGTCATGTAATTTCTTTCTTATAGCTGATAATTGCTGCAATATTTACCTACTTTGTATTTCTTCTCCTTTCTTCTGTACCTGTCTCTCTGTATACTTATGGTAAATAACAGACACCATTTTTTCTTTGGTATTTTGCATCATGGGTTTGTGTATTGCTGGGTGGGTGACTGAATGTGGCACACAAAGGGTTAATTCCAGCAGCAGACTTTTGTATTTCAGGAGTCAAAGAATGATTTATCCACTGCCAGGAGCTGATATCTATCCCATCTGTAGAAATGCATAAGTCAAGCAGGTCCTAGTGTCCCAGAGCAAACAGGGACCTAGAAGTCACAGAAAAACCTGCTGTTAAAATAAAACCCACAGGAGACACATACAATACAGCCTGTGGGACCGCTCTTAGAGATGCAACTGTATCACACACATGGAGACATCCAGGTCAAAAAGACCTGCTTAAACTTGCAATAAAGGATGAGGATGTATAACCTTCTATTGTCTAAGCCCATTTCCACACTACTGTTGCATTTCCAAAAAAAATGGTGCTTAGTTTGAAAATGGTTTTTCATTCCTTGCACCAAGATCCTGAGTGTCTGCTCTCAGAAAAGCTAGGACAGAGTCAAAACCCATATGGGCCTCCTGAGGTTTTGACTGGAGTTATTTACAGGAGGAATCCTTTGCTAATGTCACTACGGGAAGTCCAGTCAAGCCTGAGTGTCTAATAACAAGTGGTACATAACATAATGTATGAAGCAGAAGAATAAGCCATTAAATGGAAAAGAGGTAAGATTTCCCCTTGGTTGTGAAGGTCAGACTGAGTGGCCAGTTTTGAGCATCCCAAAAAGGGTTCACATTAGTGAAGATACTTGCCTGTTAGTTTTAACCCAATTTTTTCCAAAGTACTTAGCATGAGAACATATATTTGCCTTTGTCTTTTCACATCAGGCTTTTGTCTAGCTTTGTCTTTCTTTTTGTCTGTTTTTGGCAGCGTGCTCAACTATCATCATATCTGAAAAAAATATATTTTATATACTGATTTCTATCGGAACTTTTTTTCAGACTAAGGTCTGAAGACAAACTTGAAATGTATCAGTGGAAATTTGGAGCTATGTCTGAAATTTGACATTCAGAAAAAAATTCAGTTCTTTCGCTACATATGTTTGCGTGATATATTTCTAAGTCTTGTTCCTTCAGCACAGAAAGTTGGTTTAAAATAAAATTTTGAAAAAACAGTCATTTTTTGAAAAAAAAATTCTGTTCTCAAAGAAAAGATTGTCAGGAGTGAAGTCATCTTGCTTTGAAAGAACATTTTTGATCAGCTAGCACACCAAGCTCATTAAGATATTAGAACAGTTCTCAATCAATATTTCTGACAGGTGTAATTCATGTTGTGTCAGAACCAATCCCCATGTCTACTAACCGGTTGGCTACTTGCTATGTTTGGTACACCATCAACCTTGGATGCAGCTTGTCCTGAAGAAAAGAACAATTAGAATGGACTTTTTGTCATTGCTTCTTAAAAAGGATCAGTTCCAGATATTCCTTCTTTGCTGTCATGGAGGTTGTGTTATCTGTGAGACAGCTTCTGAGAAATTTCATAGTAGTACTTGGTACAGTTAGAGCAAAGAACACTCTAAAAGCCATTTCCTAAACAAGTGGGCAGCTTTAGCCTGATTTGTCTCCACTGGCCGTCTACTCAGTCAACTGGCAGGAAGACCAAGTAGAATCTCTTGTTACATCCTTGTTCCCCGGAATTAGTTTTATAATCAGTGGGCCTTTTCGGATGTTAGAAATGGTTCATTATTCAGTCACATACCCAGGCTGAGGTTACATCAGCAGTTTTGCAGTGTGATGTCTGACCAGGAGTATTGTCTATGGTAAAGTGGAATACTCAGCTTCATACATATTTTCTTTTGTACCTGCTGAGTTTCTAACATGTAGCTTTGGAGACATTTCTTTTTGTGAAACTTAACCTACCAAATGCCCCTTAATGAGCTTAGAGTGCCAAGGTGATGTGACCCCAGTGTGCTTGTCAGCTGTCCCCAGGCAGAGGCTGATTTGCATTCACACCAGTCTGCCTACAGAGACAGGGCTCCTTAACTCTCTGCCAATTGTTCACATTAAACGTAGGACAAATCTACTACGGAGCTCAACTGTCTCCTACATATTAAAGAAGAAATTGTTTAAAGGTACTCTGTATGCAACTGTCTAATTGAAAAAAGTATGCAGACTGATTTGTGAGAAGGTTCAAACGTATACCAGCTTTAACCTAGATCAGATATGACACCTAGGTTTTGTTTAGTTCTGTGCTTTGGGTGTACGTTAATATATCCAAAATAAGTCTATACTTTGGTCATGCTGATTCTAAAAATGTTGCAACTATTACTCATGAAATATCAATCACAAATGGAAAACAATTAATTTAGAGTTGTGTAATGGTCCATAGAATGTCACAGCTACATCTCTGATCAGGACTTCAAGGGCATCATACTATGAATGTGTGCTCCTATTCATACTAAAAAACACAGAGTGCTACCACTGGGGCTGAATGAAAATTTCATCTATAAGTAACAGTATTCCTAAACAAAAATCGAACTAAAAAAAGGAGTGGAAATGTCTGTTTTGGTAGAAAACAGCTGATGCCTCAAACAAACATTAGTGGTTTTCTTTCTATGCACATCAAAGCTCAGTGACAGACATCACTCTAATCCTGTATTTGCTTTTGCATGTGTCTTTAAAATTCACTGGATTCAGTACAATCCACTGTCTCCCTAGCATTATTCCTCCATCCTATATTTAGTTCTTATCAGTTGATTACCGGCTGTTTCTGATCACAGCGTACTGATTCATCAGGTATATCGGAGTTAAGGTTAAGTTTCCTTTCCTTGACCCTGCTGTGCTGCTGAGCATGCGCTGAGATACAAAGCCCTTTTCTTTTGCTTAGTTTGATTTTAAAGGACTGAACTCTGAGAATTCCTTGGTAACGTGTTAGCAGGCAAGCTCAAATATTGTTCTGCATTTTGTTGTTGACTGACAGTTTTACTCAGTTCCTCAAATGCTTCCTTGTATCAGTACGAAAGTCTCTGCTCTCATTATATATTAATACA
>NW_009646500.1:436898-438278 GCF_000708025.1 Charadrius vociferus
CAGAAATCGGCTCATAAAGTATTCGTATATTCCTACTTTGATTATATGAGCAACACAACTTTTCATCTAAAAGCAGGAGTTTGTATTACAGTCTGTCAAATAGTCAACCTCTGACATTTTCCTAAAATAAAATGTTCAACTAATTGCTATTCTTTGATTCATCAGTTAGGACTCTCACTGAAACACGTTATCTGAGATCAAGGCCCATGGTTACGCGCAAACATCTATAGCAGCATACAGTACTTCTTTCTCCCCTCTTCATAAGATTGTTACTTTTTCCCTATCCAGCCAACTACAGAGCAAAGAGGACCTTCATTTTTATTTTCTTTAGCACAGACTTGTATATCTCAGGAATCTGGTGTGAGGAGGGATGCTTATCCTGCTGCTACAACTCCCTCCATCACCACTGACTGTAAGATCTGCTCCTGGGAGAGATGTAGCCCCTGGGGGTAGGAAGGGAATACCTGCTGCTAACTTCAACCAAGAGCATTTTCACATTGTGCCTGAGACTTGATGGGAAGAAAATTAGGAGAAGTTATGTGCGTCCAGGTTTGGATACCGCTTACAAGAACTGAAGTAGTTTTAAATATTTTGGTTTTGGTATTGTTTGAAATATGAACAAGGAGAGAGAAAGGACACTTTATGAAAGAAGATTTCCTATTAGATTAGACAAAGAAGGGTCTAATTCTGGGTCAGGTTCATTATATAAGCTAGATCAGGGAATTAATGTTTACTGTTGGATGAAGAGCTGTATAGATTTAGTGCTGGCTTTCTGCATAATGTGAATTTCATAGATTGGTGTAGAAGAAACTTGTAAATTGAGCCAGAAACTTCAGTTTTTAACAAAAATTCTAACCAGCCCTGAAAAAAATTCTAAGAATTTCCCTTGCTTAGACTTCTAAAGAAGAAATACGGTATTCTGTTTAATTTTCAGATGGTAATGTTCATTTTTCGGAATAAATGTACATGCACATACACATACACAGAAATTGGTTTACTTCAGTTTACTTCAGTTCTGTGTATTTTTGCAAAGGCCATGATTATCTCCAATAAATATGGCATCCAGCGCATCTTTTTTCGCCCCCCTTAAAGGGAGCAACTGTGTAACTTCCAATGCAGTTGCCTAGAGCTATACTTGTTGCAAGACATTTGTGCACATGACAGCTTTAGCCGGCTTCCTGGAGTGAATGCTTCGCGTCTAGAAGGGCTGCAGAGACTATCAAGCAGTTCTCTTTCTGGCCACTGGGCTGATGTTGTGGAAAATTGGTTTCCAGCTGGATTCTCTCACTTCCTCTGCTCTTATATTTTGGTTTCAGAATATCAGCCCATGATTGAGGGTGAGCATAAATAGCAGCAAAGGAAGTAAGGCATGGAGGCGAG
>NW_009646500.1:438342-495485 GCF_000708025.1 Charadrius vociferus
TATGCCTGTCCACATTCTCAGGATCTTGCTGCATAAAAAAAAAAAGAACAAAATTCAGACATGAATATTTTCCCCGATTCTCTCTTCTTATATACCCACACTGAGCCTTTATTATTTTATTTCACTTGGAAAGATAATACAAGTGAAAGCAATCCTGACTTTGCAATATTGATTAGCTCTGTGCTTGGGGTATTCAGCTGAGGTGATACCTCTTACATGTCAAGCAAGTAGCATAGCCGTCAAAATACAGATGACCCAAAATATTTAACTTCATGTAAAATGGCACTGCTCCAGCAGAAGAGAAAGAAGTAATTAAGACAGACAAGGGCTTTGCCTTACTATCACACGTCCTAGCACCCCTTACTAACCACCGAGCTACTGTAGGCAGCTGTTTTGTTGATGGGAATGTGACTCTACAGAACATTTCAGTATTCATGAAAGGGTATTTTTTGAAGGAATAAGTTTTTGTCTGAAATCTTTTCATCAGCCTTAGTGAGGCAGATCTTCTGAAGGATGGGGTGAAGGATCAAACGGAGGGTTAGGAGGATGATCAGAAATGCACTGACTACTGAGCATCGAGTAATCAAAACTTGTCAGTGCAAAAGATTTGGTCTGTAAAGCTGAAGAAGCAAGGGGATGGAGAACTGATTGTAAGCTTTGGCTAGCAAAGGCTAACATTTTCAGATATGTGGCAGGTTTGAAGTGTATTAGAGTAGGGCAAAGAGAAAAATCCTGGTGGTGACTGTGAACTGTTCAGTGAGCATTCACTTCTCCATCTTGTGCCCTGGATAAACAGATCCTTTTCCTTATACTTTGTCACAGAGCCAGGTGCTTATATCTCCTGGGGGGAAGATGAGAAGTGCAAATGCCAGCCCATGTGGCGGAGACAAGCTGACTATAGGTTCCCTAGTAAGAACTGTTTAAGATGGTTTCTGATTTCATGTGACGATGACATTTATGTAGAGGTATGCTGGCTCGAGAGCACTTTTTTGCTAATTTCATTTTCAAGCTCTTGTCCACATACATAATTCCACAGCTGTGAAGTTGCAAGCAATGCAATGAAAATATTGCTCACGTTTTTAAATCATTATTCTTATTTAAATTGTTAATATTTTTGTTCCTCTAAATTTATTTAAAAGTCTACTTGTTCTCAGTTTGATAAAACCTGGTTTAAAATCACAGATTTTTTGAACTATTTTATTGTTTCCATAAATCAGACCTAGAAAAAAATCTGATCTGCTTAATATTTTTTCACATTACGTTTATGCATTTAGAGTATACAAACTATTACTATATACATTTTTAACAGTGTTCTGTAATACTTAGATAAACTTCACAGGTATGTGTGACAATTGTAGCAAACCAGAAGAGCACCAAAAAAATCCAAACTGAAGAAGTTACCAATTTCATAGGTTTAAAGTGGTGTCTTAATTGGCTCTGAACTGCAACTAAGAATTAAAGTGGAGAAAACCACCTAAATTTACCCTCCCCCCCAAGTCAGCGGCAAGCTTCATAGGACCCTCCCCAAACCAAATAAGGCCAGGAAGAATGTGCTAAGCACTGACTGTGCTAAGAATAAAGTTGAGCTGGGATGGATAAGGTTACTTTGAACTCTATATTTCATGTTTCCTGACATACCCTCCAAAGAACTGCAATTATGCTAGCGAGGCTGCAGGAGCGTTAAACAGTTCTTTCCCAGTTCTTTTGCTTTTTGCTGCCTTTCCATGCGTTCCTGTCCTGTTTAGAGCTGGGTCTTTTTACTTTTTATTTGTAGTGTGCATGTTTCCTAGGACATTGGGAAAAAAATGCTGAAGATTCACTGTGAGGCATGGCTATTTTTGTTAGAAGCTGATACTTTAGACTGAGCTTTAAGTGTTGCCTCTGGAAGGCCTTAGGTTGCTCTGTGAGTCTGCAGAGGAAACAGAAAGTTCAGAGGGGCGCAAAAGAAGAAGGAACAGAATTTAAAAAAGCAGAGGACCTCCCTCTTCTCTTTCTGCAGCTCCTGCAAGAGCCAGCAATCTAGAAGTACTATCTAAGCTGCCACACTAGATCCTGACCTTTTTAACAGAGTATCTCTTACCATCATCATCATGGCCGAGATTACAGCAGAAGGTACGGTAACTATTTTCAAATATAATTAACCAAAAATGATATGTACTTTGACAGTGTAATTGAGCTAACATGTCAATATGATTTGTTGCTCTTAGCAAGTAATGTTTTCACTCCAGGATAATTTCTTTCTCTTTTTTTTTTTTTTTTTGTTGAATGGCTTTCGGCTTTTCTTTCCTCTTTTTTTCTTTTTTTTCATTTTTCACTCCTGTAAGCTGAGTTTCTACCAGTTACTGAAGCTAGATCTCTGTACACCTCTAAAAATAGTGTTAGTCTCATTTGCAGAACAACACTGCTTGGGCAGCTCCATTGGAGTGATACAAGAAGGGTAACATCTGAATGTTAGGTGGTTGCACCCTCAAGCCTTTGCTCAGGTAAAGCTTTGGTAGTCCCTTATAACTGGAGATTTGCTGGAGTCAGAATAGCTTAGTTTGGTGGCCCTGATTTTTCAGTTAGGAGCACAGAGTATTTGTGAACTGTACATGAAGTTATTGAAGGTAAAATCTATCAACTCTGCAATCCTTATTCAGGTAAACTTCTAAAGGAGTCGGTGAAAGTTGTGCTGAAATAACTATGCCAGAGCTAGGCCTGCAAGAATGAAAGGCAATTGTATTAACCAATAAATACATATTCTAAAATATGAATATTTCATGTACTTTAATATTTCCTGACCATTCATATTTAAATAACATTTTAGATGCATAACAATATTTTATCAGCCACAGTCAGACAGGGGATATATTTAAAATGCAACCTTCTTTAAATTCAATACCGAATATTTTAGTTGAATTTCATTCCAATCTTTTTTTTTTTCCAGTGTGGATTACTCCACTGTTTATCAGAATTTAATAATAACACCACAAAAAAAAAAAAAAAAGCTTTTGAACAGTCTTCTGAAAGTTATTTTTATTCTACTTGTCAAGGTTATGTGGCATTTTGGTGTATGAAAGTTGTACTTTTCATCTTCCATTTTTCATTGTTAATATTTGTAAGAGGATCTGTATTAAGCACTATTAGAGAGAGAGCCTGTTGTCTTCGAAAGGATTCATGTTCGGAATATGTCAAATTGTACACTCCTTACCTGATGTTTGGTCAGCCACAGCAAGGAGATGATGTGCGTATGATTTTTTAATCAGCAGTTGGACGGATCTGTAATTTGCTTCTGGCAGCAAATACTGTCAAAACAGGTGGTTCAGCCTGACAGCCCTAACCCAAACGCTAGCACTAGTTTATTTGTGCATTCTTAAACTAGGTTTGTTGGAAATATTTCTTACTCTGTAGCTGCTATCTGGGAAAATTGTGAAATTATATTTGTCTTCCAAAATGTGTGCATTAATACCATCAGTGTCAGAGAAGCAGTATGGAAGTACCCTCAAGTGAAAAACCTCCCAAATTAACAAGATTTTTAGTCAAAAATTAATATCAGAAATAGAAGACACTTCAGTCAGTCTGCAGGTGACTTTTCAAACATTTATCTTACTAAAGAAAGAAAATAAAAGACTGTAAAATAGAATAAAAATAAAGCGAAGAGTCTGAAAATGTTTTGTATAGTGTTTTTATCATGTTTTTATAGATGTTCCTTAGCTGTCATATGCTGTGTCTGCCTTCTGTGTTTTTTTTCTGTGCAAAGCAATAGACTTCAGGTGATAAGGGGCATCAGCTCCACAATAACCTGACCTTCAGCATAACAAGTAAATAAGGTATATAATTAGTTTAGTTTAATTTTGTTTTGTTTTGTTTTGTTTTGTTCTGTTTTCTTATATTTGGAATGGACTTATGTTAATTGGCTGATTTTGGAACTCTGGCTCCATGAGATGGAAATTCTACTTATGGCAGAAAACTAAGAATTCAGCCTTGGGCTAATGTTTCACAGGAGTTTATTTTCCTCTGGGGCCACTGCGGGCACTAGCAAGGCAATCTGAAAGTTCAGATCTAAACTTCAGCAACATATAGTTTGGACAAATCAAAAATTATTAAAATACCCCTTGCTTCACACAATTCCTTTTTGATTATTTTTTTGTTTCCTACTACATGCCAGCCATTGATTTGCTGGGATCTTTGTGACTTTATTAAGATTAAACTACTTGCTCCTTGGGATAGGTACTCCTAACTCTATTTTACACTGTCAGACACACATCAGGTAGACTGTCGGGCTCCTTGCCTTTTGGGGTACCGTGCTCACACATCAGAGATCACGACACAACAGTGATGCAGGTTTCAGCACTGCCATGGCCAGCATGGCTGCTGGTTTAGAGAGGTGGTCCAGCCCTGCCAGAGTGATACTGTTGATGCACATCTCAGGGTATCTTTTTCTGATAGCCCGTGTCAATACTGTAATCTATTCAGAGATAGATGCATGGGGCCGATGGGGTGCTCTTTCAGGTCAACATCATGGTAATGACAATGAGACTAAGTAGCTTAAAAATGTAGCCAGCAGGCAATGACCCATACCTGTCTACTTGCATCGCAAGCCATACGCACTGCCTATTCATTTCCACAGCTACAAATTATTAGTTGTGGAAATACTGGTGAAGTGTACCCAGTGAAAGACAAAAGGAGATCTCTGAAGACAGAAATTTATAAATGTCCTTAGAAAGTTGGCAGGACCTAGATGTCCTGCTGGCAAATATTTAGGGGAAGATTCCAAAGGATTATCTTCAGCATCCTCATATTACACGTAATTGCAACCACAGAAATGTACTGTTAAAATGTGGAAGTCCTTAAAACGGTATTAAAAAAAATAATCTTGGTGCAGATATTAAGTACTCTGTCTCTGTGACATTCTCAGGATGATTTTAGTATTATTATTGTTATTATTGTTGTTGTTGTTATTATTCCTTCCTTTTCTGTCCTGTTACACTGTGTTTATGTTGTTAATAATAATAATAATAATAATAATAATAATAATAATAATAATTTGACTGTTACTGAGTATTCTGTCAGGGACTTTACTGTGATCCACTTAAGAGGTTGCCTAGAAAGCCACGAGTATCTAACTACGCTACTCTGCTGTGTTCGTGAACACGGGGAATGGACTGGACTCAATGGCAGATGCAGTTAGAGTTGCCACCACTGAAATATGAATACAAAAAGCCTGGCACCTCCAAGAAATGGCTTCTACCAACGTACAGCTTAATCTGTGTACGCACAATAGCTCCAGCAGCAACCCTACAGTTGGTCCTTTCTAGTCCAATCTACTGGAGGTCACAGTGCAAGGTTGATGGCTGTCCCCTGTCACTTTATCCTCCCACGGAGGGAAGAATGAACAGATACTTAGCTCTGCTTGATGCAATGCACCGGAGACTGTACACGGATCTAATCTGGGGAGGTGAGGAGAGGAGAAAGACAAGGTTTCTGTCCCAGCTGTTTGTCTGCCACAACTTATTTCCCCAGTGGAGCAAGAGAGAAGCAGGAGTCAAACAGAAATGTGACAATGAGTCACAATTTGGTCCTTCCTTTGCTGCTGAGAGCTGTGCAATGACACATTTCCTCTGTGTCGGAGCAGGCTGCAAGGAGACAGGCTAGCCCCGGGGCCACACACAGCTTGACAGTGACAAAATCAAAATTAGCTTCTGGATTTCTGTTCTTTTCTCGGGCTGTTTGATAACTACAAAAAGTTTTAAGATGTAAACCTTTTCAATAGCAGATTGAACAACATCTGTATGCTTGAAGACTAATATACATGGAACTGATAATGTAAGAGAAATAACACACAAAAGCCAAAGGTTAAAATCATAATGGCTTCATGAGCACGATGGCCAGAAGCTATCAGCAGTCTCCAGTCGACAAAAAGTTTAGCGAAGTCACACTACGGGCAAGAGGGAGATAGCTACTTCTCATGGTAATTCATGAGTTGCTGCTAGAGGTGCTAGTTGTGCTGGCTGTAAAAGGGGCCTAGATGAATAAATCAGAATAGATGATTCATTTTGATGGCTAAAGGGATGTGAAGCATTTCCTAGCCTTCAGTCAGACTGCTGTTTGAGGGTTGAGTTAGGAGTTTTCTATAGAATTTATTTGCAAAAAACAAAATTGCAAAATGAAAAGCTGTCATCTTTTTCTGGCTTTCAATGTTGTCGAAGAAGCAGATAGTACACCCTTTTTTGAGCGGGTTAAGGAAAATACAACAATTTTGGCAGTAATGTTTTGAAGAAATCAGTCTGCTCTTGTTCAGAAGTACCAGGTAAAGTCAACACCCTAATTACTCAGAGAGAAAAAAGTCAGAAACCCCAGAACTGCCTGTAAAAAAGTCAGTCTCTAGGGGGAACAGAATCTCCAAATTCTCACTGAAATTCCACAAAACTTGGATTTCCCCGTGCCTGTGGCCCTGGACACCCGAGGTTTCCTGCAGCCTACGTGCTTTCTCATAGCCTGTTGAGGCAAGTTAAGCACAAAGCCAAATTTGTTAGCTTACATTTTAGGTTTAAGAATCTGTGGGCATTGCCACTCACAGAATCACAGAATCACAGAATGGTCAGGGTTGGAAGGGACCTCTGGAGATCATCTAGTCCAACCCCCCCGCCAGAACAGGGTCACCTACAGCAGGTTGCACAGGACGGCGTCCAGGCGGGTTTTGAATGTCTCCAGAGTAGGAGACTCCACAACCTCTCTGGACAGCCTGTTCCAGTGCTCTACTACCGTCAAAGTAAAGAAGTTCCTCCTCATGTTAAGATGGAAGTTCCTATGTTCATAGGAACTTCCTATGTTCACTCATAGCTGGTACGGTATCTATGCATGTTCAGGTGGTACAGAGAAACATATCATTACCTTAGGTAGCCCACTAGAAAGTCAACTAACCATAGACAGCAGGGATCCTTAAAACCTATAAAGCAGAGGTTTATGCTGATGAGTCATGATGCTAGTCCATGATGGACTAAAAGTGTGTGTATGCAGCTAACTCCTGTTGAGTGCAAACAGCTGCACTGTAGGTCTGATCATTTATTCACTTTTTTAAAAAAGAACCTTGTGCTCCTAAGTATTTGAAACATATTTTAAGTTTACTAATATAATGAGAAATATATTTAAATCCTAGTAGCATTTTCAAGTTATAAGGCTGATCAGCTCCCACTGTTTTCAAAATTAAGTCTGTGCAACTACTTAGATTGTCACAAGTCCCAATCTGCACCTTCAGGTACCTACTCCTTGAAAAAAAAATCTAGTCTATAAATATTTTGAGTACTTTTACCCATTGCCTACAATGTAAGCACTGAGTAAGAGGTGGATTCATGCTGCTTTTACTGCTCTGCTCTGGAAAGCAGAAACTGGTTTAGTTTAAAACGCGTTTCATAATACAGGTCTGGCTTCAGTCCAGGACATGCTGAGGACGGAGGAATCAGAGTTGCCCTCTTTGAGGCAGATCAGCTGCTTAGAGAAATGGCAAACCTTTCCTTTTCTTTCTGATGCCAATACTGGCTGGTTTCTGCTCTGTTTTAAATTGATTGAACTAGGGGACAGTGCTAATTTTACCAGCTTAAACTATATTTAAAGCAGTAGAGGGTGGCTTGCTTTAAATCAAAATGATTGAAAAACCTTTAAATCATCAATTTTAATAATTATTTAAATCAGCAAACAAGAAACCTGGATTTCAAAATAGCCATTTTAATCTTTTTTTTTTGTATAAATCTATCATTCTTTTTCCCAAAAGAATTGAAAAGAGACACTGATTACTATTGGCTGATTACTAACATGGTGACTGAATACAGTCTTTCTCACTAAATTTGTGCCTTTTACTCTTACAGAGAAAAATAACCTAAATGTCTGTCTATTAAACAATTCTATAATTCAGGAGCCATTTATCCAGATTCGTAGTCTGTACATGTTTTTTTTTTTTAATGATAGAGAATGGTAAATGGTGTGTTTCTTTTTTACTAGATAATGATTTCATTTTCACTTATGATTTCTGTCAAGGTTCATTAGGATGGAAATTGGAATTCAATTAAAATGGTACAAACCCAGCATTTTAAAATTGTGTATTTGTGTACTGTAATTGTACTGGATATATAGAAAAAGTCAATTTTATACAGAACCTGTTCTGATCAGCTAAGTGATTTATTAAACAAATATAATACTATTTGTAATTTAGTTTCTGGCCACTGCATCCTACAAGAAAGTATAACTGATAGAGCTCATTTTCTTTCATGTAATGTTTATTCAAAGGTTAGAAAAAGAAAACATATTTTCTACTTTTTAAAAAAAATCCTAATTACTTCTTGATGTAGAGTAAGATAATAATTGAGTTCAAATAGTAAAGTAAATTGAAATTAAAAACATATTTTTTGTCTTTGCAAACAGGTTATACTCTCAAATAAAAGGCTAGCTTAATTTGACTCCATCTGCTTAGCTACTGATTGCCAACAGCTCAGTGATCTCTTTAAGTTTCTTCACAACTATAATGGCTTGATCGTAGCTTTTTGTTTACATAAAACTGATTTCAACAGAAAGTAGTGTAAAAGTGTAGTCCTTAGCACAGGTTTTCTTAATGTCACATTTAATTTGAAAAGCATTTAAAGAAAACTTCAGTTTGTAATTCAAAAAGCACCAACAATTATATTCCCTGTCTTCCCCCACCGCAGCATTGCGTGGGGCATAAAAAGGAGAATTATTAAAGATTGATATTGAAATGTCTTCAGTAGTTGCAGATGTATAGATAGGTGCAAAACAGCAAAAATGTTTTTTTCTACAGTGCTTTCCCAATAATTTCAAACCAATTCAAAGGTATGGTCAAAGAGAACTTTACAGTTAGAGGCTTAATATCCTTATTGCTCTACATTGGCAGGTCAGACTTATAACAGGGAACATGAAGTAGACAAGCTGTAAAGTCACTGCATCTAAAGACTTCAGCCTATGGACAACTAGCTATACTTCTTATCCATATGATCCCACTGTCATGTTCTCTTGTCAGCTTTAAATATTTTTGTCGGAAATTATTATTATTTCATATTTTAGTCCTAGCCCTGTGTCTTTGTATAAATCTTGCTTTGGTGCCGTGAGGCATGACCATTCAGACATTAGATCCCTGAGAGTGTTTAAGCAGAATATGATCAAAAGGGGACCAGCAAGATTTAGCTTATAGTTTTATTCCTAATATGTGCCTACAGCACAGTTGATTTATGCAGGTAAGTCTATTTCAGGAATTATGCAGCAAGTACATGGCTATCAAATATTTGACTAATAGTAGAGATAGCTACACCAGTAGGTAGCAGCAGAGATACCAGATGACACTGCCAACGCATCTTGTCCTGTCCCACATTCTGTCCTTTTCTTCATAGCCTCTGATACTTTTTTTGCTCTGTAATAGTTTTGCTTTTTCTCTTTCTCTTCTCCTCCCTCCAAAATCTGATAGATTATACTGCAGGTAACATGCAGGAGATGTATCTCTGGTCCCTTCTCTAAATGCAAAACATAATCAGAACACGGTAAAGCACACAGTAAACAGCTATATTATTCTTCAGACTCATTAGAAAAAGCTGAGCTAACAAAACAGATCATGTAAGGAGGCTCGTGCAGGAGGCTAAACAAAAAAAAGCTGTAGAAGATACTGATTTTTATTTTTTTTTAATCCCAAACTGTCTCATATGCTAAAACCTACATATGTTACAATTTCAGTCTAATTAGTTCAGGTACTCAAGATCATGGTCAGTTCTGGGTTTTGCCCTTAGAAATCAGAATGAAAAAGCTGTGGCTTTAAGTCCTGAATAAGCCTCACTTGAGTCCTGTGGCTGATTGGGCTTTTTTTAGAATCAGTCCTACAGCACAGTATGAACTTGTCTCTGGCCTAAAAGTTCTGCTTGGTGCCATGCGAAGGCACTTACCATAAGAAAGGAAAATATAAAATGTCAAGCACAGAAAAGCTTTCTCACTGGAGAAGTCTCCTCTTTCTGTCTTCAAAGATAGTTTTAAAAAATCCTCTACAAATATGTAATGAGTAAAAGACCTGCTACTCCCTGTACATGCTTGTGTTCTCACAACTTCAAAAGTATCTCTGTACCTTTGCCTTGTCAAAGGCACAATGAGTCTAAGGCTTCGTAGCCTCCTTTGGTATGTAAATTAACTCATTTTTTTCCTATATTCCATTATGTAGATTTAAGTTGTGGTTCTCTGTGCATGTCAGGAAGGCTAAATCTTGTTTCAATCTTTGCTAAGAGGTTATTCACAATTGACACCATTACCATAAATACAGCTTTCTGCTAACTATTTTACTGGTTTTAGAGGCATAATTTAAGACATCTATTGAAATGTTAAGATCCTCATTTTGATTTGACCTTTTCCTCCTATAACAGGTAGGGCCTTAATTTTGGCTTCAGGTCTATCTACTTAACCCCTACTGAAGTCAACTGAATTGATACATGAGCATATCTGATGCAGGATACAACTTAACATTCCAAAGAGGCAATATCATATGTGCATGATATGGTTTAGGCTATATACGTTTCATAGTTTTATAACACCAATATTTAAACTGTAATTGTAATGTGAATTTAGTATAATTTCAATTGTTTTTCTTTTTTTTAAGGGAAAATTTCAAATCCTCTTATCCCTAGAGATTTTTTTGCATCACCATTCATGATAGGATTAAAAAATGTGAGCATTTCACAAGGAGATATCCAAAGTTAGACTCACCCCTTTAAGTATTTACTGTTGGTTTGGTTTGGGTATTTACCAGGAGTAGTACTATAACACTAATTATAGCAAAAGATCTGTGATAGAGTTTGAATGTGACTCCTGTCTGCCTGGGACAGCTAAATGACTAGATGGCTGACTACATCCGTCACTTGGAGCAGAACCACTGCGTACTCTGCTCCTAATTTGTGTCACAACCTATAAAGCCGATGAAGATGCTCTTTTGGTAGTAGAGAGTGAATTCTGAGGATGCAAGGTTTTCTCCTCCTTCAAAAAAAGGAAGGGCTCAAAAAGCTTTCTTTTCTTCTTTTTTTTTTTAAATCTGTAAATATATTTGATAAAATAATCACTTTAGTAAGAGTCATGTCAACTCAGAACTAAATACAAGCATTTTTTTCACAGCAAGAGTAGCCCTGTTATCAGATGCCCGAGCAGAATTAATCCATGTGGGATACATTTATCCTAAAATGCATCTCTTGTTCTAGATATTGTAATTTTGTATTGATTACATAAAAGCCGCCTGAAATGCTCTGGAGAAGGTAATGCTCTATTCTGCTGTTAGGAAACCAAACAAACTGATGGATTTCCAGATCAGTAACAGAAAAAACTCTTCTCTCCCAACCTATACCGTCTCTTCCTTCCCCTTCCAAAACCAAGTGCAGCAGGGCCCTCTGCCCAGAGACACACCTCCATGCCTATTCCCTGCACTTAGCACAAGTGAGAAATACGTAGATTTTGTAATACAACTTTATTATATTTTGCCTGCAAGTTGCTACTGAACCAGAGGCTTCCAGTGATTTGTTGTTGTTTTCTTTTAGTGATTTGTACAGAACTCATATAAGAAAGATCACAAGGGATGCTTCGCTAGGTGGCTGTTATTCTGGAAAGAATGAAACAGTAACTTTGGTAAATATGGAGAAAACAGCTACAAATATGTGAGAATGCAATTTCGGGAAAGCCTTTTTGCTTCGCAAGATTAGCTAGAAATATTGACGAGACTTCAGCAGACACTTAAAATCAAAATTAAATGTTAATTAAATGTGCATATGCAGATATTACTGTATCGGGGTGGGGGCAATGTGCAATTTTGCCCAAGTTAATGAATTAAAGTAATTTCAAGTAGACAGGCAAAACAATGATGAGGGCCAGGTTTTTGTCTTAAAATCTAATTAGCGAGAAGTTTCTTTTAAGAATATATTTGCCATCGTTTCATTTGTTGCCCAGTGTAGGCTAATGTGTTTCACACTGTGAAGTGCTAAAGGCAGTTTCACAAAAGAGATACAAATGACTAAGTTAGTTTTACAACATGGTTGCTCTCCTCTCTTCAGTGTGGCATACTACGTGTAGAAAACCAGAAATAATACCGTGTCTGCAGACGCTGCCAGAACTATGAAGTGGCACTGGATCTATATCTTCTTGTTGACTTACTGCAGTAGTGCCTAGAGGTCAGGACCGCATTGAATTAGTGACTTTACTTCATGTGGCAAGGAACAGTCTCCACACTAGAATCTTCCAATAATTTTAACTTGTACAGATTCCGATTTGTCTAGTATTTTAGAAAATAAAGTCTCCTTGGTAATAATGTCAAGCTTTAATGTTCTAGTAAAATAGATATTAAACCATACAACTCTCCAAAAGTTAACACTGAAATGCTTGAGAAAATTTTTAGTGCTTACCTGTGCTATTTAGGTATATAAATCACGTGTTACGTTTTCTGCTTGCTGACTGGGTTTTTTGACATGAGTAAGCCACATAAGAATAAAAGAGATCACTCCAGTCTCCACTCTACCAGAGACAGACAGATCTGGTGGGCTTCAGGATCTCCGAGATTCCTCACTGCCCCCCACCAGAGACATTTGCAGTGGGACACTTCTCCTCCCAGGGCTGGGCAGCTGTGGTGGTCCCACAACCCCAGGTGCGGGGAGGAGGACAGCTGAGCCTGTGCTTTCCATAGGCACACACCTCTCCAATCCACCTTCATTCCTCCCTTTCCCCACCTTTGATTCTCCCTGTAATTGTCCCATCTATTAAGTTCTTGGTTCTGCCATCTCAAATCCTCACTACTCCAAGCAAGGCAGGCAGCAATAGTACTTCTCAATTCTTGTACTTACAGTGATTTTGAGTCTGTTCTCAAGTCTCAGAAATCTTCACATTCCGAAAGATTTTTTCACCATAGCAGAAATTGATCTTTAAATAAATGTTCATCTTTAATGAGTTTTAACAATAAGGCTTCAGACCGTGGCATATAGGTGCCTAAATGTAAAATTAGACAAGTATCTTTGCAGGTCTAAATCCAATATTTCTTTCATGATGTGTCCTTTCTTTAGATATTGCAAAAATTCTGTAAAATTTCAACTGACTCATGTCCATTCTTCTCCCTGTGCCCCTGAGCCGCTCTAAGGGATGTTGAAGGCAACAAAATGTTTATTTACAAACGTCATCAAGCTGTAACCATTGATTCCCTGCATCTGAAGATTCAACCACTTTCTCCTTTTTTCTTTCATTAAACTGTTTACATTTTCTTGGCACTTCTCAAATGTGAACACAATTTTAACTTCCATATGTTCTTTCCCTGAAAATGCCCAGGTAGACAGATACGGGTTGCATCTTGTCTTGAAAATAGATATACATCGGTTGCATTGGAGCAATTCCAGTATCAACTGTATGCCACTGGAGGAGGCAGCTGTTTTCCAGGTGAAATTATTTAACTAGCAACAAAACTCACCTCCTAATGTTATTATGTGTCTGTTTTCTAGCTCAGCAATCTCATTTTCAGCCAATTCCATCTCTCTCTGTTTTTCAATGTTTATGTGAATAGACAGGAAGGGAGACCTCTCCTCTTGTCCTGTAGGATATCTGCAAAAAAATGTGCAGAATTCTGGATTCCTGGTCATGTAGGCACACAGGATATAACAAATGGTTATGATTAATATTAGGTCCTTGTGTTAAGAATTAGAAAGGAATAGTGAAATAAAGCTTGCATTAGAAAGTCTCTAGAAAATTCCCTAGATCTTCTACACAACTCATTTTCTGAGATACCTGGTGAACAGCCTGTAGTGCACTATGTAATATGGACATCAGTCTCTAAACTGAAAAAAAAAAATCCTAACCGACCAATCAAAAAAACACAGATATTTTTCTTTTTTGCACAATAATAGGTATTAAAACAAACAAAATATATAAAGGGTGTTAAAAAAATTGAGTGTTTACAAAAGCCTGTGAAATCCTTGTTGTACACTATGTTCCTCTTTCTCCTCCCAGTTCTCATCTTTGAATGTAAGCAATACCAAAGGTATGTACATTCTGGTTTAGCGCATGCTTTATTTAAGTAAATCTAAATGAAACATAAGACACAACATTAATGCACTTTAAAATAGAATATTTTGTGTATTCTGCAGACAGAGGTGTTCAAACCTTCAGGCTTAGTGGACTTCATAAAGAACCGCACCATGTCTTAAAGTCTGTGATTTTGCAGAATCATACTGTAAATTTTAGAAACTTCAGAAACTTCAGCATACTTTTGAAAGTATGTATTATTAGAATAGTTGTCTCAATTGTTTCCTCACTAAGACAACTTTTATCAGCTGTCCCTGATAGTGAAAACAATCTTCCCACAGATTCACTGGTTCAAGTTAGTGTGAATGAAAACTCAGCTAACACGTTCGTGTTTTTACAGGATACGTTCTCTACACTCATATTCCTAAAGATATCATTCCACCTTTTTCTCTATCTCAGTCCTATTTTTATTCCACTTTTTACATTTACTCTAAACACTTTTGTGTTTGTGGACTCATTGAATAAGTCAAGTCAATACCTTTGAAATCACTATTGCTGCTATTACTACTAACACAACACTTGTTATCTTTAAGTTTTTGTTAAGAATTATTTCATATTGTCTAATTAAATAATTCTAAGTCTTCAAAAAGTAGATGCACTTGCTCAGGTCTTTAAAGCATTTTGCCTACATGATGTTTGCTAAATCTCTGAATTTGGTTTTGGAAAAGATTCTCTTGCTTTCAACTACATTCAGGACTTCATATCTATGTTTGCTTTCAATCTTTCCTCTTATTTTATGCCTTTCATTCTTTTAATTGAAAGAATCAAAATTTACTGCTACATTAAATGTAGAAATATTACCTTTTGTTCTCACAGTGATTGGAGAGAATATTTTCAATGGTTTTGAATAAAACTAGAACCACAGCAGTGTCTCATCAGCTGAAAAAGAAGAGCACATATTCTATGTGAAAGAACATATTTTTTTAGTCCTTTATTATCAGTTAGTAAGTTGCTGATTGACTTTTGGTTGCAGAAACATTTCTTTTCTGTTGTGTTTCCGACTTGCTTAGATGCTAGGGCAATGAAGTGGGAAGAGAAGAAAATAATAAATTATTTTATTCTTCATTGATTTTATAACCAACATTTCATGAACACCTTTTTTTTTGGGATGTAGATATGAATAATTTGAACGTTCCAACACATGGACTGTTAATTTTCCATGGATCTCTTGTACAAATACCATTTTCATGGCTTGTGACCTTCCAAAGGTATCACCTGAATTCATTCTGTATAAAAGTTACCTACCCCAAATTTCCACTATATGAATCTGCAAGTGCTTCAGCACTCTAATTCTCTTTAATCTATACTTGTTTCTGCAGAGAAGTAGCTCCTGACTAAAGGTGATACTAATTGCAGGACCCTGTGAATTGAAGTATCAGCTGGGACAAAGCTACACTGTGCGTAACACAAATCCTGACAATATTTTCCCATGACAAGTAGATCTTACTCTTTCTTAAACTTGAAGACCTAATAACAACATTTTCAGCACTTGACCACTGGAACAGTGACTTTAACAAGACCCTGATGTATGATGGTCTTCCAAGTCCCTTTGTGTAGCGGTTTGCTAGGGAATAGTGCCCGCTGAGGAATGAATACCCAAGGGACTCTGCCAGGTTGTAGTCCATCCCGTCCAAGCATTTCCAGAAACTGAGGGAAGAAAATCTAGTCTAATCATTTGGTGACAAGGAAAACCACCCAGTTCTCTCCCCCAACAGATGTCCTATGAATGTCCCTTAAAAGCGAACAATACCACTCCTGTCCTGATGACCAAGACAAGCAGGAGGGAGCTGTTGATTTGGACTTGGAAACAGGCTTAGCTGTAAATAAGACTGCTGTCTTATTTAAGTCTTATTTGCCTGGTTAGGTGGTGTGAACCTTTTGTCACAGTTCCCAACAGTGGAAGAACCCTAAAGGCACTTTAGTTTTTCTCCACTTATCTGTCAAACGTAGCCTGCCTGCGCAGGTCCTGGGGAGCGCACGGGATGATGTGCAGTATGTGGGTAGAGTTCTTTAAGAATATCATCCTATAGAGTTTCTTTCACACTTCCTATGTGGCACCTGGCCTAAGTTTTAAATAAAGCCCTTAAATAAAAAGCCAAGAAAATTTATAGCAAGTATAGTACAATGTCTTATGGCTACTTCTATTTCATACTGTGAATGTTATTCATTATTAGTCATTCAATTATTTTAGGTACACTTTGTGTCTATTCTTGTCTTCCACCATAGTACTTTAATAGCATTCTGAATGTATTGTACTTTTTTGGGGATGAATTGTGTTAGTGAGTGAAAGATTATCAGTTATGCGACCAAAAGAATATATGTAAGCTATAAGGCTGAAATAGCAACTGTAATGTAAATGTTCATCTTCAATAAATGTGAAAGTCTGCATTTTTTATTTATTAGCACTTATCTAATTATAGCTGAAGCTGCACTCTATTGATATAGTAGAAAAGGAAATTAATAAAGAAAGGTTAGATGATGAATACGCCTTTGACCAGAATATAGCAACTGGCAAAACCTTGCAAAGATGTATACAGAATAACTAAGTAGCTCTCGAAAGCTTTCTTAAAAATTTAGAAAGGACTATCAACTTATACATCTGCAGACGACATCTCTATCTCTTTTCATTATACTGACAAAGTTATGAGTTGAGACTGCTGTATTAATATTAAAGAAACGTTAGAGAATTGCTTGAAAGTTTCCTGAAATGAGAAAGTAGCAGTAGCTTTCGTATTCTTAAAATCCAAGATGGAAACATTTCAAGAAACTATATGCATGCTGAATGTGTATAAATGGCTTTAAGAAATGGGCAAAGAAGCTGAACAACTACACTCAGAGGAAGCCTGTGAAAAATTTAGGTTAAACACTACACAATGTAGTAATGAACCAGAAGTTGGAACAGGAGACTGAGGTCCAGCCCTGACTCCTGCCAGACTTCCAGCGTGGTCTTCACTCTTCACTTAATTGCTCCATCATTTCCTTTCTTTCAAAAGAAAATAGTTTGGCCTTACATCAGGGTGTGGGCTGGAGAGAAACTAGGAGCAAATAAACCCAGGTTTGAGGATCTATACGAATACCCAGAACAGAATTGCACATTTTGAATATGACTTGAGACTATGTGAAGGTTTTGTAAATAGGAAAACATCGTTTTGATACGGACATGCTTGAATTCACTACATTTGTGAATACTACATAGGCAGTTATGAAAGCAATACCAGGCTGAAAAATGTCCTTTCAGCTGCTGTCCCTATTTCATTGGTAAGGAACAAAGGTCTTTTTTCTGTTGGATGAAAGAAAGTGGGATGAAATCAGGACAAATATGCATAAATATCCTTTTCAGACATGCTGGTTGAACTTCAGGCATAGGTATGCAACTTTGTGGGTTTTTTTTCCTATCACCAAGAGAGTCAGGAAATGAAGCACAAAAGAACTAAGGTTGGGGCGAGATGGCGGGAATATCATAGAGGTCCTGGAAGTGTCTGATGAGCATGCAAAGCTCTCAAGCTGGGTGGAAACTTTGCAGCACCTGCTGTTACTGTGGGCTAGGAATACTGGAGCTCCTGCTGTATGGATTTGCTATTACAGAGAACGTGGGGAGGTGTTACAGCTTGTGAATGAGAGCTGAATGGTTGTGCGATGACTTTGTGCATGTTTACAGCAGATGCTAAAGTTTATTTGATTTAGAATCCATGGGAGGAAATAAGGAAACTATCATTCCAACCAGGTCAAAATTTTTCCTTGGTGTAGCTCATTTTCTGTTCCAATTAGCAACAACAACATGGAGGGGGGCATCTCGAGATGGAGGCTCTTTTTAACTCAGTAGAAAATCTTTTAAACTGCGCTGAGGTGAGACTTTAACATTATGAATGCTTTTTGGACTGATTATTCATTTAAAAAAGTGGAAAGGTTCTCGTCTGTTCTAAGATGTGTCACTGAGATTTGAGGACTGCTCTTCTGACGTTCACTTAGAAGTTAATTAGTCTTCCATGACCAAATAAGATGGAAATTTGTTTTGTCTCAGTGTCTAGTGGTTTAATGCAGACACAGAATTCAGAGGGGCTATGAACTTCCGAAAGATTTACATTCCAAAAATGTAAGTAAATGGATGCCCCACCTATGTGCAGGGCAGAGAGGTGCCCAGAAAGGGCAACTCAGAGGTGTTTCAACAATTTTGTTCCATTTCTACGCTAGTGCTGATTAGAAAAATGCAATGAGAGTGAATTAAAATTAATTATCATTTTGCAACATTCTAGGCTCTGCACAAGCATGTGTAGTTTGAATTTGTTTTCTATCATTTTGAATCTTACATTGTTAAAAGAATTTCATAAATATGTTGCTCAGTGGAGATTATTTTTATTTCATGCATATTACAAACACAAAGGGTTATCATTAATGCATTCTCCTCGTTTTGGGTTATATGCTTAGAAGCTTAATGTAAGTAGGATAAAGAGATATTTAGACATATCCTATATAGATAGATATTAAAAATAAATCATTTTCTGCTTTAAATATCTTTGAATTCAGAGAAGATTTTTATCTTACCTGTCACTGAGTAAGTTTAAAGGACTGTTACCCTACAAGTAAATCTTTCATATGAATCATTTTCAAGATTAAGATGTCACTTCTCTGAGTCACTTAACAATTAAAACTTGGATCAAAATTCTTTTTTCCTTTCTAAGGCCTGAATCCTATACCAAAAAACATCCTCCTCAGGTATTATAGCTTTTATATGGATAACTACTTACATTTTCAAGGAGGTAGGGAAAAAGCCATTTTTACTTTCATGATGCAGCAAATTAGAACCAAAAAACCAGACATATTCACAACATTAGGTACATGTTCTGTACTAGCATTGGCAACTTTCTTCTTAGTGAAAAAATGTTGCTTTAAAATTATGTTGTTATTGCTTTATATGGAAGTCATTAATATAGAATATTGTAGCATTTATACTTGAAACATTCATTTAGGATTTGGATTTACTTTGTCAAGCAGGAAAATAAGTTAGCATTTTTTGTAGGAAACAGGAAAGTCTTGAGCTACATTCATTAGCTGATAATTCTGCCAATTCTCTTTCTATAAATCACAAAAGCTGTATAACACCATTATTATACACCAGAAAAGACTAAGCAAAGAAAATATCTTGCCCATATAATAACACTAATATAAGACACACACAAAAAATTACTTTAATAACCTTGTACTTGGTATTTTCCAGGCATATTTCCATGGCTATCATACAACTTACATGCCATTTCAAGTTAGAGTTGATGTAGAAATTGGAACTTCACTTACGCTTTGGAAAGAAAATAAATAGCCTTTTTAAGTGCACGCATCAAAATGTTGCTTTTCATGCACTCGTTTTTGCAAGAGAAAAAGTCGTAGCTAAGCCCCAAAAGCTGAATTTGGATTCCATAGTTTCTTCAGACAAGTAGTAGTGGAGAGGCATGGAAATGTACTTTCTTGTGCATACATCTTAATCCAGACTTGCCTGTAATTTCAAGTTTCATTTTATATGCCACGTGGATAACTCAACACCTGGTGATAGGTATTTCTAGGAATTATTATAGAAAATGGCTCCATTTCTGGAGCTAAATAATGTAGCCAGGTAACCACTTCTTGGCATTTATCACTAAGATAAATTAGAGACCACTCTGAATCTCATATCTGTTTGGTCAGTTAAGGTCTTTATTATTTTATCTCATTTACTCTGCAGAAATCTGAATAGGTGTGATTGGAAGACTTGAATTGCAGGTCAATCTCCGTATCCCTTATAACAGATAAAATTAGATGAGGAGAGTTTGGGGCATGATTTCCAGCTCACAAAATCAAAAGTCACTGAGCAGACCTGTAGACTATTTATTGTGCTCTTCAGCAACTCTGCTGGGTTCATTTGTTCAGTATGTGGTAGTGTGAAAACTATCAATATTAGAAGTCCTCTCAGCTTAGTTATGGATACAAGACAGACTTACTAACAGTCTAATGTGTTGTTAATTTACTTGTGGGTAAGAATCAGGTATCGCTAGCAATTTCTCAAATGTGGTCACGACCTTGTTCTGCTGACAGGTGTTAATCGGTTTGGGCTGGCCGGAGGAAAGATGCAGAGAATGGGTACAATTACCGAAGTGATTTTCTTTTTTCCTCAGGTAACCTTCAAGGCATCCTAAACCTTCTTAGTTTTCCTTCTTTTCAGTGGGCGGATGAAGTGCCATCAAAATATCAGCATAGGGAGAAAAGAAAAGATACCTAAGACTCTGTACCTGTACATAAGCACTAAGTAGTGATCTTTTCTCATCAAACTTGAATTTACAAATTTTTCACGTTCCAAAACTCGTCCAAGGTATAATACTGAATAAAATGGATTAAGACATGGCTAATTCATGATAGCTGGTTCAGGAATGACTGAGTAAGAGAGGGCACAGTGGCGTTTCCTACTCAGTCAAAGATTTTGCTACTTAAAATGGGTCTCAATAGTCTCACATACCCCATTTTGTCTAGATTACTTAATACTCATTCAAAACAAAGGTTTCTTCTAAGATGTGAGTATCTGGCACTAGCTGCTATTAAAGAAACCTTTGTAAGATAGTGTAAAGACTTCAAAGCTCTTAAGAATCTCAGAATACATTTTAGATGTATTGTGAACACCTACCCTCAAGAAAGACCAACTGTTCTCACTGTGACTGTGTATCCTGTGTGTCTCAGCTGCCCATAGACATCATACCTGTTTCCAAATAAAGATCAGAGATGAATGATAATATTAATTTAGGCTAACAAGGGTAAACTTCAACTTCAGATTATTATTTTTGGAATCAGTATTGCAAAAAGAAAATGAGAAAATGCACCGTTAACTTTTACCTAAACACTGAATTCTATTCCTCAGTGTCAGTTCAAGAACCCTCTCATGCCCTAAAAGCAAATGGATATTTTCCAAAGGATTCTTTCAGACTAAAAAGAAGAAAAGAAAAAAAAAGCTGTAGAAAACCTTGTTTCCCAAGTATTTTAGGTGCTGATGTAGTGGACTTGTCTTTAGCTGTTCTGTAAGTATACAGATGGAGTACCCTCATTTATTAGAAAGTAACTCTTTGACAGAAGCTGGACCTTGGTTCATCTGTTCCTGTTTACTATGGAATATAGCTAACTATTGCCTCTCATGAAATTGGTTATACTTTTTTGCAAGCCACATAACAGTTTTCTCAGTAGGTGTCTTTCAGTTTTCTCTCTCCCAGACAGCACGACCTGTAATAGTTTCATAGCAAATTGTCATTTACAGATGAGATATATCAGTGACACCGATGACTGATTTGCCATGAGCACTTATTTTGGTTTTCCCCTTTTGTCAAATGAGGAATTGTTTCTCTCCACTTTTTAGCAAAGTCTTTTCAACATATACGTATATTTACTACATAACTCTTAGTATAGCAATTCCTGTATTCTTGTTGGCTAAAAATGCCTTTTTCTTCTGGCTCTGGTAAGACAGCTGGGGCCAGGTGTCTTCAACATGACGTATGCACATATATATTCAAACTGTATGCGTGTGGTGACCTCCGTGTTTGAGTGCTGTAATGACTGGATTGCTCCGTATGGAAGACTTGGCAAACTTGCAGTGTGGGACACTGTTTCCACTCTAAGTTGTGGAGACTGTGTTGATCTACTTTCATTTTCACAGTCTGTAGATATCAGTTCGTTAAGACATATAACGTAGTTCTTACCTCCAGTGTCAGGTTAGCTTGGAATAAATGAAATCAAGCAAATGATCATATTAATCATTCCTAGACACACTTATTTGAAAGATAATGGTAGTTCCACCAGAAGAAGCAAAGGTCTGGAGTTTTCTTTACAGAGTTTCTTTATACTGGTACACTTGTCTGGAGTGAAGACAGAGGTATTTGTAACATACTATTTATCCTACCGACTTTCAATATTTATTATGACTATCATTATTTTACAGATGGGAACAGATTTTTTTTTTCGCTTTTTTCCATAACAAAAAAAAAGTCAGTTTTTCTCTAATCCCTTCTGAAGGCTAGAGGGATGTGCAGAGCTGAGTTTCCAAAACAAATAACAAAGGGAATGCATACAGTGTTTTTGCTGCAGAAGGTTTCACGCTATTTAAAGATAAATGGCAACCATTTTCCTCCAACCTTCATTTTGACATTTTAAAAGATAAGATGTACCTCTCAGCTTATATCAACTCACAAGTACTTCTAAATACCCCTTTGACATCTCTTTCAGAAATGTCAGATTTCTAAGATGAACAGGAAGGTAAAACTTAAAAAGTTTTACTGTTTTAGAGCACCAATTTGTTTCCAAAGAAGGGGAGATGTCATTACTGTTTAATAAAAAAAATCAGGTGTGGAACCAAACAAACTGCATTTTTCAGTGTGCTGATAGATTATTATTGCATGTTCAGAATTCAATTACAGTCTTATCTCATCTACATTCTGAGAAGATGGAAATGAAATGTTTGATTTTTGAACGTTTCTAAAAGAAAATGCAAAAACATATCAAACTGAAGAGTTATTTCAAAGAGAAAAAAATGTACATCCAACTTCCAGATCATGAAAATGTGAAGCTTGCTGCCTTTTGAAAAGGGATCAGCTCAATGTTCTTTTACCATGCTTGGTTGCTGGTTTAAAGTGCAGTAAATGGCATTTTTCTTGTTCTTATCAACTCTGCCTCCTGTAGTTTTGATTTTATAGAAGTAATTTATTCTGTGTTGATTATTGTTAACCCCTGTGGTCTTCTAAGTTCTCAAGAAATTACTACGCAGAGTGACATAGCTGTAAGTAAAACGATCTATAAAATTTCCCAGTGAAACCTGCTATCTTTTAAACCTGGTCCTTAGGGCTTCCCTTACTTTTGTTTCTAAAGTCATTTCAGGTATGAATTATTGCAGAGAGGCTCACAATACAATCAGTCATATAAGAATATTTCAGCTGGCTCAACAGTACAGGAGATCTTTTAACTACTAACTAACCAGTAATCCCTTCTGTGTCTGTTGTACTTGAGTGATCAAAATGATGTAAAAGGTCTTTGAAATACAAACGCACACAAGAAACAACTATGCAGAGACAGAAGGTTAAAGGTCGTATCAGCATAATGTTCTTTATAAGCAGTTTTGGAACGACATGAAGGCATTTTTTATACCTCCTTGCAAAGGTATATGAGACAAATTTTCTTCCACTTAATTTGAAGTATAGACTAATGCCCTACTAGATTATGAAATTCAAACATGTAAGGAAAGATGGAAATTTGACTCTAAATCCCTGAAGTTCAACTTTTCAAGTGATGTAGGACTCTTCTGATATGAATATGCAATGGTATGTGGGCTCCTAAATCCTGCAGACATCTGCTGACCTAACTGGGCTCTCTGAAGTCCAAGGTTAGAAGTATGTTAGCTGAGAGAGAGTTAACTTATTTTACTGCTGATCGTATTTTAAAACACAGTGTAATTGGAGTCTGACTGAAACTGGTTTCTACTTCCCCTCCTTGAAGATCTCAGCTTGCTTCGAGACATGTACAAAGAGGTAAAATTCCTTTTCTTCATAGGTAATTTGTCGAATACTACAGTTCATATATTGACCTATTCCAGAACAAGTAGTAGCTAGTATTAGTATTTCTTCAACAGGATTCAATGATTCACTCCCCAAAATGCAGATGTTGCCTATTAGGTTCACAAGCATCGAGGCTTTTTTGTTTTGTTTTGGGTTTTTTTTTGGGGGGGGTGGGGTGGGGATGAGGGGGGCAGGTGTTAGTGTTTGGTAAGATTTTTTCTTCCCACTCTTCTCTGCAGGGGAAATCTGTCTGGAGCAGAGCACTTTTCTCAGTTATATATTCTTATTCCTTCTCAAAATCTTCTTTCTCAGTTACACCCATTGCTAGAGAAAATTGAATTTCCCAGCTGTAGAAGACTGACTTCCCTACTATCCCATTCCATGCATTCAGCTTTTCTAGACAAATCATCCTTAATTGCTGCTACTTAGATTTGTACCTTTGATTGGGAGGGCTCCCCTGGGGGTGAAGACTAGGTTGTTTCAGGGGATTCTGACTCCTTGCGTACAGCAATAGTCTAAATCCATCCTTTGAATCTGCATAGCAAGGAGTTAACCACGTATGCCAACTTGTTACATGAGATTCAAACAATCTTTTATGTATACACAAAAGTATCTTTAAAATAATCTTCGCAGCTGTCCTCAGAAAAAAACAAAAATCAGATACGTGCATTCCATTAATTGTAGCTAGATGGAAAACATGAGGTTTTGAAGCATTTTGGTTTGGTATTCTTGGAGTGGGATGAAGAACTGCTGTGCTTCAGCTGATTAATTATTTCAAAAAATGATTTATACCAGGTATATGATGTATTATATAAGAAAGAGCAAAATATAGTAAGGAACTTATTTAAAAACATTGGAGCTTAGTTTCTGAGTTTTTCATATTTCTTTTATTGAGACTCACTAGCATCTCACAGCAGGTTTTGAAAAATTGTTCTATGTGGAAAAAAAATCCTCTCATAAAGTTTCTATTTCTTTTTTTTACTATAAAGGACATTTGCATAAAAACAGTAGATTTGTTTCTTAAAAGTTCATTTTCTCTTGTTGCTCCCTCCCATTTAGAATCATCTTAATCCTCACAATAGATTGACATGGAAATGGTTGTAATACCACAATGGAAGAATTATGACTGCAAGTAGGGTATAAGCAGCAGGTTCTTAAAGTGAAATGATCCTGTTTCTGTACAAGTAGAAATGCAAATAAAGAGCAGTGGAGAAGTAATAATGGACATAAGATACTGTTTAAAATGGACATTTTTTTGACTTTGATATTTATTTGATGAAAATAATGTCAGCAAGAGAGAACAACCAACATGTCAGAGGATTGGTCCAGCTGGTGTGTTATCTTGTCTTCATCAGCAGCCACTGACTGAGAAAAAAGTATAAGTTCAGGCATTAAATGCTTAACCCCTGCCCTGCCAGAATACTTGCTCAGCATTTAGGGATATGAAATAAAGAAAATTCCTGAGTCAGAGATTTTGTCTTTGTATTCAAAAGTCCTTTTTTCCTTCGTGCAGTTGCCCAGTCCCTATCATAATCTGGCCATACATCACTGGAAAGTAATTTTCTGTTCATAGAGTTATGGAGGTTTTTTAATTAGTCTTAGTTAAACTATTTTCTTCACTTTTTTTGTGTGTGTTTTTTTTTTTTTCCCACATAGCACATAACCGTGCACTGTATCCTGAGAAACAGTCATTATTACGATCCCAAAATATATATCACACCTCAGAATACAGCATTAAAAACTTCTGGTTTTCACCTCATAGTATTTATTAGTAGTAGTACTGCTATTAGTATTATTTACTGATACCGTATGAAGTACACACTTTCTTTGAACTAGATAATGGAATGGCTTGACAGGATGTATCTTTTATTCTACAAACTTCTTATTGAAATCGATGTGATCAAAAGACTGGTGTACATAATTTCTTGCAGAATGAATAGGAAAGATTAATACAATTTAGTTCTTTAAATTATCAGATGCTCTCCATTGATCAAAAATAAAACCAATACAGATATAGTAACAGAAAAGGAAATTAAAAAAGTACACAGCACCTCATGTAATTATAAGTGCCTTTTATGAATTCAATTGTTCAGTTAATTTTCATGCACCATCCTCTTCATATTCCATAATCTCTCTTCTATTTCTTTTGTCATGTAGAATTGGTTGCCGCATAATCCCCAACCCTATTTTCCACGTTTCATAAAGAATATTACATTTTTATAACTATCATTCACCAATAAATCTGCAAATGTTCCCTCACAGGCAGTACCAGTCACAGCTTTCTAAGCCTCTAATCTGTAGAAATACTACCTTTAAGTTTGCGAATGTATACATGATATGCATTGAGAGGTTTCTCTCTTTGCACTTTAATTACATAAACTGTGTAGCAACACTTCAGTACTCTGTGCGATGAATTCAGCAGTCTGTAAATTCTGGTATTGGTTGTGAAACTCCTTTTATATATTATTCACTTTTAGTTATTCCAGTTGCACTCATTCATTCATATGAACAGGGATGTAATACGATACAAAAGAAAAGAAATAGCTGAATGTCAGCCATCTCAAGAGAAGATTTATGCTGCAGCTCTAAATAAATTAACTGTAAAATTGACACATTTCTGTGTAACAGCTTGCAGAAGTTTGTTCATACTCAGAAGACCTACTCTAGGTGCCCACCACCCATTTCTGGGCTGAACTGTAGATCACTGCCCTACTCACAGACCCTGATGCAGATAATGGTGAGAGAGAGGGGATTTCAAAGATAAGATGAATTTACCTATTTAAGTTTTCTTTCCCTGTTTCCATCTGCCCCTCTAACAGTGTTAGGAAGAGTCTTGCCTTTATATTACCATGTATGTCCAATAGAAAATATGATCCATATTAGTGCATCTAACTAGGTTCCTAACCTATTGAAGGTTACCAGCACTACAGATCCTCCATAATAAGTGGCTTTAAATCCACTGTCATCATATGCTTTATCAACATTTGGAGGAGCGAAAAAGGTTTTTCCCAGCTGGATTCCTCTTGCTCTTCTTTCTCTGAGCTGTTCTGCTCTCTGTTACTCACCGTCCACTACCTGTACCTCTTGGCCTCTGGTGCTGGGCAGGTAAGATGGTGGAGATGGTGAACAGTTCTAAGGTTCTCTCTTCTCTCTGCTCAGCATTTTGTTCTCACATAAATGTAGAAGGGAGACAAAAGGCATGAGTCCAGTGAAGAGGGGAACTCCCAGTGCCTATGGAAGGGCTGGGAAATTGGCTACATGCTTACAATGAAGAAAAAGTCATTAGACCACTTTGGGAAAGAATATTGCCACTGTTATTCTACTGCAAACCGCTAAATATTAACCAGAGCAGAAAATCTGCCTTTTCCTTTCCACTTGTATAGATCAAGGGTGCAGAAACCCCAGCAGAGAAATTAAAAGAGAACAACTCCATAGTCAGGCATCAGTATCACCTGAACAACAGGCATAGGAATAATCTTTTCTAGTGGTAAAAAGCATTTTCCCCACATGGGAAAAGAGTAATTACGGTGAGAGCTGTAGAGGTCTGTGGACTCACCAAAGGTGATACGCTGGTCCTGAAAAAATGCAGCAGGTTATTGCATATCTATTGCCCAGTCCTTCACTGAAGGGTTCTAATCCCTTGTGCTCTTCTCCCGGAGGTACCCTCCTTACCATAGGCTGAGACTCCTGCCTGTCTGATCGCAACAGTGGTAGATTGATAAGGTCACCAGGTTAAAGCCCAAGGCCCAAGCCGATGCTTAATATACAGTGTCGATTTATACAGTCATTCTTTCTCTTTTCTGCTCCCTTAATTAGTATTTAAATATTCCAAATGAAGTGGAATAGGTCGAACAGGAGCCATTAATGACCTGAATCCAGAATACTCTATAGCCTATTTATTGGAGTGTTCATCTGGGGAGTGGAACAGACAAGTCAAAATCTACCAGCTCTCTCATTTAGAGCAGACTGCACTGAGGTTTCTCACATCCCAACTGAATTGCCCTAGCAACAATATTATTATTTAAAAGGGAACAACCTCTTTTTTTTTTTTTAGTAGCATGACTAGCCCTCTGCTTTTAATATACCCAGCTTTAAAAAGACATTTCACATTAAATATTTTACTTGATTTTTTTTTGTGTGTGTGTGCTGTTGGCAGAACAAAGACTGTAATACATAAAATAACTATGAAATAACATAAATACAGAAAATTACCATTTTACATTTGCATGAGTCTAAATGCAGTAGGGGTATTTTTTTGTTTGTTTTGCTTTTTTTTTATTTTTTTATTTTGCTTCTGGGGTAGTGGGAGGTATAGCTGCTGAACTGCAAAATCGAGTGTCCATCCTTAACCATGGACTCCTATGTTTTTTATGCCTTAGGAGCTCAGCTCACAAATACAAAGGGTATTTTAGCTGAGCTGCCAGGACTACAAGCTCACCCTGGACTCTAAAAGTTGCACAGTGTTCTCCTCAAAGTTGTCACTAATTGTCAAGGTTTATTTATACCTGTGAGACTCTATGGGTCTTCAGGTTGTATCCTAAGTGACAACCCTGAAACCAGAGGAATAGTAAGAATCTCAGAGTTTGAGCTGTTTGGAATTTATCAAATCAATCTGTTGATGTAAAGGTGACATTTTTGACCTGATGGGGCAGTTCTGTGTGCATGAGAAATTGTGATGCGGAGTCAGAGGTATATATCCCCAGAGTGATCTTTTTATAGACGTGTAGATACAACTTTTTTAAGTTCCAATCCTCATTGAGAATCAATACAAATCACAACCCAAAGTGCCAGGAGGCTCAAGTAGACATGTGGCTGTGGATTAAAACTGGATGGCTGAAATTCTAACAGCCTTCAGCTTCACCCTCCACTCCCACAATGAATGTTGCCTCCCCCAAAGGAGGGACAACTGATCTGCTCATGAATCTCCTGACCCACTGCAATGTTCATCTAAGTATACTAAAGTAAATGGACTTGAATTCTGGTTGACTGTCATACAGACAGTGAAATTTGTCTTGGGAGAGAAAGTGTGTATTATATGGGCGGCAAGAACATCTGGGACAAGTCCAGGAGTCTGATTTTAACCTGTTGCTGAAGGATCCCTGTCAATTTTGCAAGTAAAAATTGATAGGCCTCATCAGGTGATTTCAAAGCACCAAAAATGCCTGTCTTTCTCATTCCCCCACCGGGCAACTGAAGCCTCACTGACCTCTTGGGCTGGAGCTCTGCTTAACTTTGGCGCGTTTTTGAGAAAGAGGAGAATTGCAGCTGGCTGAATTGATGGAAACATTGCCCATGTGTAGGTCCCTTCTTTCTCTACTGGTCTAGCTCTGTAAATAGCAACACTGTAGGTTTGGGGAGGAGGTTAACACTGGTAGGAGATGGACAAAAATACACACAACAACTGGGCACTGCACAGCAGGGAGCGGGCAGAGAAAAGCATTAGGATAGCACCATGGGTACTGCAATAACAGAGTGGTTGTGGTTGTAGGGGAGAGGGCAGTCATCTTGGTGTTATTGCCTCTTCTTCAAGTCGTGAAATTGCAATGGTATCAATACACAATCCACCTCACATGAGATTATGTAGCAGCAAACAATCTTCCTCAGGAGTCCTCAAATAAACTCCTCCAGCCAATTTTGTTTATATTAGTAGCTAGGGACGTAAAAATCTAATTTCTATTTTTGGTGGTTTAGGGCATCCTGTCTGAGTTTCTCCAGGAAGTTCAGAAGTTACTGTCCTATGGATGATGCTTGCCAGTCCTGTGAGGATGTCTCTGATACCATAAAGCACCTATAACAACCCTGGAGACCTTTCTTAGGCAGCTGAATCATACTGCAAGCATCTGCATCGCGAACCTCTCGCAGTGTAACAACATGTTTCTTAGCTTGACTTCCAGGCAAATTTGCATCAATAGCTGTTCATTCCCACTTCAATAAATGTAACAGTAGTGACTTTGTTGTATGACATCCTGAGTTTTTAAGGGGAAATCTGACTTGGCTACATCAGCAGCCAAAAGCATGCTATAGATAACCTTCTAGCACACTTGAGCTTTGTCTCTGCAGCATTGCTCAGATTGATAAATTGTGGGAAACTATTTTCTTCAGCCAAGAAGGTACAGAGCAGTCTGAATTTTAAAAGTTCGGTATACTAAATAGGAAGGAACTATTTTTACATAGCAACAGACCTAGAGGAATGATCCTTTGAGTGGTAATTATCTATATATGCCTATATCTATATACATACATAGAGTTTTAATTGCTTGTATTATAACTGTGCAAATATCTGCCATTACTATGTCCTTGGAGATATGCTGTGATACTAATCAGATTTGTCAAGATGAGACAGTACTTTCTATTCTCTCTTACGCATCATAAACTCTGACTGATATCCCCAAGGGAAAAAAATGCATAATGTGTCATTTATGACCTGTTGCATGCACAAATCACTTGCATTTTGTATGCAGTAGGATAACAAAATGCTATTGATTCTGAATTTGACTTTAGGAAAGTGATCTTTATTGCTAGTTGTCACTTGGCAATTTTTTCCTCCTGCTGTGAAATGTTTGATTCAAAATTTATGTTTGGAGAAATGGAAGCAGTGATAGTTTTATAATATATTTTAAAAAAAGAGCATAAATTCTATCTTAGCAGATAGACATTACTCAGAAGCGGAATAAACATTCTATAAATACACCTACATTTCAAATAAGTAACAAAAACCATGCAATATGCCAATCTTGTCCTGTTTACACAACACTGCTGTTTAGCAGAGCAGCTTCCTGGGGCTTGAAGCAAGGCACTGCTCAGTGTCAGGATGCTTGTGCAGAAGCAAACTTAAAAGGCAGAGCTAAAGGAAGTACACACAAATGCAATGCACTAGGTAATAAACAAAAGAAATGTAGAATAATTTGGGGTCTGAATTGGAACACTAAGGATATGATAGATTAAGGGTTAGGGAAACTCTGATACCAGAATTGTCCTTCCCTGTTCTACAGATGTACATGAGATACATAAAGGACATTTCAGTATCACTTTAGAATATTCTTCTCACTTTCTACAGAAAAAGAAACAAAATAAATATTAATTAGCATGACGATTATAAGACTTGTTATACCATCTTCTTTTTTTTCAGAGATCAATGTATGTACTTATGGGTAATATCAAGCATCTAATTCTTCATTCATTTCTTTAAGAATATCAATATAGTGATTCTTAAACAGAGGCCATGTACATGTTGTGATGGAAAATGTCTGAAAGTCTTCACCAGCCTTATACATCAGCTCTACTGACAAGTTTGCAATGGCATATTTACAATTTTCTGTGTGAAAAGTGAAAACAAACCTATTTATCTTTGTATAGGGCAGCTCTGACACTTTCCTTACCTCCATCATCCTAGAAAATTATCAGCTTTATAGGTTGTATCAGCTGTGACAGAATATGGGTGATCTCAGGGAAGAAGCAAAGGTATGAGCAAAGTCATCACCCGATTCCTTGAAACTTGAGGTCTCTGTGGCAAAGAGTCCCTGAAATCACTGACATTAATTTATGAGAGTTAGCAACATCAACCAGTCCAGGAACATATGTATCGTATCTTTTAATATTTTGACAGTAGCTTATAAGCAAATATTGTAAACTAAGCTAAGTGGAGGTACTGTCCTCTTCTACTGATGTTGATTGCAGAGTTATGAATATTTTTACTATTGTTATTGTATATCCTGGAAAACAAATACCAACCAAGATTGTTTAGATTATCACTTTCTTTTGTGAGAAAGGCTAACATGAGAATTTTCAAATGTTGTCAGGTTTCAGTTACTATTGTTTTTGTTTGTGTCCTGAATTAATATTTCTTGGAAGAAGTAGATTAAGTCAGTACTGTTAACTAATCATTTTACAGTTCATGTGTGTGTCAGCTGTTTAATTGGCTAATGTATGTACTCACCTTCCTACCACCTTTCCAGTACCAAAGCTGTACTCTGGAATTAAGTCTGCTTTGGCCCTGTAACTCTTGGTTCTTAGCAGATTATTGCATTAAATAAAAATGCCACAAACACAGGTATTTAAAAATCAGCTACAAGCTTCTTGGCAACTTATAAGGATACTGGAGCTGAAAATAATTTGTGTTTCTGTTAGATGAAACGGAGTATATACATTCCTATTGGCATTGAGAGCAGAAGTCCAGCAAAACCTTGAGTGGCATAGATGCATTAGCTCCATTAGAGTCAATGGAAGTACGCTTAGTCACATCACCTGAGAATCTGGCCTACAGCCCGTAACAAGACAGTCCTTTGGAGACTAATACTATTTTATGCTTTCGTCAGTCACTCTCCTAGGTCTGAAGCTATTCATGGCAGACTAAAAAATGTCATATTATAATCAAAAAGGCCAGTCACGGCTATTTTACCACGTGTGCCTCCAGATTAACTTTACTAAAAGTGGCCCTGGTTTAGGAAAAACTCCTTCCAGAAAGCACAGGAACCTGTCTTTAATAATGCAATATTTACATTTATTTTAAATATTCTGAGTACAGAAGGGTTTCAAAACAACATTCATATTCTTGATTTTTAGGCTCCAAGTGTTACATTCTATTTCCTCTGCTTTGACTATTTGCCTAGGACGTATGACTACAACCACGACGATAATAGATGGTAAGAACGGATCCATTCCCTCATCATCCATGAAAGTGGGCAAGAAATCAGTTACGGAAGACCTCGTGACAACATTCAGCTCACCAGCAGCATGGCTTCTTGTTGTTGCTCTGATTGTTACCTGGTCAGCAGTAGCTATTGTAATGTTTGACTTGGTGGATTACAAAGCCTTTGCAGGTAAAATTCAGCATATTCTGTTTGGTCTTGTATATTAAAATTTAAAAATTTATTAAGGAGTGTGTATTATGTAAATTTGCATATCTCTCACCTTCTTGGAGCCAGCGCAGTGTCTCTGCTGAGTTTACCAAGAGAGTAGATATTCTGAGAAATGTCAGAACATATTAGTTTACACTTGATACATCTTTATAATTTAAACCTCTCCATTTTGCAGCCCATCCTCATCCTGGAAAATGTGTATGTTGACATTAATATATGTATATGAGCATGTGTGGTCAGATTTCTGTTTTGCAATTCCTATATAAAATTATTTCAAAAAATTCAAATTAATTATTAATTCACATTTTCTGAAATATATTTTAAAATCTTTCATAGTTGCTTTGAGTCTTTTATCATCTGGTTACACAGTTCAATGACAAGAAATATTCATTTCTAAACATGCTAATCCTAAATTCATCTTCAAAAGCCGTAAGCACAGAGAACCAGATTCTTACCATCAGCTAAGCCAAACCCTTGTCTTCAATAAGGCAATAATTCTAGCTTATGTTGAGACTTGACAAACTGACTGAACGAGATCAAGTTTTGGGCTACAAATTCATTACTGAGGGCAAAGATGAAAATTAAGTGTGTGTTACATGGGATGTGATCATGGTTGAGGAATGGGAAGAAAGAAATGGGGAATGGAAATTACCTCACTGCTACTTGATTTTTTTGCCTTGTATCTGGCAATGGTATACAATGGAAAATAAACGAAATTACCTATGTTTGTAAAAGGTGCATAGTGTTCAGCAAGCCACTTTGTCAGTAAAACTTTTGTGAGGCAACCAGCTGTAATGACTGGGAAACATGTAAGTGAAGCAGAAAACAAATGATTAGGGTCCTTTTCTTTCTTAAATAAGAACTCTAGATCTAAACTTATCACATCTGTCACAATAATTAACTAGGAATTGAAATTCAGGGTTCAGCCTTTTAATTCAAAACAAATTGAGTTGAAGTTTCAAAGTTAATTTCCTGGACTTTATTAGTTTACTGATAAATCCATAGTTTTTTGTCCTTCTATATATATCAATATTGACCTCAAGATTTACTTAAAAAGCTTTTGAGACATAGACAGAGCCAGAAAGAAACCAAGCAATCTTGGATCGATGGATGACATAGAAGCTTGAAATGTTTTTGCTTCTCATTTGTCTTTGTTTTCAGAAGGAATTCACTTGAGTCACAGCAAAACATAAATTTTCTTTTGAGTGATCCTCCCAAAACAGGCATCAGATTTTAATTTGTACACAACGCACTTCCTGTTACAACATAGATGTAAACCAAGAGAGAAATATATTCTGCTTTAAATTTTCCATATTAACGATCAGTCAGTCAATCAATCAAGTTCTCAGTATGTTTCCAATAAGCAGTCAGGAACCAGGGCATAACTCAGGCAAAACTAAACTAAGTGATTCCTGAACTGGCTGTCAGCTCACGCATGCTCAATATACTCGTCAGGGTAATGTTAAGCAATGAGAATCTGTATTCGTACTGGAGACTGAAGGAAACTTTCTAAGCAGATGGAAATCGGATGTTCATGTTGTATTGGTTAAATGAGCTTAAATCCCCAAGGTGTTGATGGAAACTGACATTTTCAGACCAGACTGTAGAAATAAAAAAATGTAAAATTTAATCTGCAGGGTGAGTTTGTATTTTGTGGAGATCTCGGAGAGTTGATTCTTTAGTATTTTGAGTTCATGAGTTCATTTCTTCCCCTTCCCAAAGATATTTCTCTTCCCAAGTGATTAATTAAGCCAGCATTTAAATCAGGTCTCAATGGTGAAATATTAAGAGAAGGAACTGCTGTACTCCTTCAGACCAAGATTTATTAGACTGTTTCCTGTATTTATATAAATATAACAATGGCTACATAGCTCTTACCATGACTCCTGGGTTTCAGCTCCTGAGTCCCTGCTCAGTGTGATTTTTCCAAGTGGAACCCACTGATTTATAAAAATTCCATGGAAATAGCTGAAGATTTCACATAGGACCACCTGGCTGGCGTTATTGATACTAGAATGATTTTCACCCTCCGACAGTTTGGCCCTTTGCCTCCAGTGGAGGTAATGCTGTCTTTACATATGGAAAGTAGAATCTGGAGCATATTTTTAAGTGACTCCTTAAATCTAAAACCTAGTGATATTTCTCTTGCATTTGACACTGCTTTTTGAACAACCAGAACCGCATGAAAAAAAGTGAATAGTTATTTTCAGGACTGTAAGTTTAGTTTTGCAAGCATGATTAAAATTAATTTCCTAGTTTTTAAATGTAAATGAAAGATGCCAAAGAAATTATATTTAACTGTATATTTTTTAATCTATAAAACACAGAATATTCAGTGTATTTTTCCTTAAATAACACTTCCCTTCATAAGTCAGTGCTTTCAATTTCTTTCCCATTTCTTTACCTGAAGTTCCATGAAGTTCAAGTTTAGAAGGTATGCATAGCATGTGAATGAGGTGAGCTGAGAGAGCTGAACTCAGTCAGCCTAGAGAAGAGGAAACCGAGGGGAGACCTAAGAGCAGCCTGCAGCTATTTGAAGGGCAGTTACAAAGGTGACAGAGGACAAGCAGTTACCAAGATGAATTCCTTGTTATATCAGGTGATCTAATAAGGGGGATATGGCCAGAAATTGCTGTTGAACATAGAAGGTAGGGGGAAAGTCTTTACCAGGAGGGCACTGCAGCACTGAAACAGGTTGCCTAGAGAGGCTGCAGATTCTCCTTGGTAGTGTTCAAGACAGCTAGATGGCCGTGGCTGACTGGATCCAGTGTTGGCAACAGTCCTTCACTGAGAGGGATTGCACTAGATGAACTTTAGAGATGCCTACTAATCAACATCTGCAAGATTGCAAGATTTTATTGAAATGTCTGTTAGAATTTGGGTATTTAGAAAGTACCTGGCCAGGGATCTCAGTGGAGACACAAAGATAACTCAGTGGCAGATTCTCCCATCCTCACATGTGAGGGATGCTTCTGTGGACCTTTGTAGTCAGGATTTCACTCACTCATTCATACATAGAGTTAGCCCTGTTGATTTGTGTGCTAATGTTCCACAGGGATTCCTGGTGAGGTGACTTGAAAGCATACTGTGCACATCTGCAGAGCCAGCCCTTTGCCAGATTTGCAGGAAGCAAGGACCTGGGCTGGGACAGCTCTGGGAGAGCTGGGTAAAGTGCCACGCACCTCCACACTGGGGCTGGCTCTGACCTACGGGCTCCCACCAGAGACTTCCACTATGGGTCTGTGCCAGAAATTACCATCTCCACAACAGAGCCACTAGCAGTGGGTGTACTGCACAGCACTGACTGCAGCAGAAGACAGGAGAGCGTTGACATAGTAAATCAGATTGGGAACTGGGTGGCTGAGGAATATACACAGATTTGATTACACTACAGAGTTGTTAAACTCTAAAGGAAGTGCAACACCCTAAATAATGAGTTCTCACCCTGAGATTACACAGAGTTTCATAGAGCCAAGTAGAAACACAACAGAATTGACCACAGCAGACTAGGAAGTATTTTAAACTCAAGCATTGTTTTCTTATTTGAACAATTAACAAATTTGTTGTCGTTATCTTAAAGGCAAATAATTCAAAAAACGCAGATAATATTAGTATATGTATTTTATCGTATGTATTCTTTTAATTTATCAGCATAAACTTCACGATGCCTTTATGACTACAGAGTGCCAACCCATAGATTTTGGTTCTTGATTACTATGATTTCATGTTCTTTTAGAAGTAAACTATCAAGTTTGGGAATTTTGACAATTTATACAAGGTGAGGTTTGTCCCCTGAATAACTCTATGAAAAATGTTTGATTTCATCCTAAAATAAATGTGGTAAATTACTTTTGGGCATGGCCCTTCTCTGTTCTCTGTCTGAAAAGAAGCCTTTAGAACTGAGGGATGCTGAGGAAGGATAATGCTTAGGTTTTAGGAAGCTGAAGTTAGATGACATGAATTCAAGCTCCTGTCATAGAAAGATTTAGTATATATTTTGTGGAATTTTACACATCCAGAATATGATTACTGTAAATTCTATATTGCTCTGCAGTATTCAGGAGGTGCTGGTTATGACAGAAAATATTGCAGGAGGACCCTGTGTTATGGGGTGCACGCGTAAAGCTGTGACTCCTGGGTGGTTATGTGTCAATTTGTTCAGAGGTTAGAACAGAGATGGGATCTGCAAGTCAGCTTTGGCAGTGGAATTTGAGGAAAGCATGAGCCAAGAATTAGATCAGTGCTGAAAGATTCGCCCCTGTTCTATCTACCTAAAAGAAGGAAATTAAATTTTGCGGTGTTTTGCTTTAGCATGTTATGTTCATTCCTTTGAGGAAAGAAATGAAAGCTTGCATTCCTATCATGTTGTATTGTACAACTATAAACATGACTGAAATATTTTTAATGCGGTATGAAGGTGACATGCATTACAAAAGCCTGAGATAAAAAACTATGAATCTCATGCAGTATGTAGTGTGTATGAATATGCAATAAGTAACATACTGATCTCTTATACATTCTCAGAATTTTCAGAAATGCAAAAAAAAAAATCATTTTGGTTTGATGAGTGCTTTGCAGCAGTTTGTTATTACTACCATCCTTTGTGTTAGAAAATACACCTTGTTAATTGCCTTCATAATTCATGAATGTATTTCACGCATTTCTTGTACACATAACTGGATTATGTATTTTAATTGCTAAATGTAACTAAATAATTTAAGATTATTTTAGTCCTAAAGATTGATTGCCCAGGAATCCACATTTGCTAATGGGCTAATAAAGTGTTCAGAATTCCCTGCCATCTCTGTGACCAATTACAGCTAATTAACACCACCCTAATTTCAGCTCCAGACTGTTCAATATTCAGAGTAAATTGATAGTGATTTAGCCAGTCACCTAAAGGCCAGACTAAATCAAACCTAATGAAACCTCACCAAATCTATGAAACCCAAAACTATCCACAAAATAATCTAAGTGAAAATATAGCACAGACACTCAACGCGGTGAGCTTGCCACCTTATTGTGACTGCTTTCATGAAAGAAAAAGGAGCAGGCTCTTTGTTGTGGATAATTCCGTTCACTCAACCATAAAGAGGCTTTTTAGAGATCTGCAGCAAAGGCAGATCTTTTTTGAGGTAATGCATGTCGATGACAGGAATGAGGAGCAAATAAGATATGTAGGCACGGAGCTCCCAGCTCCACAAGAAGCAGCAGGGATTCCAGTCAGATATTCTATTTAATGTGTTTTGATTTTGTTTGGTTCTGTTTGTTTTTTGGTTTGGGTTGGTTTTCTTTTTGGGGGGGAGGGGTGGAGCGGGGTGTCCTTTTTAAGTTAATGGGAAAACACCTAGCTAAATTGTTGTGGGGTCTCTCGCATCTGCTTCTGACTAACAGAATCTGAAGTCACCATTTCTCTGCCTTAGCTTGTGGTCACTCCTATGACTGGCTTGTCGCCACAGGAAGCTTTTGGCTGGCCCTGGGTAGTCAGGATGATATACGTATTATATTTTCCAGTAGAGGAAATCAAAGAAATAAAAAATTAGGAACCATATATTCACAAGAAAAAAGATACAAGAAGGTAAAGAAGAGGACTCCAAACAACTTGTGTTCTGTAATTGACATGCTGACATTTGTTTTCCCAGTCTGCAGCATGATAAAAGTGTAAGATGCATAACCTGTTAAGTGGAGAATGTTTGTTTCATCATTAAGAGCAGCACAAGTCAGCAAAATATGGCTATTCTACTGGGTTTATTTTTTGGGGGGAGAGGGGGTTGTGAGAAAATAATTATTAGGAATATATACATCCATTTTTCTCCAAGAATGATCATGCTGTAGTCATTCTGTTAGGCTCGAGTTCACTGGAAACTTTTAAGAACTGCAAAAAGAAGAGTGTGCTTATATTTAATTTTCTATTTTATGCCAATATGTCCACCAGTTTTAAAATTGATAATACCTTTGCACTTATTGAGGAAAAAGAACTAACTTCTGTCTTAGTTTAATGAACCGGCAAACTTAATGGAACAAATAATTTTGTCTCCTGGTGCAAAAGGTGTTTCATAGTCTCACCAAACTGAAATAATTGGTAAAAGCATTTCCATACATGCAAAATCCTAGATAAATCTCCCACAGAACAAAGGAGTGGCATGTAAAAAAAAGGTGTTGGCCCTTGCTGTGCTCCCTTTGGAACTCATCAAAACGGTGCTACGGTCTTTTGAAATACAATTTTTACTGTATTTACAGGTATCAGTCCAGAACATGAGTAAACAGCTTATGCATTTCAAAGTTCTTAGTGAAATTCTTAATTGAATTATATGGGACTTCCACTAATGTATCAAAAACCTAGAAAATAATTTTTGTTCACTGTCTTCTGTAATGATAAAAACAATTAAAGACATTTAAACCCAATTCTACTTTAAAGAAGGGCTGCCTAGTTGACATCTTACTTCCTGTGTTTCACTCTGCAACAAATCTTACAGCTGAGTTATAAACCCCTAGAAAATGAGTTTATACTGGAAAGAATGACAGCCTATGAAGTACTGCAGTGCTGCAAGTACTGTGTTCATCCCAAATGGTCTAACATATACAAGATGATAAATTGAGATAGATCAAACTTCATGAGGTCATGAAGTTGAAAATATGAAATTTCAGAAACTGAACTAATAGGGAAGGATCTAAAAAAAGAAATGAGTCCTGCATGCTTAAATGCGCTTCACGGGGTACAAAGCACAAACCAAATTTCTGGCCCATAATGGTATCTGTGAAATTTCTAATTTTAAACAAAAAAACCCAGTAATTCATTTCAGTAACGATTGCAGTAATGAAATTCTTTGGTTATTTGCTGTTGAAGAAATCAGAATAGTTCAACAAGAATAAACCATATGTAATGTATTCCTTTCAGCAACAGAATATGTTTGTAACTTGTGAAAATACCTGTGCCTTATTTAACGATGTTGTACATTGCTCTGATTGGTACTGTATTATCTCACACCTACAGCGTATTGTTCTTCTTTTTAATGAACTGCAATTTCTGCTTCACAACAGCAGCCCCACAGAGATCAAATAACTCCTCGCTTCACTCCGTAACTGCTTCCTTTAGTCAAGAGACAGCTGAGGATGTTCATTATTGCTAATGGTGTTTCTTCCTTTTTTTTTTTTTTTTTTTTTTTTTTTTATTGGCCTTTCTCGGGTTGGTTCATCCTGTTGCCATCCGCTCTAGCCACCTATTCACAACATTGCGATGATCCCTGTTTACCACCTGGTAAAGATGTTCTGCCTGCAGTGTTCTGAATACGCGTGCGGTCTGCTGACCGGAGATAACCAAGCATGGGCACGAGCAGAGTGCCAGGACGCGGCAGCACTGCTTCTCTGCTAACCCCCAACTCTGGCTGGCTGGGGCTGCAAAGCTCATTGCAATAGCCTCCTCCTGATTTTCACATCATGCCTGAAATAGATCTGTCAGCTAAGAGACGCCCTCAGTCAGGACGTTCCCAGGAAATGGTGGCAAGCTGAGAGATACTCATTTTACCCTCGTGAATGCCCTTTAAAAATGCCATTGTACAATTATTTAACAGCACTGCCTTTTTAATCTGAAGTTAAGATTTGTGTTCTTAGTGTTCTTAGTGTTCTTTCTGTTCTTGAATCCTTAGAATGAGAAAAAAAGAAAGCTTCAAATTATTTTAGGTAAAATATCTGGCTGTTTCAGAAAACATGGCCAAATTGGGGTCTGATCCATTAAATCAGAAGCCATTCAGCTCATATCAAATCAAGTTATATAAATTACATGGAAAGCCCATCCTAAACTTACATTCCTGTCTGTGTGTGCGGCTATATCAAAAGTACCTGAAATCACCTGATACTTTGTGACACTTTGTGAATTTCTTTCTAAATTTCAGCAAGTAGATTCTAGATATAACTACTTTGTTCTCATTTTGGGTAAGATGCCTTTGTCCATTTTCAGGTGAGGTTTTCCCTGTAGGCTTGACCTCAATATAATTGTCTAAGGCTGATATTAGAAAGAGCCAGGGAAGATTTATACTAGACTGTAGTGTCCATATCTACAGCTTAAGTGCCTATAAAGTGGAAATTACTGAGTAATGTTGAGTCTGAGTTTTCTTTGGCATTGTTTTTGTACTTATAATTCAATACACTTACAATTCAAAATTAAATTATTATTTTTATACTCATAATTTAATGCTACCCACCAGCGTTCATCCTGAAGCTTAGTGGTGTAAGCATGACAAAAATATTAGTCTATGAAATAGGATGATAAGACCTAAGGACACCTATGCTGACCAACTGGAATAGTAATAATGGAAGACTTTATGTGTGTATGGAGTTTTTTATGTTCGATACTACTCTTCAGAAGACGACAGATTAGGAAAAGCTACTAGTAGTAATAACAAATCTTAAAAATATATAAACTTTCAACTTAAAATACAGGCGTCTGTATTTATAAGAGTATTTTAGTAAAGCTAGGATATGTTTTATTATCACAAACTAGTGTTAGGCTTCTGTGTTTTATCAAACATGACAGAAATTCTCTGTCTTCATCAGCTGCACCTTGTCAGTATCAATGAATTAGATTATATCTCATAGATCAATCTTTACACCAGATAATTACTGTGATTTGTAATTTAATTGCATTCAATTCACTGGAGTCAAAATATGTAATTGATGAAAATCCAACAATTATTAAGTAATTGACTGCAAATCATTAAAAAAAATCCCAACTTTAAAATAGGTTGAATTCTGAGTATATATTTAACTATTTGACAAGCAAAAAAGATTGATAGGAAATCTCATTCCTGGAAGAGTTATTAAGACTGGAATAATGACTGAAGTGATTTGCACAGATAAATCAATTAGTCGCTTTTTGTTGTGCACTTCACAGAAATAAATGACACAGACCATGAAACATAACCAAATTTGCTTGAGGCGCTACAACAAATCATACCATGTGATTAACCAATTCATATTTCCAAAAGCCACTGTTAAAGGACCGATTATCAGTCCTGATAAAGGTTTCTTCTGTTCCCAAAATACCATAATTTTACTGAAGCTGAAGTGACTTTGTCACTTTATAAAAATTATTTTCTGTCCCAAGAACATACCTAATGCTGATTGAAGGACTTTGGAAACCTGTCATTGGTTCATTTCAAAGAGCTGTGTCAAGTATGAGTTATTAATTACCTTTAAAGGTACAAATTCCATTTTCAAATCAATTGGAGTTAAAATTGTGAGCCAAGGAGAGTTCAAAACTGAGGAAATTAGTTGGTCAGAATTCTTATTCTCACATTTTGAACCAAATTAATGTTTCTGTACCAATAAAGCTGGAGAGCTACAAAAAATTGTAGCAATTTCATTTTAATGTAATGGTCATGAAAGCCAGTTTCAAAATACATAGGGAGTTTTCAGAAGTATTTAATACCTATAGCACATCTGAAATTATCTCTTAAAGAATTATTTTAACCAAATTTGCATATATTTAGTAAAGAAAATGCAAACAAGCTTCCAATTTTTCTTGCAGATTTATACAACAGGTAACATTATCTAACCAAATTCAGTTCAGTTTTCCTACAATAAGATTTTGTTAAAAGGTATTATACAAAGTCCTTCAATTTGACTAGGATTCTTTCTCAGTCAGCTTTATCTCTCCTGAATTTTGTAATTCGCCAGAAAGTTCTGGAATTTGTTATATCAAGGCATTGTTGGTGGTACCAGTGCTGTCTTGGAATGCAAGTAATTTATCAAGGTTAAATAGTTGTATTGACCTGGTATTAATTATAAATGTAAAGTTAAAAATTGCTTAGCCAAAGCGAACAATGACCAGAAGGATTTAAATATGAAACAACACCACTAATAGGTCCATAGCACCATGTCACATACCTCAGTCATACGAAAATAAGGTGTCATGTCCATGCTAATTTTTCAGGCTTCCTTTCCTTCCTAGTCAATGGAAAGGGATGGGCATCTTTGGAAATTAATCCATATAATCCTAACAAAGATGTCAGAGGAAGGTGAGAAACTTACCTTCTGAAGGTCAGAATATGTCTTTCTGCACTGGCTTTTCAGGGAGTCTAGAATCCACCAGGGGTTCAACACCTGGCTTTCAGGTACATTTGGCTAGATAGGATAATCCGAATTTAAGCTGTGATTAAATGAAATTACATACTGTCAACAAAAGGTCTTCAATATTAATTGCATGTTTCATCCCTGAGCTTAGCCTGCTGAGTAACTATGCGCTTCCTTTTCCCTCCTTGCTCCTTCCTCCTTTGACAGACATTTAATATTTTTCTACTACATTATCTAAGGAAAAATTGGCTCGATCCCTATTTACAGGTTGAGCAAAAGGTAGAACTTCACAGTCTGTATATATCTGAGAAATACTCTGTATTCATAAAGGCTCTTTACAGTTTAAATTCAAGGTCCTGCGCCTGCTACTCCCAGCACAATAGGTGACATGTATCATCTATTAATTATAGTTGATAGTTATAGATAAGTTAAAAATTATATATTGCATGCTATATAACATATGCTAGCAAGAGAAGTATATTGTGAGCTTAATTTTAAAATAATTTGTGTTCTAAGTTCTGCCAAGAAATGAAAAGTGAGACAGAGGACAGCTAATCCAGTCTGAATGTGTTGAATCCAAGACTATTCTAAAAAAGCCATCATACTGTACCCTTGCTGGGCATCTGTACATAAAAAAAAAAAAAAAAAAATCTAAATTACATCAAAATATCAATCTCAAACTTTGTTATGAAAATCTGCATTCTCTCAGCTTCACTCTTGAAGAAAGAGTATGCAAATCCTCTGGAAACGGTTATCTTTCTTTGCATGTGTGTGAGACAAACGGCATCTTTCTCTCTACTTGTTCCCCCCTCAATTGCTTTATTTCCTCTGTTTCTTGTCTGTTTTGTTCTACTGGGAAAGAACCTGCTATTGTCAAAGTTGTGGGGAGAGCTAAAAGTATGGATTTGATCAGTAGTAATTTTCACTTCAGCATTACCTGGTGTGGTGTTCTTAAGCATTTCAGGACACATCGTTACTGTTAGCACTACTTTTTAAAAATGTAGGAAATACAGCAAAAGTTAACCAGAAGATCTATGCACAAGGAGACAACTTTCCAGGCCTGTGTCACTTGCATCAGACTGCAAGTGGATCTCACAGTAGCTGTTTGCATACAAAATTTAAAATTACAGAATTTAATTTTTGAACTACGATTAAAGTGTCCTCTACACAGCCCCAAACCGATTTTTCTAAGCTTTTTATGTTAAACAGGATTGGCAACTTGGGCTTGTTAGTGTAGGCGTGACTGGAGAATTTCGCCTCTGGACACTTACAATTTTTAATCCCTTTTCATAGTTTGCTATGAAGTTGTTATGAATTAAAGACCAGGATATGACGTTGAGAGCTCTGATTCATCAGCAAAGATGGCTTGCCTTGGGGTGGTTGGAATAATTTCCTCTGCTCTTGATCTTGTTCTTCTCTGAACATTTCCCTTGCCTGCCCAGGGGGACAGCCCTGCTACCTGTGAAGCAGTTCTTGAACTGCTAGTTGATACACCAGTATATTAAAATAAATTGACACCAATTCTTGTTTAGTTTACAGCTGTAGTCCCTGCGGCTGTAAAAGCCTCTGGCTGTAAAAGCAACTGAGCCATCCCTAAGCAACCAGTGAGTAAAGGGTAGGTGGTTAACCAGAGTGGAAATCAAGGCAGCTCTCCAAAGTTAAACCATCCCTGCTTGTGAATCGAAACCTCAGTAATGCTAAGACCCCTTTGGCCATGTCCATTCTGTTACTCCACTCGAACTCCTTAGCACCTCTAGATTAGAATAAAGTGCAAATAACATCAGTGGTCGGGTTGTGGATTTACTTTGTAATAGCCTATATATAGGTATTCATTCTCCTGGTAAACACTTGAGAAGAACATTTGCGGCAAATCAGTTGTAAAAATAAGATCGCTATATCTCAATGCATAAGGCCAATGCAAATAAATAAATACCTTATAATAACCAAAGTAAATATTCCCCGTTATACTACTCAATCTTTCTCAATCCAACAGTGCACACAATAGTACACTAAATGAAGAGATCGTGCATATTTATTTGCAATTATGTCATTTCATCATGGCACACAATTAATTTATTTGATGTGCCTGATTTTCAGTAACATATATCTATATAATACAATCTTCAAAAAAACATAAACCAAAATATTTCTTTGGTTTATATTATTAATAAGCAGATGCAAAATAATAGAAAATCAGCCTCGTCTGTTCTGTTTCTGTTAATTAGAAATAAAAGGAATTATTTAGTGATACATTTATATTTCAAATGAAGATACCTGTATATTTCAATATAGCACTTTTAGAAAATAGCTGTTCATGCTGCTGCCATCAAAGATGTTGCTTCAAGCCTGCACTTTGCCTGTCTTTGTAACCTGCAAGTCTATGTGAGACTACTTCTGATTACTGCTAAGATTTGGCTTGTGAGTCAGAACACTGCAACCAGAAGTAGTTCTGAAGAGACTTGTATTTAACTCCCTACTAAAATATTTGCATACAGAAAGATAGTGGTAAACAGAGATATAGTTCCCATCTTGATACTGTTAAATTCAGTGTATATATTTCTATTGAAACTCCTAGGAACAAGACTAGGCCAACAACTCAAATCATATTTGCGATCTGCCTTCAGTGTCTACATTTCTGGTAAACCTTCACACAGATAGAGCAATCATTCAATCTGCCATTTTAAGTGCAGTGAACAGCAACGTAGACTGATGGAAAGTTGTCCTTCTTCCTCAGCAGTGTTTGGCACAGATTTCAAGAAAATAGAAGTCTGCTGGGCAGAAAGCTCAGAAGAAACACTCTGTCAGAGGCTGAAAAGTTCTTCTGAAATACTATAAAGAGCGTAGAGAGAAATCTGGTGAAATCCCAATTGGAAAAGCCTTTAAGGAAATACTTGTATTACCCACTGATAGTTGCTGTCCCTGGGTGTGGATACAACAGGGAGCAGGGGCCTCACTTCCACTAGAGGTCTCAGGAAAGTGGAACGCATTAAATACAGAGCTTCCTTGTTTGTCAGCTTACTTGCCTACAGGAGCAGTAAGACAAAAACTGGTTAAGCATGCAGATGTGCACAAGTGTCTGTGATAGAAACGCTAGGAAAGTTGTAAGAGAAGAACCAGATACACAGGAGTACGTTTTTGAAAGTAGCAGTCTCTGTGTAATACTTTGGACTTTGCATTCACCTTCATTCTGGACTCAGGTTTATTTTGTCCCAAGTATACATAGCTGTCTTCTTCCCATCCTTCATGTGTACCCCATGGCAATGACAGGCCTCAGCCAGGACTTGTGTAAAGTACGGGGCTCAAGGGGAGATATGGCATGAGGAGTGGGACAGAGACAGCAGTGGGTCCTAATGAAGCATCAAGAGGCAGAGGACCTGGGCCAGAGATAAACGCTGGTTTGAAGGGGAGAGATTACCTAAAAAGAGTAAATATTAGGTAGAATCAAATCTATATTTATCCTTTGCCCAACCAAGCCTCAGAAGAAAAGCCAGAGCTTGGAGTGCAGTATCAGACCAAATTATCCACTGGGTCCTTAATCACCCTGTGAACAGCCAGTACAGTAGGATACAGTTTATACCAGTCTTGCACAGGAAGGAGAGCTGTCCTCAGACCCTTTCATAATAAATATTAACATTCACAATCTTTGTTTCTATTAAGGAGGTAGCATAATTAGTTCTGCATAAAATGAAGATTAACGTTAATCACTGAAGGAGGTTTGGGGGTTTTTTTGGTTTTGTTTTTGTTTTTTCAAACTGCTTTTGTTTTAAACTCTGCACTCAGGAAGATCTGTTAACAAGCTCAGCACAGAACCACTGAGAATCATTCATCAGACATTGGAAGAATCCACTGATTGGCTTTATGGCTTTATTTCTTTTCTGTCTGACATCGTATGGAGTGATGATGATGACAGTGATGAAGGTATTTGTAATGTAAAGACTTCTGTGACTGCTCTAACTGCTGTTTTACATGCATTATGTTGGCTTCCTCAGCTTTTAACCTCACAGACAAGAAGGTCAAACAAAATGAAAAGTGAACATTGTCGCTAATAAAGCATCTACTGGCTATTCCAATCAGTAAATTGGTCTCTTTGTTAGCTTTCATCTCGTGTTTAATGTACCATTACAGAAAAGCTGTCAGAATTAAATATTACCATTAGTACATCTTGAAGTAAAGAGTGCTAATTTATACAAGACTTCAAAGCCGCAACCAAAATATGCGTCAAGATATTGCTTCAGAGAAAGGCAATAGCTATTTTCTTTTAATCAGCAAGAATCTAAAATAATATACAAGATAGACCAAGAAACTTAGAACTTTTTTATTTGATCTATTGATGATGGGACGATGTATTGAAACAAAACAAAACAAAACAAAAGACAGAAAAAATAGTGTTTTGGCTGAACTAAGGGGCTTTTGTATGGCATATTGCAAATAATTCAGTTTACTATAGATTTTGGTGCTGCTATTATAGTAAAATTCTTCGTCTGACATCATCTGATAAACGAAAATAAACGTCTAACAATTCAAGTTTGGAAATAACTAACTTTATGTTATAAAAAAAGTAGTTCCCTGGTATGAGCAGAGCAGTAGTGGATCATCATGTCACATCATATTGGTCATTTTGACAAGCAGCGAGTGTAGGAGTAACATCTTCATTTCATGGTAGTTTATTTTATATTCTATTTGGCTATACCAGAATATAATTAAAAAGCAACACGTACTGAAACTGGCTTCTACCCATTTGTTCATAAACTTGGGATATTATCAAATTTCTACCTTTTAAATGTGTGCATGAGCTTTTTATATCAGCACCATATAGCAATACTAATAAATAGGCTGCTACATGTAAGTCTGTGAACTGGGCATCTTATTCTGAGATATGATTTACAACCAGAAGAAAGCTAGTCTCTCATATGGTTGAGAAGCAGAAAAGGTGAAATATGGAGTGTTTGCTAAAATTTGAAAAGTGTTCATTTTGAAAAGTGTTCATTTGGGAGCTCAAAGCTCCCAAAGCAACTGCGAGCTCTCAAATACTGGAGTGGATTAGTGTTAATGCAAGCAGGACACACACAAACATTCAAGAATCTGAATGCTCACTAAGAAGTGTTTGGAAACCTCAGTCCCACCAGTCTTTACTCCAAGTGGAATTTCATCAATATCTACCAGGCGTGTGAAAAGGCAGTAGGCGATTTACTGCATTATATTGTAAAAAGTAAGTGCATGTGAAATCCCTGCCCGTTGTGAGCTGTGGTCAGTGCAGCTGAGGCTGCACGCTTGCCACAGTTGTTCAGGCTGACTCCTTTAAATTCCATGTCCTACGTGGAGGTGGAATAATACTTAGCAGCAATCAAGTGCTCATAATTCCACTGATATTGAGTGTTTTTTGCCTTGGACTTCACTGGATGTGTTGCTAGATTTACAACCTTGTTAACCTGCATATACATTTTCCTATTTGGAGCTAAAATGGAACCACCGGGCCTTTCCTTAAAACGTGGAAACATGCATAAAATCAAGCAAATTGTAAATTGTAGTCACAAGTTCACATTTAGAAGCACAAACAGAGATTTGGACGTTTCCTTAGTTACTACTGCACATTGAATTTACCTACCCCAAACCCAGGAAAAACTCTGTGGTGAGAGATGTATGTTACGAAAAATCACAAATCTCAGAATACAGTGCTTGCCATTTAGCATATAAAGAATAGATTATCTGTTTTAATTAAAATGAGCCAAGATGAGAAAAAATATGGGGGTTTTATGATGATATCTCTTCTCTGACATTTGTTCTTTTCTCTTGGTTTAGGTGAAGTGGAACCTTCCCTGAAAAAAGGTTGGTCAGTTGCCTTACTATAGTGAGCGAATATTTTGCAACTGTTTTAAGAATTAACTAGTATATCTGTGATATAGATTCTGTCATTAGTTACATGTCAGTCTATTAACCATGTAAGTTGTGCTTTAACAAACTCATTAAATAAGAAACTTGAGTAATAGTAGTTCCTGTACTGTTTGCTGCTCTGTGAGAATTCTTGACTCTTGTTATTATCTAGAAAATCTGAAAAATGTTCACAAAAAGGCAATAAAGTTACAAAAATATTATCTGTAGCCTTGTCCTGCATGTGGCACTCCTATTCGTGCCAATATGAGTCATGTGTATGTCTGGATAGAAATAATATTTAGAAACAATAATATATAAATAATATTTAGTGAGAGATAATGGTGAGGTGTTGTAAAACATTTTGTCTTGTGCCAATGCAGAATCCTAAAATAAGGAGTACTTCTTAATCTTTTGAAAAGAATTACTCAGTTATCGTTGAATTTTTAAAGTGGACAAGTGAAGCAAGTAGGATTTATAATATAAATCTTTCCAGACATGAAAATTGTTATGCTGAAACATATAACTTAAGTTCAACTTCTATTAAATCAAAATGAAAATGCATTAGAAGGCTTGAGATATTGGTGATAGGTTGTAAAGCTTTTCAAAACTAGGGTGTGTTTTTTTCTTCAAATTGAGCATAGCTTGATAATAACAAGATGTGTAACCAGCCCTATGTCATCTGAATTTGGTATCCATCAAATTCTCAATAGGTAAAATGCCCGTATTGAAGAATCTATCAACCCAGTTCGTGCTGAGATTACAAACCCGTTGTCTCTGAAGTTAATTGGAACTGGATCAGGCTTCTATTTAATGACACATTTTGTCAGTCTCAATAGGGCATCCAAGGAATGAATAGGCTTGAAGACCAGAACCATTCATCTTTCTATGGATGATCCTTCATGTTAAGACTGAAGGAAGCTTATAGACAGTGTAAGAAAACATTTCATCTCTTTACTCCACCAGTAAGAACCACAAAAGGTTCAGCATTGCCCTGTATATTCTCCCAAAGAGAGAAATGCATTGTTAGTATTACAGTGGGTGTAAAGTGTCTGAAGCTGTAGCACACTGTTGGCAGGGATGCCAGGTACATAGGTGGAAGGTGTCTACTTGCCATGGGCCAGTGTAGCTGACCAGGCTGGGAGTACTGTGGAGGTATTTCACCACCGGGAAGGTTTAACCGTAAAAACGTTATGGAGAACACCATGCTCAGCATCGTAATCCCTGCTTCTTTGGAAATTGGTGACATATCCATGCCTTAGACTTTGTATTGGGACACTAGGCTGTAGAAATAGAATTCAGGGAAGCCATCAAAATAAGCTGGAAGCTGCTAAATTAGTCAGTTGGAAGTGATGAGATGATAGTTCAGACCTAAAAGTCCTCCATCCAGGCAGCTAAGTATCTAAGTGCCAGCTTGAAATGTTTTCATCAGTATTCAGCTCTGGAGATAAATGCCTGAGAGTCTTCTATCTTTGGTGTGAAGAAAATGGACAAGAAGCTGGTGATTCCTCTGGAGCTGGTATCTTATAGGGTAACTCAGCCACACAGATGTGAAAAGGCACAAATTCAAAGACGCTTCATCTGCCTGAGCAGCAAAACAGATTTTGAGTGGGCTTTTCCACTTCCTGGATATGTGCTCAAGATCTCTCCCTCCATCTTTCAGAGGATAAGGATGCCCATCCTTTTCTGCCTGCAGAAAGCTGTGTCTTGACTAGAACTGATGAAGAAAGTAGTCTAAGACCCTTTCTGGGTATAGCTGTAAGCTTACACATAGCAACATCCTCAGATAACCTGTTACCATCACCAGATGGCTGGAGGTCTCCATTTCATCCTGGCAGCTAGGATCTGGCCTTGATTATACTTGATTTTGTCACCTCTTTTTCTGGGCTACAGAAATACAACATACATGGCCTGGAGCCACCAGTCCCTTAGAAATGCCAGCGCAGAATATTGCGCATGTCTGCCCAACGACAGGCAGCTGTGAGCTCCTCAGAGCTGTCACTGTCGCTCTTTGCAGACTTCTCTTAAAATTGTGTAAACATCAAGGAGCTGAATTCCCTGGGTCTAAGCCTGTATGGAAGTTTTCTGAGAGCTCTGTGATAAAGTCTAGAGTCAACAGCTTTTCTACTCAGGCGCAGTGAAATTCACTCCCAGGGCTCAAGCTCATGAGCACAGAAGGCAAAGCCCTGGGAGGGGAGGAGAGGGCTCAGACGAGCTCATGTCGATAGCACTCTCACAGACATCACAATCTGTTCCTCCGAGCACAAGGTGCACGTCCCTTTGGGCAGCTTTTCCTAACTAATGTGTGCTGTCATGTCTATGGTCCAGAAATAAGAGCTCCAAAAGAAAAGCTTTCTAAAACAAAACAAGACATTGCATCCATGATTTTCTCCATGTGACTGCTGTCAGGGCTGGACCTGAAGGAGGACCAGGTATATAAATTTGGAGACTTTTTGGGTATCAAGATGTTAGCAGTTAGATTCACAAAATCGGAACCAAATGTTTAAGCTGTTTAGTAGTCTCTGCTTTCCCTTAAAGGACCATTTCTGCGTCAAAGTCCCTTCCACTCTACACAGCATTGTTATCTGTAGCTTTGTGAATTTTTCTGCTTTAGGTGGCTCTTCTTATGCTTGTGGCATTTGAACATCCTAAACAAAAAAATATAACCCAGTGAGATTATGCAGTACACTACTGCCATCTCCAGAAGATGAACAGTTTGACTTTTTGCACATATTTACAGGAAATCTTGCTCAAATTGCACCCTGGAAATATGCATTATGATTGCTGTGCCTGATTTTTAAGTATTTGCATTGGATCTAACCCACAGTTACTGTGGTATTCATGAATAGGCTGAGATGTGAAAAATCTCCATACCTATTTATGGTGTATGGACAAACCTTCAATCTTTTGCTTTGTTGACTAGCAGATTTGATGAATGCTAAAATGTTAGCACAAAATTTACTTTATAATGGAATATAGTAATAGTAAATGAAAAAATAAGATTGCTAGTACCACAATACAGTTCCATATTGAAAAAATTTCAAGGGGAGTGGTAAGGACACTGTGCGGTGATGAAGGAAGCAGAGAAAAATGTAATGATAATTACGAGCCCAAAGAAGGCAAAGATCACCTTCCTAGAGATGTAAATTGAAAGCAAAGATAATAAAAGTACAATAATGACAATCGGCTTGCACAGGCAACAGGACTAATATCAGTTTCAGAATACTTTAGAAAAGATGAAAATGCCTCTTGAGTGTGTTTTTTATTGCAATTATTTTTGCCAGTCCAAGTCTTATCACTAATATTTATCTTTAATAATTGGAAAAGAGGGAACATTTGATATTGTCTGGGAAAAAAATATTATTCAGTGAGGTAGTGAAAGATTATTCTGTAGAGGACTTTGTGTCTTTAACAATGCACATTCTCAACATGCTAAAACTGCAGAGCATTTTCACAAAAGATATCGAGAAGCCTAATAACAGTTTCTTGCAGGCTTAATATGTTTTTGACTTCATTTCTTTCTAGAATAATGATTATGACTGATAATCTTATTAATTTTTTTCAGGGTTAGTTTAACCTTTAGAGACAAATCCAATTATTTGGCAGTTGTATGTTTTCTCACATTTTGGTCATTTTTGCTAGAAATTATTGTTATAGACAGAGAGAGAAATATTTACTATTTTTGGTGGATGTTACTGGCATCATATGTGAGTTTGGAGAAGAGCTGAGAAACCTGGTGCAAAAATTGGAAATAATGATCTGTAAAATATATGCAAGTGCACTCACTTCGGCATTGTCAACCATGGCTAAAAAGGTCATTATTAAGCTGTTCTGTAAATTCTCTCCAGTTTACATATGGGTAACAGAAAATGTAAAATCTGAACATGGATTCCTCATTTAGCTAGCCAGGGTACACCTGACAAGCTGTGCACATGTACTAGCGAGTTTTGTATGTTAAAGTAGCATCTTCTGCTTCAAAACAGCTGATGCATTCTGTCTGGGAAACATGAATCTGGTATGTGGTCTTAGGAGTAAGTTGTTGGAAACCTTTGGAAAAGATTCTAAGGTCAGAATTATTTGGTCTTTTACTTCATACTTCGAAGCTTAGGAAATAGTTTTTGTAAGATATCCCTCCTTGATTTTTTATTTGGGCTTAGGTTAAATCCTCTCCCTGTCTTTCTCTTTCTCTTGCTCTCTCTTGCACTTTCTCACATACACACAAGTCACTAAGTAGGTGATCTTCATTTCAGTAAATAAAATGAACTTAGAAAGCAGAGTAAGAAATAAAGCACCGTCATGACACTGCTAACCATGTCTGTAGTACCAAATAGGTTTTTACTGGCATAAGATTATTCTATATCAACAAAAAAAGGAAACTTGATATTCTTGAGGTAGAAATGGATCTCAAAATTTCTGTGAGTTAGCCTAAATATGAGATAGAAAGATCTATACAACAGTTATGTGAAATGATTCTATTCTCCTTACTTGGCTATAAAACTCCTTTTTTTTTTTTTTTTTTTTTTGGAAAAATACAGTTAAAAAAAATCCTAGGTTAAAACAAGACACAAACAACAGAAATTTCTGTTAAAGGCATCAAGAAATTTTGTTAAGTACAAATAAACTTTTCAGGAAAGCATCTTATCTTTCTGTTTTCAGTTCAAATGAGAATATTGTTGCCTGAGTATTAGACTGGTTATCAATATGCTGCAGACAGACACGTCAAACTCTTCTTAAAAGATGTGGCAGCTTCTAAGAGTACAGTCAGTTACAGCAATGGTTACGCTAACGACAACAAAATGCTCCCAACAGGAAAGGTTCTCAGACCAGATAATTTCCTACATCTCCTTTTAAAAGTGATCCAGCAAACATCTATGACAGCTTTGCTTGGGAAAGGGGAGAGATAAGAACGACCTGCTTAGAGGAGACTGGTGGGAGATTTGTTAATTTGGATTTGAAAGTGGTTTTGATATTATGGCCTGTGCAAGCCTAAAAAGAACTGTTTTGGGTATTCAGACAGGGCAGGAGGAAACACACCAACAAATGTTTAAGGTTTTAGTCCTGCAACTTAAAATGTGTGTCAGATTCTTTTTATCTATGAAGTACATAAGAATGGTTACGTATGATTAGACCAAAAGTCCAGCTTACCCAGTGGAGGGAACAGAAGTCCTTATTGCTGAGCAAGAGTGACCAGTGCGAATGCCTCAGGAATGATATAAGAACTGTTAAAAATATAGTGATAATCTCCCAAAACAGTTCTCCATGCTCTAGAAATTTGCCCTAGTCAGGGACTCCCTGAGCCATGGAGTCACTGAATTCAACAAGGACACAGTTCTTGGGTGGCTGTAATCCATCTACCACTTTCTATGAGCCCAAGGCTACAGACACTATGTACATTAACATCAGGGAGCAAAACAACCGTTGCAGTAAGTTGCTGGAACCAGTTAGGTTTCATAATGAGATTTTGAAGACAACATTTTCTTTCCCACATTACCACATGATTAGTTAAATAGCAATTAGTCCCACTCATCTGTTACCTTAAAGAAGTCCTGTATCATAAAGAAATTTTACTTTTAACTCCATATCATCGAGTAATAACCTTGTCCCACAGTAGAAATAAATTAGGCAGGATTCAGGTGAATAAACATAGCTGACTAGTGCCATTTTTTAGATACCACATGGAATGACAGATGTAGCATGGGACTGGCAGAAATGACACAGGACCTATGGCAGAAATGCACTCTTATAGGGCAGCTGATGACTACCAGAGTGCATTAGGATGTTTAAAATGATACCAGGTGCCTCTTAAGATTCTTACATTTAAAATTCTTTACTAAAAGTGATTTCTAAAGTTTAAAATAATTATAAATTATACATAAATAATAATTTTTATTACTATAGTTTCTATCAGGAGAATAACTGGAAAAATTCACATTGCTAGATGATATGGCAACTAACTTTATTTCTTGGCAGAATACTGAAATTAGAACATCTTTTATCATTCAGAAGTCAAGATGTTATACAGTAACAAACCTGCAAAAAGAAAGAAAACAAGTGGGTTTTCTGGAGGTAATATTCAAATTCAGAAAACAGTTTCCAATAAAAAAAAAAATTGGAAATTGAACTAATGAAAAGAAATTCAGAGTGCCATAGATATGACCTGAAAACTGAGTTGCTGGTGTGGTTGTTATATGTGTGTCTTAGAAATTAATTATGCAGTTCCATTCATCCCTAAAGTACATATCTATTTGTACTGGTAATGCCTTGTGAATTCAGTTTCTTTTATGTTGCCATATGGTAATGTTCACTTTTCTGTGTCTGAGTTGCTATTATAGATCTCTCTTAAAGGCTTTCACTGTCTCCCTAGGCTACACTTTACTACAAAGCATTTTGCGTATCTTTGCGTAAAGTACACCCTGTGTTAAAAGATGAAAATCATTGATTGATTCAATTCTCAGATGTTAAACTGCTTTTCCAGATATGTATTTTTTGCATTTTTGTGACATCCATTTCTTTTATTAATGTTTTTTTTTAAAAAATCTCATCTTGTTTTACTTACTCTGATCAATACAGTAATACCATATCCACTATAAAACAGCATTTTATAAAGTAAAGAAAATATTTTCCGTATTATCCAGATTAAACACAACTATATACCACTAGGGAATAGGGATGTTCAATTATAGTTCTTTCACTTATTGAAGAATAGTGATTGAGTTTCAACTTGAGTTGAAACATTTTTATCCAAACCTGCCAGCTACCTTTTAAAAGGTACAGAGAGAACTTTGAGCCACAAGGCTAGTAGAAACGCTGGGCAGAAGTGTAGCAGCCCAGAGGTTTGCAGCTGTTTAAGCTATCCTCTTAAATCAGGGAAAATCTTAAGTGAGGCTATCCGTGTTGTCCTGGTGGAAATCTTCATTTGTGCCACCGCAGTTGACCACTGGGGAAGTTCTCGCCCTAAGAGGGGAGTGTTGGGCAGATGTCCCCTTGGCTGGGAGCCTGATGTGCCTGAGACACAGCAAATGTCTGACCTGGGAAGTGAGGAGGTCATCCAAAACTCAGTTAAACCCACAGCACCAACACTGGGGGTCCTGCATGTTTCTGAGAGAACTCAAAACCCCTCACAGCTCCTGCTGTGCCAAGGAGAGGATGTAGCAAGTGGATCCCCATGCTCATGACCCAGAGAAACAGTATCTCTCTTCCAGATGCCAGGCCCCTAAAAAAAAATAAAATCAATTAGATCTAGAGATGATTGAATTTATAGGAATATGTCTGTGCAGACTAATACATTTGCAGAGTTGATGTTTTTTAAAGCTGAGCAGAGGAGCTGTGGTTAGTCCTGTGATTTCTTTATTCTATTTTTTCCTCATTTCACAAAAAAAAAAAAGCCTCCTATTGAATAGTTTTATATGGGAAAAGATTTCTTTGATGCTAATCAAGATTAGAGATTTTATGTATTACTGTATACATCATTTTGCTGTACTTAGGGGTCTACAGTTTTTGTCTGCATTTTGTCTCCGTAAAACTACATTCAATTAAATGTAGGCTCTGATAAAATTGATTATGAAAAACATAAACCATTAAAATTGGTCCAATAACATCTTTGCAGGCTGGAATCCATAAAGAGAAATGTGTCAAGACAATTTTACTTTCCACAGAAAGGAAAGAAAAACCTGGGTTTGATCACGTCTCTTTCTCTGATTCATTTGGGTAGGGGTTTTTGGTAGTTATTTTTTGTTGTTTGGTTTTGTTTTTTTTTTAATTAAAGTGTAATTAGCATTCCTTTTACATTTTAGGACCAAGCTGCAGAACTGCAATCTGGGAATGAAAAAAACAGTCTTAATGAATTTATATACTTGCAAGAAAAATTACTTTTATGTAAAAAATGTTTATAGTTGAAGATATTTTAATATCTTCTACATTTAATTCTTTCAAAAGCCCAGTCATTAAAATTCCTCCATATAAAACAGTCTGCATACAGTCTTCCTGAAGGGTGCCAGTGCTGCTTACAGGATAGTCAGTCAAAGATAATTGCAAGTACCCTCCTCCCCTTAAAAAGCTTTCTGTTAAGATATTGTTTTTCTGCTGTAAATGGAAACCTTACCAGAGGAAAAAGTAAACCCAAAACATAAAATCAGTTAGGCTTTAGAAAGAAGAGAAAACAAAAGGTTGTGCACTGTGTTAAGTTCCATTTTCCTTGGAAACTGAGGCTTTCAAGCTGGAATTAGCCAGAACCATTTCCCTTTTGTTGATGGAGAATGTAGTACAACTTTTGGATTTATATCAAAGAAACAAATCTTAAGAGAACTCTCTAACAGCTCCCATGTTTACAGCTAATTCTTCAGCCTTGGGGACTTCTATCAAACTTTCCCTCTCATCTCAGCTATTCAGGAAATACAAATATTTTCCTATTTTGCTGAAAGACAATTTTGTATTGAAAGGCTTTGCAGGATTTAGGTTTTAAGCAGCCCTGATAGATATAAGAAAATGTCTGAACATATAAAAACAAAGGGGAATGGTAAACTACACCAATCAAGGACTTTCTGATAAACCTGTTTTAATAAGTATATAGTAATATAATGATACACTTTTGCTCAGCATTACTAAAGCTATTTTATTCTATAGTAAAAGGAATGCTATTCCAAACACAACAATATGGAAAAATATGTACATATTTAATTGTCTTTAACATAAAGAGAAAAGGAGTAGATTAAGTCCAGTTTAGAAAGTTGGAGAT
>NW_009646500.1:495525-518845 GCF_000708025.1 Charadrius vociferus
CCTGTTATGAAAATAATATCCACGCTGTTCTGAAAATGCCTTCCTCACAATGCATCTCCTTCACTGTATAGTCTTGTAAAAATAAAAATAAGATAAAATATCATCCTGGAATCACACCTCAGCAAGATGATAAAAGATGTTAGCAGGTCACCTACAGTGAATGTCTGCTATAGACCACTGAAACTACAATGGTGTGGAAACAATTGAATAGCTCTTGAACTGGAATCTAATCTATTTATTTTTTTCCTGTTCCGGCATTATAAAAAAGGCTTAACATAGCTCTGGAAGGCCATGTTAAATCCCTGTATTCTTGGGGGAACATAAAGCCCACTTGTTTGCTCTATGCTACTCAAGATAGGTAAATTGTTCAGAAATATTTGAGGGTTGTGTTCTCTCTATCGCTGACAGCTCTTTAGTGATGCCAAACAGAGTATCAAGTGGAGGGAATAAAGACAACTAAGGTAAAGTCACTATTCAGCTTTGCTGAATAGGTTTAGGACTAATCAACATCACCTCACAGCAACATTTACAGTTTAGAACCACATATTGTTTTGGGTAAATATAGACCAGAGCAGAGAGTTTTCACAAAGAAGAATGAGAAATGGTCTTCTGTGACCTCTGTCAAAAGTAGTCTTATGCAGCAAATGAAAGAGATGCTGTATAATTCTGCAAAATATGAAAGAAAAATTGTATGCTCTAAATGCGTTAAATTGTAGTTGTGATTTCCAAAGAGATGGATAAACAATTTTGAAACCATACTTAAGAGGCACTGTGGCCTGATATCTTACTCATTCGATGAGCACACAAAGCATTCAGCATTTTCAATAAAAGACAATTAATCTCCTGTCACATTCTCAAGATCTTCAGGAAAAGAATGACTTCAGGAAAAGTTATTCTGTGCCCCAACCTGAAGTTGCTATGAATCCTCAGAACAGGGCAAGATCTAAGAAAGCACTGGGGATAAGACTGGACTACTAGCAAGCTAGAAGGGAAGTCACCTAAATTAGTCATATGTGTCACTCAGACTTTCTAACATTGAATGTTGGTACTCAAAGCCTTCTGTTACACTGTCTTTAGTTCCTGGATACAGGCATAATGCACCAATTTAATTCTCCAATAAATATTTCCTGTTCTTTTTTTTTTTTTTTTCTTTCCCACATTTTTTCCAGTTGCAGAATTTGGGTTTTTTTCATCTAGAGTACAGCTACATGATGTATTAGTAGTTAGCTGGAAGTTGCTTTAATGCACAAACTCCTTTATTCTCCTCCTAGCCCCACAAGGGTAACTGTCACCCTCACCAGCTGGTACTATCTCGATTAAAAATAGACATCAGCTGCACAATTGCAAATTTCTCCTGAGGATACCAGCAGCAAGAGAGTTGACTACAATTCTTCATACAGACAGCATCTAGAAACACATTAGAAATGACATCCCTCTCATCTTCTAAAGCTCTTAACACCACTCATTCTTGCCTTGCCCTCAGTATCTGTTTCCACCAACTCTTCTGTATAATCAGCTGCCTGATACCAATTAGTCCTGATAAACTAGCAAGGATATAGCCCCGTTAAATTGCTGGGTATAGCAGTAAGGGTTTTGACTGCTAAAAAGCAAATTATTAACCTCTGTTTCACCAGGACTCTGAATAGGACTCATTTTCCTTTTCACTCTTAGATATTTAGAAGAGAAAGAATGTCAAAGCACTGAAGGTGTATATTGTTGTGTTACCTGTAAGAGATTATGAAAAAGACAACCAACTGGTAAAATTTGCTTAGAAAGAACAACGTAATATAATTTCAAGTGAAATTCCATCAGTTCAATTATACCTTTAAAACAGTAGATACATTAAACCTACGTTGCATCCTCACTGCAGTATTTAAGTAAAAACAGGATGGCTTTAAGCATGAGGGGATAATATTGAATGTCAGGGATCAGAGTTAAATTCCCCGTTCTTTTGCTGAATTTCTGGGTTACCTTGAGTAAAGCGTTCTTGTGTTTCAGATGGGGAAAATAAGTGTTTTTTTTCTTACTTTGCCTCTCATAACATTGACATTTTTTTATTTGGTTTGTTGGGTTTTTTTAAGGTATATTTCATCCGTAAGATGGAAACTCAGCAGAGGGTGAGGTCTGGGAGCTGTTTAAGCAATGCCAGATTGCTACTCACCACTTCATCCTCTAATGAAGCAAGATGCAAGGTTGTGCTTTCCCACTAAGAGAAGAAACGCCACCTTCTTAAAGTTTGAACTCCTGTGTTACAGAAATGGGATTTTATATCATGTGGTACCTAAAGCATTTCATGTGGACTGAGTCCCATAGGTTCTATCATAATACAATACAATTAAAATAGCTAAGAATGATGCTATTTTTTTTACTATATTAAAAAGGAGATAACAAAAAATCAAAATCGGAAACACGAGAGCAGATGAAGAAGGGAATTCTCTTTCAGGGACCAGGAGAATCTTCACATGCCCTACCATGAGGGGCTGTGCCTCTTTGTTCTCGCTGGTGCAAACCTGCACATCGCTGCACCACCACCTCTCCGGAGCTGGAGCTTTGCAGTGTGCAGCCAGTGCCGGGCTGTCGTTAGACACTGTGAGCTGCTGTTAATGAAAATGAGCAGGGTGAGAGGTGAGGGAAGTGGTGCCCAAACTGCATGTTAAGCAGGGATTTCCAGTAAAGCTGCCTGTGATACTGATCCTCAGCTGACTGTGAGGACCTGCTTTGGGTCAACAGTACATAGATATATCAGCCTGCTAATAGTGTAGTCGAATATATCTCCTTTCAGCATCTTGAAACGGTCAGTTTAAATGACTCCCTTCTTGGAGTTCTTTGAAGTAATCACCCTGCACCTTCTGCATATCTGCACAAGACCCGAGGTCTAGAGAAGCTGGTGTCAAGCAGTATCCATATTTAAGGAAATAGAGTACTTATCCATTCAAAACTCAAGAAACACAAGGGGAAAGATAATTTTTCTTGTCTGCTTGATAACCGAAGAAAACAAACAATGAAATACAGCTTTTAAAATACATACTCCCTTACAATAATTTAATAAACCACGCTGTCATCTCATAAAGAATCAGGATGGTTGCCGTGGTGACTAAGATTATCCTTGCTACTCCTTGATTCTGTCATTTTTCTAAACACGAATTCATAATATTTAGGATTTATTAACAATGTGTCACATTGATAGAGATAAATTACATGCTTTAAACTGGCCATGTAAGTCTTCTATGCTATTATAGCCGCTCTGTCAACTCAGCAATAAGATATGATGTGATTACTGGAAAATTAAAGCTATTTGTCATAAAAGATGAACCAGAGAGTATCAACACTCTCAGAACAAAAAAAAAAAAAAAGTCTCCAATAATCTAATGTGTTTCCTTATTTTAAATATTTTGGAGTTAGCAAAGAGTCACTCTTTTCTGCCTTGTAAATTGATCAAGATCAGCACATATTGAGACTAGATTTATTTGTACTGGGAAAATTTAGGTTGTAATGTATCAGAATTGATGTGTTCCAGGCTGCAATTTTTTATGATGGTTCAAACTGTAACAGGGAGCTTGTGAAGAGATCTTAATGATGGCACACTTTGCAGTATACAAAAACATATATACACACATTTATGTATTATGAAGATGTATTTCACTTCAAGGAATTTGTGTAGGGTTTCCTGTGATGTGCAGTATCCTAATTGTAACAGCAAGTTAGATGAGATTCTCAGTGCAGCTGTCTAGAAAGTATCTTTTTGTGTATCTTACTGAAGTATTTGTGTCAAGCAAGCATCACCGCTGACATAGTGTGAGGCTGGTTTAGATGGACAGCTCGACAGTCATTGTTTCATATATATTTTGCAGTCCGACTAGCAATAAGAAATTCCCTAAAACCACAGTAATTTCAAAAGCCTTTTTTTAGAAATAACAAAGGTTTGCACCTATTTTTTTGAGAAAAAAAGGCATATTTTCTGTAGTGAGACACAAAATATATGGTGAGAACCTAGCGGGGCTGAGGGAATATGTGTCCGCATAGATGATTCCACCTGAAGAATGTGATTTATCACTTAGTGGGCAACATCTGCAACTGGTATCTGTGCAGGATGACCTCTTGAGCTGGGTGAGGTATGTCTCCACTCTATGTTGCAATGCAGAAGAAGTGACTCAGCTTTATTTAGATGTACTAAGTGAGGGTTTGGAGGCAGTCTGGAGCAGCAGCACGGAGAACTGCTCAGAACGAGGGAGCAATCCTCCAGCTGTTCTTGTCTTGCACCATTCCTACTACTTATGCTACCTACACTAGTTTATGCATCCTTTTAAGTGTAACAAGTGGGAAAGTCTTGAAAATCCAGCAACTAGATCCTCTCAGTTGACAGAAAAGAAATCCTCACATAGTTGCAGAAAGAAAAATAATCCAGGCTCAGCTGAAATAGAGTAAATCAATATGGCATGATTTCTTCCTAATCACAACCTTTGAGGTTTATAGAACAATAAATGAACTACACACCCAGGCTGCAAGGGATAAGATGAAAACTGAAGAGAAAGTTCTTTTAGCTTAATGACATCAAATAATTAGCTTAGTTATGCTGCCATACATAAGTGGTTAAGTGATACATGTTTTGGCTTTTATTACCCTTTATCTCAGTGAAATAATGTTCTCTCTGTACAAAGACAACATAGGCTGATGCCATAGAATAGTTATATTTCTTGCAAACCAGGCACAATCATTATTTCAGATGGCAAATACTATCCGATATAAACATTCTGTATTTATTTTCAAGGACCTGTGCAAACATCAAAGTCTTGGGAAGGGAAAATACCATTTTCTACTGTATCTTTTTGTCAATGTGCATCCTGTTACAACCTGAGCAAAAACTAAGGGTATAAGTGGAATATTTCAGTTGTCTTCAATAGGGATTAAAGTAGCTCCTTAGAGTTGAAATGTAATATGCATAACTTTTCTGCTGTTGGATTAATTTTTGGGTCAGTGTTCTTGTTATTTAGACCCTGCAGACCAATCTGAAGATTAATTTGATCCAGTATTTAATACCAGGTTCCTACTGCAGGAAATATATGCGTAATACCATAAACCAGACACTCTGTTTAGTCTTAATGACTTTATTGCGCACCTCCAATAAATGGCCTTTAAATTTCTACCGCTGCATGCAGTGGTATGCAAGCTTGATTTAATTCTTCTTTGCTTTTCCTCAAATTCAACATTTTGCAATTTTGATATTACCTGGTTTTGGCACAATAAGGACAGTAGAAAAAAATCAGTTACAGAGGTATATAGCAATAATTTAATATCAGTGTCATGGGTGGGGAGTTTTGTTTGAAAGAGATGGCAGGAAGAAGGGCAGGAAAACACTGTGCTACTCTCCTCTTCTAACAAGGCAGTTGTCAGTGCGTTGGTATACAGCATGATTAAAATGAGTAATTCTCTGAGACAACGATCCCTAACCTTGGAACTTTTATCTCTGTAATTTCTATACAGCACTAAGTCTAACTTTTATTGTGTGTTGGAGCTACCAATGGAGCATTTGAGCTTTAAAAATTTAGAAAGTGAAGTAAAAAGTAATTTCCTTCAAAAAATAATTTAGGAAACATAAAACACTAATCCCCTTAAACAACTCAAGACATGTACAGAAAAATATTTAGTAAAAGCATGCTTTTTCTGATTCATGACCAACATATTACTCTATAGCTGCTACAGATGAGCAAAACCTATTCTTGACTTCAAAAGTAGCTGTATTGCTCAGTTAAAACCAGAATAGGTATTAAAGTCACTTCATATTATGTTTGTGTCCATATATATTGTCTGCTTGTAAATATACAATTGAACTTTATTGAATATAAATCTGAATATGCAGACGGTAAAGCTATGACTCTACTGTAATATTTGAAGCACTTAGTTATTTTTTTATTATGAGAATGCATCTGATATTTTTGTGTATAAATTATTTTAATATTGATAACTCTGCAATGCACCGTTTTCAGAAATTCATAAACCGAAACAAGAGAGACACGAAAAAAGAACAGCACCAAAAGGTAACTTTATTTTTTTTATCTGTTTACCTACGTATATGTATGTAATATAGTGTATTTGTTAACCATATGTGTTACCACTGTTGTATTATAGAAGCATTCGAAGATCAGTTGGCACAGACTGTAATTGATTGAAAATTCATGTATACCTTAGCATTAACAAATAGCGTTATTTTATGTTTGTGTGGCTATATTGTAAATGCACATTCATAATAAGATTCTCCTGCCCAAATGTATTCAGGAATCTTTTTTTTGTAGCAAAGGTGCAAGGAAGTAGAGTGCTGAGGAACTTCCTCTGGTGCAAAAGGCGTGAAGTGTGCTGGGCAAGGAAGAAAGCAAATTTATAGGCCAGTGGGTGCCATCCAAGTTAGGAAGTCGTAGTTAACAGCGAGCCAGGTGTGTATCAGAGATAAGAAAAGCCTCCATTTTAAGAACCTACTCTTTTTCAGACTGTTTAATCTCCTCTAACTGGCACTTTCCAAAAATCCACAGAGGAACTGGTTTGGACTGGTTTTCAGAGGTCATGTAAACAAAGACGTTTCCTGGGGTATGTGCAGATTTTTTGCCTAAGAAAACTTCCTCTGTGAAGGTTAGGCCACATAAAATTTGATAAGCATCTCTCTGATGCACCAGTGCTGTGCATAGTAATGGCAGGAGGAAGCACGAAGGAAGCTTATTAAAAATAGTGTGCATATACATACACCCTCCCTCACACAATTATATTCATTTCAGTATATATTCTTTACATGTTTTTATAGTATTTTACACCTCTAGTGCTACCTTCCCGGTTCTGTGGTAATCAGGCTCATCTGGAGTGCCTAGAACTGCTTCCCAACTACTTAATAAATCACGTTATATGAAAATGAATTTTTTAGGGTACCAGCGGGCTAGCCAGGCAATGAACTCAGATCCATTAGCAAGGGATCCCAGTTAAGGTCTTTTCAAGCACAGTATTCTAAAAACTCAAATGAAGTTGCAGCTTTGCCCAAAAAAGCCTCCTTTGTACCATTTAATCTGTACAGAATTGCATTGCTTTACATAGAAAAACATTAATGTTGCAGAAATGATTACTAAGAAGTTATAAGATGCCAGAAAAAAAGCATTCAGGTGTCATTAGTTAAGTCCCTTTATGCATGCACCTGATAATGCAGTCTTTTGTTATACACTTACTGAAGCACAGGGCAAATATTTTTTTTCTTTTTTTCATGTTCATATTTAGTCCCAAAAATGCATCTTGCACATAGGAGGAACAATTACAAGAAAACATTCTGTCTGGCCTCAAGCTAGAGCATAAAGGCATGAATCTTCAGGGATTTTTACTGTTTCTAAAGTACCTCCAGAAAGCATGTGCAAATACAATCTTTTATTGTTTTTAAAAGGAAAGATCTAGAGGTAAAATGAATGTTTTTAATAGAAGCAAACACCGCAAACAAATTTCACTCATACATGCAAAAATATGGGGACACTAGAGTTTTAAAAATAATTTAAGCATATTTTTGAATAGTCAAACCCCCTGAATCCAAGTCCCAAGATTTACAAGTGAGTTCCATCAGTAAACCTCATTTTTTAAAAGATTGTACTGAAATATGAGGACTAGATACAATAAATGCAAATCCCAGATGGAAGTGGCTGAAATTATAAGAAAGATTCTTAGAGTATTAAGAGCCAGGCAAACTTGTGCCCTAAAATTTGCTTTTAATTAAATATTTTGATAAACTTCTAGCAATAAAGTCCATTTCAATTATTGTACTTAGTCAATTTAATCCTGAATAGAAGAAATACTCTGAGAAATGATTCAACAGAGCATTTGCTCATGCTTAAGAGCATGGAAATTAAATTATTTCATGATTACGTGCACACATGAGAACAAATTCTCTACAAAACAGAGTCTTTCCAATTTGGTATTTGATGTATTAGTACTTTCACGAGGGCCAACAGCACCTGGACTGTATGAGCAGGAGCTTGGCCAGTCAGTGGAGGTAAGGGGTAAATTATGCCCCTGTACTCAGCTCTCATGAGACCACACCTAGACACTGCGTCCAGTTCCGGGCCTCCCAGTACGGGAAAAATATCAATAAACTGGGGCGAGTTCAGTGTGTAGCCACTGCAAGGGTCAGGGCTGGAGCAGTTCCCCAGAGGGGAGAGGCTGAGGAATGGGACAGCTGTCCTGTGGGTCTGTCATTTTGTGCCATACACAGACTTTGCAAGGCTCTAAGCTGCTGCTGAAAGCTGTTTAAGAAGTAGGTGTTATAATTGTAATTACTATTACTATCAGTGAATAAGAGGGAACTATGCAATACTTTGGCAACAAGGAAGAATAATAAAACATATTGAGATAAAAGTAGATATAAGTATACAATTTCTGTCTAATAGAAGGTCCAGTGATAATCCAAATGATCATTTCTGATTTTTATGGAAAACTGATGTTAGCAGTAAAATGAATTGACCTGCATTTCTGGGAAATATCTCTTATTACAACAGGCATTGAGAAGGAGTGGCAAACGGCTGTTCTATTGTGTGACTTTTCCCAAATAATATTTCACTTATACATCACTGTTGGAGTGAGGGATGGAAGAAGACAATATGATGAAAATGCTACCTCAGACAGCCATAGATTAAATCACAGTGATTTTAGGACAGATATTTTTGTGCCTCTGAATTAGCACTAATCTCTCTGGGTTTGTTTTTTTTAGAAAGTATCTCTGAATTCAGCCTGAGTTGACAAATTGATTCTAAGCCCTTCAAAACTATTCCATTTACTATGGGTAGCACGTATCTGTCCCTCCTATCCCTACCAACTTGCTAATAGGGCCCTACTGATAATGCAAATCTTAAACATCACAGAATAAATCTGTCTGTGTTTTAGCATATGGATAAATTATTATGAGATTATAAAGACAAATATAATGTATCCCCATAATTTCATTTGCTGTAGCTGAAAGATAAGGTATCTGACACAGCTAAATAGATAAATAGAACTGAACCATGCAAATCCACAGTATACTAGAAAATCAAACAAGTTTACAAAACTAACAAGTTAAATGGCATATATACATTTTACACAGGGGTTGTCTACCCTGATTTCTAGAGGTACAGCTACAGACCTACCTGAGTTAACTTTAAACTGGGTAACATGGTACAGATAGCAATGCAGCTGTAGTGGCTCAGGTACATCTGTCAAGTATTTATTTAGCTGTATGGGCTTGCAGCAGCCCAGGGTGAAGCCAATGCTATGGTCAGTTTGACTACCACCAGTAGCTGTCAAATCTAAATCTCAGTTCAGATGGATGTAACCCTGTCTCACTGCTGCAATTAAACCTCATCTTAAATGGTACAAACATGTAACTCATGAGACATTGCTTCGCTCTTATATAGGCATTTATGTTTGGTGTTGAAGGGCTAAATCCAGCACAGGGTCAGGCGCAGCAGTGAGCAGCGTGTGCATGTCTGGTGCTGGGGAAGATGTGACCAAGCTCAGAGGCGAGCCTCTTCCCTGTCACAGGTAACTGGGGTGGTTTGTAATAAGTGCAGGTGCCTCCACAGTTCATTAATTGCTGGGATTTCCTTAGATTATTAGATTATTTTTTTGAGTGTTCCTTCAAGAAGAATTAAATTACAGCCATCTAAGGTTACTTTACTTCTGAATAAAAGCATCTACACAGAGATTTAATGCTCTGCGACTAATGCACTCTAACTTCATTGTATTAGTTCATTTATCTTAACTTTCCCGAGTGTTGCTCTGTAGACAAGCACTTAGTCAGTTAGCTGGAGCAAGCAATCTCTGCTTCATGCTTATTGCACTCATCACCTAGCTTTATACTAAGCAGCAGACTTAAGACTTACTCAGCTGGAAACTATTTTTACTTCCCTTAGGTATGGAATTAGCGCCTCCTTATTACATCTCCTCTTTTTGCACTTGCTTTTCTGGGATGGGGAATGTCTCTGTCTCAAATCTTTTAATGAAGAAAAACTAAATCACATTGCCCTTCACTATGTCTTCCACATGATGCAAATCAAATATACTATTAGATGACAGAAATTTGGAAAAATCACATATATGCTATGTTGCTTGTTTTTAATTTTATGTGAAGTAGATAGCAATATTCTTATATGAATAAATTTGGAATACATTGTTAAATTACCTTAAAATTTTCCATTATGAGCTCCTATTTTAGATTATTTATAAATTTACCACACTCCAGTCACTGAGGATGAAATTTTTCATGCTCATCTTTTTGCCTCAGGCTGAATTTTCATTCAAAGTCATATAAAAATGTTTCAGCAATTTTCAAAATCTAGGTTAGTGAAAATTAGGATGGTGTGTTATATTTTTTCCAATGCTATTAATAGTTCATTCTGAGCTTATACTTTTTTGGTATTTGCAAGGAAGGTATTTTTGCAAGAAAATTTCTTTAAGTTGTGGGAAAATTTTAGCTTACATAATTGCCATAAAACTCATTTTAGTTGTTCCTTTTATTTTTTCTGTATGAATCCAGCACCCTATTAAAAAAAGAGTTGATCTTTTAATTACAAAGTGTGTCATAAAACAAATAAAATGGTTGAATTAAAGTTGAATAAGCAGTTTTAGTTCCAGCATTTTTCAGCTGAAAAGTGCTTGACTTCGCAGCCTTAAAAACATTTTTGTGCTTTCTCTTTGGTTTTTATATGCAAAAAAAAAGAAAATCTTGTTACCTCTAGTTTGTTTCACAGAAACATGGCAGTACGGCCAGCCTGGCTTATTTCTAAAACCAAATGCTTGCACCTAAGCGCTGTGGGCTTGAAAACAGGCATTGTCCTTTACAAAGAAATTGATAACGGAAGTGACTAAATCTGGAAAAGATCTGTAGACAGTGAAGTATTTTCTATGACAGAGCTTTTGGGACTACATATGAAGCTGAACATGAAAAGATTTCAGGGGAAAAACAGAGTTAATATACAAAAGAAAAATCATATTTAAGTTTGTCAGATCAAACGTGGACTTTGGTCCCTTCTGTGGACTTTGGTGTCCCTGCTGCACTGTGATTAAAGAGTCAAAAATGGCCAGTCGTCACAGCCCTGAAACATGAACCCTTTAACTTTTGGCAACACCTGCCCTCCCCGGATAAGGTTCTACCCAAAAGCCATAGGTCTGACAGTGTCCATAAGAGGTAATGGTAAACATTACAATCTGAGATTAGCAAGCTCTGAGGCTAAGGGGATATCAACACACAGGGTAGGGCTCTTGGACAAACCAGAGATCGCCTTCGGCCTATCATTGGGAAGAGAAAAATAGCTTATGCTTATGCCAGCCTGGTCTCTGCTTATCCACATTCCAGGCTCCCTGCCCAGATACATCAAGTTACTTTTATTTCTTAAGAAGGAGCCAACTGATCCCTTCTCCATGTTTTTAGCTTGGAGTACACGCAAATATTAATATTTCCTTGCACTTTAGCCCTTTATTCAATTTTGATGATGTGAAGGAACTTTAAATGAGATTTTTCTGTCCACTTTAAGGTCTGCTGGTGCTCAATTCAGTTAGTGCTGTTCAAAGCTCATTTTGGTTTTTGTTTTTTTTTACCAGTGCATGAAATAGGGAAATGCTATGGAGAATCATGGAATCATAGAATAGTTTGGGTTGGAAAGGACCTTTAAAAGTCATCTAGTCCAACCCCTCAGCAGTGAGCAGGGACATCTTCAACTAGATCGGGTTGCTCAGAGCCCTGTCCAACCTGACCTTGAATGTTTCCAGGCATGGCGCATCTACCACCTCTCTGCCCAAACTATGACACTGCTCCAGTGTTTCACCATCCACATTGTAAAAAAGTTTCTTCCTTAGATCTGGTCTAAATCTATGTCCTTTTAGTTTAAAGCCATTACCCCTTGTCCTGTCACAACAGGCCCTGCTGAAAAGTTTGTCCCCATCTTTCCTATAGGCCCCGTTTATGTACTGAAAGGCTGCTGTAAGGTCTCCCCGGAGCCTTCTCTACTCCAGGCTGAACAACCCCAAGTCTCTCAGCCTGTCCTCATAGGAGAGGTGCTCCAGCCCTCTGATCGTTTTTCTGGACCTCCTCTGGACCTTCTGCAACAGGTCCATGTCTTTCCTGTGCTGAAAGCTCCAGAGCTGGACGCAGAGAAATTAGAATAAACTAAAAAAACCCCACAACAGTCTCCCTTACACAAGTAAGATGTTCTGTGGCTAAACACAAGTTTTCTGATTGCTAGTCTGTTCTGCATAGTTCAGCTGTATTTTTTTGGCATAGAGGCTACAAGGGCTTTTGTCCGATGTGCAGAAGCTCATGTTTCACTGCCATTGATGATCACAGAGATATTGTTTGCAAAACTGTGCTATTGCCCCATCCAAAACTGACAACAAGCTGGCTTGAAGTGTTTTGCACAGAGCTGGGACCTGCTAATACAAATATAAGATGTAAAAGCATGTTACAGTTTCTGCAAAAATATTCAAAAAGTTTTACACGGTATAGGGAGAATTGAGACTGTTGTTGATTGGTATGCTACTAGATGTCCTAAAGCAACTGAATGAGTTACAGTTTGTAATTCATTCAATAATACATTGCTGGTGCCGCTGCATTCTTCACAGTCTGGTTTTTCTTAGCATAAATTGGTTGTCCACATTCCTTAAAGGCTTTGAAAAATGTCCTTTCAATCTCTTTCCACTGTACTGCTAATTGTTATCAACAATAATTCACCTGGAAATGTATTTGGATAATACAAACACATGAAAGACATAATGAAATTACTGAATGTTTGGAATAATTTTTCTTAAAGAGATGGGCCTATTTTCTAATAAGGGAATATTTAACCAACAAAAATACGTTTGCACCTCTGTGAAATTACATTTGCAGCAAAGCTAGTGAAATGAATAAATGCAAAAACGTTACTGTGCTTGTGTATAAAGCTCAGAGTTGTCTTCTAATCAGTTGTATTTTCTGTGGTTTACTTGTTTACAGAAACTTGAGTACTGCAAAGAAAATACTTCTTTCTGTGAAATTGCAAAATGCTAGTCTTTTAGGGGTAGAGGTTGACAAGGAAAGTTTTTGCCTATCCACATCACTAGAATGTGGAATACAGCCGTGTCCAAAAACATGGCCTGAAAGTTGGGTGGGCAATAGAGTTTGTAAGGATTCGTGTTTGTCTGTGGGATGTGTAGTTGGTTGTGCTTTGAACAGCTGCTCTTCTGGAAGTTACACTCTAATTAAAAGAGCTGTTTTCTTGTTAATCCATTCTGTGGCTAAAGTAACAGCTAAAAATAAAGGAAAAAAAAGCATGGAAAGAAATGTGCTAGCGGTTTTTTGGTAAGAATAGAAAGCAATGCTGTCAAGGACCAAAAATAATTTCCTCTGTCAGAAATCTTAGAGTCAGGGTGCTTGTGTAATAGGACCAAAAGAGATCCCACAGATTAGATTATGGTTGCTAAATAGTCACTTATTTGACAAAAATATGGTCTAATGTCTGAAAGCACATTCAAGGAAAAATACTTCTCGTGGACCTGGAACTAAATATTGACATTAAGAAGGTCTATACATCATCTAGTACCTGTGACTCAGAGCTAAAATCCATTATTATATTTTGCAAATATTTTTCCTTGATCACTTTGGTGAAATAATAAGTGTACATAATACCTCCAGATTACAGATTTATGGTGATTTTTTTGGTTTTTGTTTGTTGGTTTTTTTTTTTTAATTACTATTATTATTTCTAGTAATTCACAGGGACAAACCTGAAAAACAAGAAAAAATTGAGAGGAAGGAACCCCTAAAGGGTATGTATTCAGCATTTGATGTTCTTTGTCTCTTTACCAGTGGTTCAAAACAGTCTAATCTATTGACTCTTAGACTCTTCTTGTAAATCCCAATTGTGTTTAAGGACAGAGGAGGTGTTGTGAAAGCCAGCTGGGAAGGAGAATGAGGATTTTAAAAGAATTTTGAATTCATCACTCTGCAGAAAGGCTAAAATTATATTCAGAGAGTAATGAATAAGTTTTTACTGTATTGTTAACGTATGGAAAAGATGCCCAGAGCATAAATAGGTGCCTTTTTTTATTCTTCTTTAATAAATCCAAGCATAATATTTGTCTTTGGGAATGCTTCTGAGCAAACCATAATGAGTAAATTATAACATACAGGGCATGGTCCCTGGAAGCATTCTGCTTCAGAGACCTGCCTTAGAAAAACAATTTCCCCAGACTCATTTCAGAGATGATGGGGAGAGGGTGTTAGAGAGGATTTACTTATTTGCTGTTGGTGTATGCCAACAACAAATTACAGATCTACCTGTTGTAGAAGTCAGAATCAGGATAACACTTCCTCTCCACCCACGACTCATGAGTTAACGCTGGGTTCCAAGAGCCACCATCTAGCTTGCCTTGGGAGGATTTTTTTTTGCAAAATGGAATTTTGTTGGAACATACCTACTTATCAAAACACTTTAAGCCTTCTGAGAACATGTCCTCTACATAAAAATGTGATTAATGAAGTCTCAGGCTGGAGGAAGAAACCCGTTCTGAAAGATCAAGTAGGTCAATGGTCATAATAAATCACCCAAAAAAGGGGAAGACCCAATACGCAGCCGCAGCTGATTTATTTCAAATCAAGAACATGAGTCTCACAACCCAAGCGAACGTGCACCTTCCTGAAATCTGTGCTTGACGAGGCCTTTCTAATGGTCTCTGATTGGAGCGTTTTCATTTTATATAAATAATTCAAAATACATTGAGTTGGCAAGACTGACTCTAGAGGTTAATGGCAGGCACAGAAGTTCAGGTTTCTGTTAGAATGAATATTTATTACTAGAAAATGGAACAGTGGTAAAAAGAGAAATATTTCCTGAAATTTGGAAAAATGACAGAGCAAAGACTATGATGTCCCATATTAAAACATGAATGTATCATTAAGAATTCTCCTGTTACTTTGTGGAAGACTTGGGAAACTCTTCAATTTGATTTGATAGGAGAACAATATTTAATTTTTTTAAAAGTTTCTTAGAACAGGAAAAAATTATCCCAGCCAGTCTCAGATAGCCAATGAAGAACAATACGAATTATTATACTGTCTTAACTTGTCATAACTCCTACTAATATTCTGTGTACCTAGCTGTATTTTATCTTAAAGAGAATGTATTAGTTTTGTTTAGTGACCTATTGCTACAATTGCTACTAAAACACTACTGCGTATAGAGGTTCTCTGTATTCACTGTTTCAAAGTTTCACCATACCCCTGTATTTTCACTGCTTATTTGCTCCTGTAAATACATTCCTTTTTCAAGATTTAGATAACAGAGAGTGTAAATAACATCCTGTTCTAATTTCTAATCAACTCTGTGATGAAGTTTAGGAAAGTTATCTAATGACACAGAGAATAATTAGAAGTGTGTCAGTCACTTAGAAGCGACTTGGCTATGTCAGGAACTCTTCCTCATGTATTTCTTCACTATATTTCTAAAAAATGTGAGTGCCTGAATATTCCCCACCCTTCTTTTGCTTCCAGTTAGATATGGAATTCATGGTACTGTAAAAGAAGGTCCTTATTTTCTCATGTTTGACAAAGGGAGTTTTATGAAACTGGGATGAAATCTCCACCAGACTTGTAGTTTCACAGTGGATTTTTCTGAAGTACTCTAAAATCCACATGCTTATTTCCCATTAACTGGAAAATTATTGTGTAAAATCCTAAGAAAAGTGAGTGGAAAATGTTATGTGACTGAGTGGATAGCATAATACAGTTTCCACTGTCATAATGTTAGTTTTTACTTTGCATGTACTGGGCATCTAATTATGGCTCTGAGATCATCATTGCCAGGGACTGATCTCAGCTAGTGTCCATTACTAGCTATCTGTATCCATTACTAGCTATCCATATCCATTACTGCTTATCCATTTCAAGCCAGCTGGCAAGTGACAGATGTGTCATTTGTGCATGTGATGCTCTTGCACTCCAGGATTGATTCCAGGGTTTTTACGAGCCTCTGCCTGACAGAGTACGGGCTGGCCCAGGTGATGTCCTCTTTCTGGTGCCGGCAGCAGCATTTACCATGAGCCCTGCCTCAGTCCTTGCAGTTTTTAGAAAATCTCTCTTCAGGAATGGACAGACAATTGCAAGCGATGGTGTTGCTGTAGTAAACCGCTGGGGCATGTTACCATGGCCTGGGCAGTAAGCAGTAACTCGTTAGCCAGAGCTGTCTGCTCACACCCAGGTGGTATGATGAAGGCTGTGCAGATACGCAGGGGATAGCTCAGGAGTAACACACTTCACCGTTTTGTCTCCTAGGGCTTATCTTGGTAGAATTATTTTTGATTCTTAAGTTTTTCCACAGTTGTGTTTTTTTTGTTTTGTTTTGTTTTGTTTTTTAATAAATATGAACACATTTCTTCTTTCCTAGTGACCCATAAAGACAAACTGGAAAGACAAGAAAAACCTGAAAAAAAGGAAAGGCATGCAGGTAATGATTTAATGTCAGAACTTATTTGACATTTTGAGGTACCCCAGAACTAATTGTCTACTCAATTTTCATTTATCTATCCCTTTGATTGGAAAAAATGTTATAGAACTTCAGGAATAAAAACCACAAGATCATGTAAAGCTTTGCAGATATATGGACTGAGTAGCATTTCGTATTCCTTCTGCACGTTTCTTGTTTTGTTTTTTTTTCTGAGGAATGGAAATAACATATTTTATACCCTAGATAAATATAATTTCCCAGTAATCTCTGAGTATTTCCAACAGTCACAGTACGTATGGTTGCTAAGAGAATATGGTCATCCAATAAAAACACCTGACAACCTGTAAACAAAGGTAATGAGGGAGGCCACTTAAAAAACCATTTTAAATATGGTGCTGAGTAGGGCTATTGCATAGGCATTGAATAAGGCAGGACTAATTCTGTAAGTAGTTACTTGCAATAAATAGGTATCTAGCACTGCTTTATCTTCCACAATTCTTACTTTCTTTTGAAACACCAACACAAGGCTGGAGAGTACATAGCAATGCTCACGCATACATTTTTGTGTTCTTAGTATAAACTATATGCCGGAGTCAAATAGGCAGCTGAGTGTTTTTCACACGCTTGGTCCCTGTAGGCTACCTCAGGGGATACGAACACAGACAAATATCAGTTCTACACGCCCATGGACAAGTTACTGTGTAAACATCAATCGCAAAAATTTAGCAAATCAGCCCACATAGGACAGTATACCAGACTACCCACCACTCAGGGACTATTGCACTATTCAGGTGTATTCTGAAACCTGAGCCAGAAATCGAGTCACTACAGTCTACTTTATTTCAATTTGTGAAGTGGAAATTAAAAGCAAACAAAGCGCCCCAAAGAGCATTAGTTATAATGCCATTGCAATTAGATTTGTAATTAATTATAGTGTTTAATCATTCATAGCTGGAAAAACTGTTGGTTGTTATGTGGAGTTCAGCAAATCCTTCAGAAATGAAGCAAAGTAATAAACAAGAAAGCTTAAAAACAAAAATAAACAAAACAAACAAAAAGAACCAGTAAACAACATAAATAAGCATGACTCTTCTTGACTTCTTTCACGGGATTACTGTTGTGCCAGAAAGGCCATTTCTCCCCCAGCCGATGGCAGAGACCTCAGGGGTGGTAGACGAGTTATTGAAAGTTTCTATCACATGTTTTGGCACCAACAGCAGACAGCAGCAGCTGAATCAATCTTTCTGGTTCTTTGCATCAGTAGCCATGGTGCCTAGTTGTGTGTCTTGATGCTTTTTCTCCTTTTTCTCTTTTATCTCGCTTAAAGTGCAACATTTCTATTTTTTAATAACCATTAATGTTATTTATATTTATTTCTAGCTACTCACAAAGAGAAACCTGAAAAGCCAGAAAAACATGAAAAGAAAGCACCTTCTAAAGGTAATTAGTGTTAGATGTTGTACAGTTTTAGATTTTTATGCTTATATAGTTTGGGAGAGTGTGGAGATGCGTATTTAAAGTATAAAGCTCTTAAAGTCCATGCTGTATATTTTCTGGGTGCTCTCACTTTTGTTTGAGCAGGTCTTGATCAGCCCCTGAGTGAAATCTTGCTCAGCATATATTTCTTGCCTAGTTCTCTTGTTTGAATGCACAGAGGTAATTTTGAATCATCCTTGTGCAGCTAAAGAAATAAGCCTATGATTGTTATATTTCCATTCCTTGATGTCTTTTCCTCCACAATGGGATTCAGTAATTTGCCTGTAAAGAAGGCTTTCTCTTGTGTATCAGTTTTCAGTCTGGTGGAGACCTAATGCAAGAGTGTTTACTATCTCTTAGTCTGGGTTTTCCATCATAACCAAAAACAGATTTTCATTTTCTTGCCTTTATTTTTTTGCAATAACATTTTCATTTCAATACGTGATTTGTACTGTCCTCCATAGCAGAAGTGGTTTTGGTTAAGATTTACATATCTACTAATTGTCATATATATTCTGAAGCAATATCGTGTGTGAGAGATGATTTTCAGTATTCTTTTGACTGATAATTCCATCTTTAGCCATGACTTGGACAGGGGGATTTAAAAATCCAATCAGCTCGCCCTGTTATGCTATTTTTTAAAGACTAACATTTATTATTGCTTGGCATTTGAACGTTTTTTCTGAAGTTTTTTGGTTGGTTTTTTTTTTTTTTTTTTTTAACAGGCATTCCTTTTTAGAAGCCAGATATTTCTATAATGAAGTTAGGTTTCAGTCTCTATCTCTTCTTACTTTCACTCAGCTAGCTCTTGAAAAAAAGAAACAACCCTATGCAATGTATCTTAGTATCAGTCTGTTAGGGCATTCAGATTAATCTGATGATGAATGGGCACATGAGTTAATTAGGTTTAATTCAAATTTATTCAGACAATATAGATTCAAACATAGAAATCTGTCTTTATTGGACTTGACCTAACTCTAAGGAGAAATGTAAAATGAAGTGGGAGTGAAGAAAGAAAAAGTGGAATGAAGACTTAAAGCCTTGATAGATTTTGAAAAGTACGCTTTGTCCAGTATCTCTTTAAAATAGATATTTGGTCATCTTTTCTACTTTCAATGTATAATTTGAAAGTGTAGGATTTTTTTAATAAAGTGAAATCACACTGAAGTAATCTGGAGAAAATAAATGCCCACGGTGTCTGTGTAGATTTGAAAAGCAAATAACTTCCAAGAATCACTGAGATGTTCCTAATGAGCAGCCAGCCTGTTTACCCATTTATCATCTGCTAGCTAACCAAATAATCGCTTAGAGCTTTAATGTGTTTAATAGCAGCCATGACTCTAGTCACTGGCTGGAAAATTTTATGAAGAATTTGGCCACTTTGCAGCTGGGGAGATTTGCTGCCACAGCATGACATGCTACTTTCTCTTGAACCGTTCCCATGGCGTGTGAGTCCCTGAGGGTGGACTCAGTGCATTAGGGCACTCGATGCCTTCAGCGCTTCCTAAGGCACATTTATGCCGGCAGTGCGCTGAGCCATCCATCGCCGGGCTCACCTCCCTTTTGTCTGGGGTCTGCTCTAAACCGGGTCAGCTACCAGCAGTGCTGAGGGGCCATTTCAACCACTTGCAGTCCCTAGGAAATGAGGATGCTCACGTCCAGGCCAAATTCAGGGAACAGGCGTACTAAAATCAGGTGGCTACTTCCCCCACGGTCAGAAGATTTTCTCTACGCTCAATGAAAAGACTGAGGGTGTTTCTTCAGCCTTTGTTAAAGGCTCCAGAAAGCTTCAGTGATATGAATGGTTTTTAAACATGTCATCTAAGAAACAGCTATCTCAAAAAAATAAAGAAAAAACAAGTCTAAATATCCATCATGGCTCATATAGGCAGCAATTCCAGGCTGGAATTCAGTTCGCGGGGATGTTGCTATTATGCAGTTATCACTTGAAAAAAAGTGTAATTACCTCTCAAGGCTGTTTTGTTCTGGAAATATGTCTGGATGGCAACCAAGAGAGGAAAGATAGAAGTCTCCACACAAAATTTTTTCAGCCTTTCTGGGACACAGCACTCTATGTGTTTACACAGTGTATCCTGTGCAGACATGAACTCACCCGAGCTGGGCTCTGAAGTGAGCACCAGGCTTGTGGCTGTGTTTGTGTGGCAGTGAGCCCAAACTAAGAAAATCCCGTTTCTGTAAGACGAATGTAGCTACACAGCTTCATGTTGGCTGGCGCACAAGAAGATCAAGCCTGTTTCTGCTCAGAGATTGAGCAGAGCAAGTTTGTGTCATCTGGAACACACAGTAAAAGTATTCCCTACAAAGCTTCAGATCTGTGTGAAAGACTTGTCTTCTGGTTAAGTGAGTCTCAGCAGATATTTTGAAGCTTTTTACCCCAGTGTGTGAACCTGAGAAAAAGAAGCAAGATTTTTGCAAACCAAAAAACAGGAATCATGAAGAAATGTGAAACTTCCAGGGATGATTTTTTGTTTTAGCAATATTTTCTCATTCTTTGTTGTTGTTTTTTTTTTTTTCCTAACATACAATTGTACTCATTTCTAGTAATTCAAAAAGACAAACCTGAAAGACATGAAAAAGCTGAAAAGAAACCTCCTCCTAAAGGTATTTATTTATTTATTTTTACTACATTTTTAACCAGAATTTACATTAAAAATCATATACTTTATTTTATTGGAGCAGAGAATATAATGCGTATGAAAAATCAGCTATATGATATAATGAAATTAAAATAAAATTTGGATTAAAACATCTTTAGAACTTCTTGGGGTTAGTTCTATACATGATCTCTTTTAAAATATTTTGAAATTTCAAAGATGAAAATTAAAGGTATGAACCACCATTTTCCTGAAAAAGAAGTAGACCTGCCCATAAGTGATTTGACATGCACATTTTCACTACAACTAGTTAAAGAAATTCTTCCTTCACTAGCCAGCAATGTATTCAGCAACGTTGTGGCTTTGTCTGAAAGTAGGAATTGACCCTTATAAAAATATCTGTGTTCTGTTTTAGAATAGGTAGAACTATTCAGTTTACATATTGATAAAATCAATCTAGTCAGGTCAGTGTCTTAGTAGAAAGAGAAGTCCGGAGTCTTACAAAAGACATGGATTTTGTAGCATTCAAGTTTTGCCTCAAGGATGGAGACCTTCAGAGCTATGAAGAAAACAGAAGCATGAACATCACACTAAACAGATTAGTTTAAACCATTTTCAGTGGCATCTTAACCTATTGTATTTTCCACTGAAGTGACCTAGAAACACATATTGTCAGTACCCACATCTCAGATGAGAAAAAGGTGCTGATACACACGAGCAGAAGGAATGCTCCTGGTATCACCAACCTCTGCATAGCTTCAGCCACTGATATTTACAATTCAGTAATTCAGTAATTCTGCTTGGAAACCTCCTCCTGTTGCAGGGCACATCACGAATTGGCCCGTCTCAGACCGGTCCTTCAGCCTGGGGAATTGGTGTAGAGGGAGACTCAAGAATTCTTGGGCAGAGACCTAAAATCAGTGCATAAAAGTAACCGTTACAAATAGCCACGCTTTAAATCTATGACACTTATAGCTTACAACTGAGTTTATTTCTGCTCTCTGAAGTCTGAAGTTACTCAGAGTTAGCCTGAAAGTACCTTCCATATTTGCTTGCTTCATGACCAACCTTTTTCTCCCTGGTTTATGCCATAAAAGCTAACACATCGTCACTACAAACGTTGAATATTATTTGCGATAGCCTACTATCCTTAGTATTAGCTAAATACTTTGTACAAGACTGAAGACAAAACATGCTTGCATCTCATATTTCTGTCTATGTCTGTCTGATTTTGGGGGATTATAGCTTTTATATGTTCTAAGCAAGGTGTTAATGGTGAAGAAATACTCATTAGTAATAGCACAAAATATAATAAATGGCATTGAGTATGATTCTGGGCGGAAGGAATGACACTGAAAACTTTTTCTTTATTACCTGCAGAGGAGAAGAAAGTAAAGAGCGCTAAAGTGGAAGCAAAAGTTAAAAAGGAAGTGAAGGATGGAAAAGGAGAAGCAAAGACGACTGAGAAGGTCAAGCAGGCGGAGACTAAAACAACAGAAGTTGGGCTAATAAAGGCCAAACCGAAAGTTAAGGAGGAGAAAGGTCTTCAGACTGTAACTAAATCGGAAAAGAAAGGTAAACAAAACCAGGAGGAAACAGACGAAGATCTTAAAAAGGTAGTAGGGAAGAAACAGAGAGAATGGAGTTAAAGCTGGCAAGGACCTAAGTCCACCGATGAAAAAGAGAAGTGCAGTACAAATAAATTCCAGATGAATCTCAGATTGCTAGAAGGAGGCTATCAAGAACAAAATAAGTTTAATCTAAATAACCAGAATGTTCTAACTGTTTGTCATGGCTAAAGATTCATTTAAGTTTAAATTCCTCTTTGCCGAGGACCAATATCTCTTCAGATAGGCCTGGGTCTTCATGGATTTGCTCAGTAGGATACTACGCAGTGTACTGCTAGTAAAGTTATTTTGGAAAATACAAGCTATCCAATAACCTGTTGGGAGTTATGTTTTGTTTCTAGGTCTGCGTACGTCCTCAATAACAATAAGGAAAGTAGCAGCAGAGGAAAGGGAATGTAATAATTTGTAGTACATCAGATTATACGAGGCATTGTCATGTTGTCAGGTATTGTACGACATAACGGTATACCTGCCTGATGTAATTTGATGTGAACAGCTTCCAAATTTCTCCCAAAAAGGAAAGAAATGCCATTACCTTGGTGAAAGGAAGAAATTAACTGATAAAACAAAGAATCAATATGCATCAACACCAAAGAGAGGTGTTAACTATATGCTCCTCTTTGTCAGAGCCAGCCTGCATTCTTCCACTCCCCAATTGCACTGACGGGTTCCCTGATTTCCCTGTGGCTATTCCATGGTGTTAAGTACAATTTTGTAAGAATGAAGGTGGCAGGACCTACCTCTCTCTACGAATTGCCACACTGCAGGCACAGGATTATTCTGACGTTAGTAGAGGCAGCTCAGCGTTGCGTGGTGCACCTATCTGATCCCTTCAGCTGATAACCACAGATAAATCGTTATGCCTAAGCATCAAAACAGCCATCCCTGCTTGGTGTCTGAATCTGCAAGGGCAGATTCTCTCAGACTTTCATAGCCATCAGCTCTGGACCCCTTAGGAGTTGGCTAAATTATACGTTTCTAGAAATCTGAGAGATTTTGAGACATAGCCTCCTTCCTGACATGCATAATGTGCCGAACCAGTATTTTTTAACGTGCATTTGTATTCTAGTTAATTTTGTTTTTTACTTGAAATACTGGAGCCTTTGAGGCATAAAATCAAGGCAGCATCTTTCCT
>NW_009646500.1:518949-662363 GCF_000708025.1 Charadrius vociferus
ATTGCTGTGACCAAGGGGAAAGTTCAGTAAATTGTTGAGCTCCTCTTGCGACATGCAAATCTCTTTCAGTTTTTGTTTGCTCTGACAGAGTATCTGTGCACAGTGGGATCCACTCCACACTGTTCAGGATAAGGTTCTCAAAAAGCAATGGTGTGCAGATGAGGAACTTTACTCCCTGACAGGAAAATATTTTAAGTAAGTAGGGGTCAAAGATTACAGAGAGCCATAGAGAGTGATGGTGGTTTTTCTCTTTCTTTGCATTTTTTTTTTGTGGGTTCCCCACCACCACCACCGCTTTAACTGACAAATATTAGCAAAGTGATCCATCTTAACATTAAACATTAACAGATCACTTTGTAAGTCTTCATTAGAGTGCGACCACAGTGACTGTGTACTGAACCATGGCAGGTGAAAGTGGTAATGAGCAGCTGGAGAGAAGGAAGGAAGGGGTCTCTTAAACTGCCCTTATCACTGGAGATAGGGCTGCACGCGTTCAGTGAAAGATGCCTTTTCTACTTTCGCCCTTCCTTTTTCCACCAGAAGCTGCTGCTGCCCAGCTAGATGCTCTCAGAAAATTCAGTTCTATATTTCGGTCCCACTGTGACCCAAGGTGAACATAATTTTGAAGTCAATATGGTTTTGCCAAGACTTCCTGATCCTGCAATCCTTACTTTTCCATGCTCAAGGGAGTAGTTCTGCCAGCTTTTCTGCAGCGATGTAAAAAATGTAACAGTAATCACAGAAGGGTTGTTACGATGTCCCTGCTGTTGCATCATTCCTTACTGAAATTAAAATTTAAAAAGATAGGTCATTTCCTAGGGTAAATCAGATGAGATCCAATGACAGAAATATCTATGACAGTTTTTATCAGTAAGAATCTAGTCCCAAATGTTGACATGATTTATTAGTATGGGATGAATATCTGTGCCACTATTACAGAGTTATAAGGTGAAAACTATACTGTGAATTTCTCTTTTTAACAGGAGAGTTTAAACTAATATGAATTTTTAGCCATGGAAAGACATTTGGAAAATCGTATTAATTTAAAATTCCTTAGGTTTCAATCTTTGCTGATTGGCAGAATTCCCATGAACTTCAATGGGATTTTACTGTGCACCTTGTTATTTCATATACAGTAGAAATGCTATTCTTATTTATCATAGTTTAACATTTTGCCTTCTTTTTTTCTTATAAATCCCAGTTTTCAGGGGTTGAGTTACTAAAGAGATCCTATGAGAAGATTAATACAAAATCTTTCTTCTCAACTTCAACCAAGATTAAAGCTTTTTTTTTTTTTAATTTTATTCAAATTAAATTTCCACCAAAAAAAAACCCAAACCCAACCAACCAACCAACCAAACCAGCCAACTCCAAAACCAAACCAACCAAGAAAATCCCAATAACAGAAACACCCGAAGTCCATTTTAATTCTGGTCTATATTGCTATGTTTAAAAAATTGATTATTTTAATATCAATGAAATGGTGTGAGTTGCTAGGCCCTCAGGCTATGTCTATATCATAACCTAAATAGAACCATCATAGGATTGTGCTCTGTCCTGTGATTGTCCATACAGCTTGTGTCCCCAACACAGTTTTGTCCCCTGCCATCTAGCAGTCTTCCGTACAATGCCCAATACAGTCCAGGGGCTCTTCCCAATGGGCAGCACGGATGAAGGCAGCTTGTTTTGGCAAAAGAGGGGTAAAAAAACCTCAGCTCTGTGGGCAGCCCTGCCATTTGCTTACTGGGCTAAAGAATTGGCAGTGGTCTATTTTAATTATGAATACAGACTGCCTCACTGAGGCCCCATTTGCAACTGCATTGAAGTCAGTGGAAACACTTTGCTGACTTCAGTGACTTTAGATGGTCTTACTGAGAGTACAGATTTGTACATACTTGTTTTCTCACACATACACTGCTATTTTTTTCAGAAAATTAGCACATAGTCTTAGGGCAGATATTGCAGCCAAACCCTTGAGATTCCTTAAGGATGGAATCCAAAGCTGGAGCCAGCCAGAATGACAAATTTGAATTCCTAAATAGAAAAGTAGAAATTATTATGAATATTCATTAAAGGTTTTAAAAGCAGTGTTTATGGCCACAGCCCTGTGTACATCCTGAAAGATTTGCCCCAGGTTCTACAATACTGACTAGTATTACTCTCGTCATCTCAGTAACAAGAAATAGCTGTATGGGTTCCTATCGATTAGTAGAAACAATTGGATATTTGCTGAGCTTGTAAACCCTTTCCTCATTTCTATAACTACATAGGAAATCATGTTCTCCACCCCAGGACTTCTACGGCAGTCAATGTAATAGAGCAGCAACCACATAAATGCCTCAGCACCAACTAATACTGATGCTCCAGTGAACTATGTAAGAAAGCAAATAATACAATGAGTGTTACATACTTGGGAATGGCATTTTGCATTTAAATATAACAGTTATGCCATTTTTTAAGTTTTAAGTATTCCAAAGTTTGCATAATTTTGTTTTGAAGTTGGCAAAGAGAAAGTGGCTTTGTAGGTGAACAGGAGAGAGATGCAATAGGAGTCGGAGAGAGAAGAGATGTAGCTTCTGTAGCCGAGGAACTGTGCTAGAACAGTCTAGCACAGATGGATGAATATGTTTAATTCAAGGACAGTTGGGAACTAAGTTAGCTAACCAGAGTTGGCATTTAGTCATCAACCTCTGATTTTCAGAGCTAACGATGTCCCTTAAAGTCCAGTGGGGCAACATGCTTTTTTTCCGGCCACCTGGAGAATTCAGCAATAATATTGCAATTCTTTTGCACCGACTTACAAATGCTAACTTTTCTTCACCATTCTTAGCATTAGAAATTTTTATTAAGGTCTTCAACTCTTCTTATGTACAGGAGAAATCAATAGATAATCAACATTTCTGAAATCTGAGTTTCATTTAGTTTCGGAAGCCTTAATTTCTGAATAGCACAGTTTTAATATATATATGTCTCCAGATTTAATATATACGTGTATATAAATATTTGTAAAGATTAGTGTTTGGAATATAATTGTGTAGTGAAACGATAGAATTCCGTGGAAAAACTCACTGGTACAGGAGTGTAAGTACACAGAGTTCTCTTTATATTCTCATTCGCTAAATGTACACATTGATTATACTATTAAAACAACACTAACAAAATACTGCAATATAAAACTTTATTGAATTTTTCCATCACCTGGCTGCGACTGTTTGAAATGGATCTTCAAGGATAAGAAAAAGTCTTTGGGACGTGTGGCCAGGCAGCAGTTTGTACAGTACCTGTGGGGGGGTTCAGGACGTGTGCCAAATCCATGGCTGGGCACTGCTGACCTGGGGCACACACTGTGCCCTGCCAACCCAGAACAGTTGGTACCTCTGTAGCAGCGGTAGCTCTAAAATTCTTGGCTGTGTGGCTTGAATTAGACCTGGACAAGAAATTGCCTCTTCCTGAACATGTGAATTATTTCAAGGCCACGAAAATACCCCAAACATATAAGTAAGACTATCCCTGAAATGTTTTTCTGCACTGCCAAGTTTTGTCTTCACTGTTAAATAGAAAAAAAAAAACAAACAAAAAAACCAAACCATTTTAACTTTACCTTCTTCATTACTCTTTTTTTCCTTTTTGCTCTGTTAGATCAATATGCATTCTGTCGCTATGTGATTGACATGTTTGCGCAAGGGGATTTTTATCCAGGTACTTTCCTACATCATGGAACTCTGTTCTAATATTCTCTTGTTTCCCTGAGAGTTTCTGCTCCTTTATGTATTAAAAGTGTGTTTTGTATTGTTGAAAGGTCTCACAAGTGCAACAAAGTGTGTGCAAATAGTTTTAATAAAGCATAAGAGCTAATGGCTGTATTATTAAAGCTTTTAATTTTCTGTCTGTGATGCATGAATTAAAATTAAGGTTATGTTAAAAGTAGAGTCAATGGAAGGCTACAGAAATTGCTAAAATAGTCAATGCTTTTTTTGGCTGAGATGCAAGAGAAAGGAGCTTATTGTTAACAGCTTATTGTTCTTTCTTTTTTCCCACACAAATAGCAAGCCTTAACCCCAGAATGCTTCAAAAATAGAACGGCCATTGTTTTTCCTAGTACATAAAATATCTTAGTTGATCCGTCGCTTCTGTGCTTTATCTTCTCTCTTCCCACATCTCCATGCCGATCTGTTCTAACAAAGACACTTAATTATTAGCCAAAAAAAGAGGAGCTAGAGCTACTGATAATGTCTGAGCATCATCTCAAAATATTAAGTCAACCTACCTTGACCTTATTTAGTGGGCACTCTTCATTCTGAAATCCAGTGCAAAAGGACATACTACAGAGAGGACATAATCCTAGGAACGATAAGCAACGATATTTATGAAAAGAGTCAAAGACAGAATATTTAAGGACACGCTAAGTCTTACTAGCTTTGTTTAGTCAGTTATTTGCTCAAGAAGCTTTCCACTGATACTACTCTGAATTGGATGTGTTTTCTTATCTCTACCTTGCGGCTTAGGTCCTCTCTTGCCGTGCCTAGGTCCAGCAAGAGCAGGGAAGTTCTAAGGATGTAGCTGAGAAACAGAGACTCCCGAAATGGTGAGAGGGAGTACACAGATTTTTGCAGAGCGAAAATGAGCAAGCTTAGGATTTTGGAGGGAGAGTGTTTGTATGGCCTGTTCTCAAAGAGGGACATGGGAAGATAGGGGATTCCATTATTTTAATGGAAAGTGTTATATCACCTGTAGGTGTGTTATATCACCTGCAGGACTTCTAAAGACAGCCAGTAAAACAACAGAGGGACAGGTCTAGGATCAGAGTGGGAGAAAGGTTCACAAAACCTTCCAGAGACCTTCAGCTATGCTATGATTTAAAAAGTAACCCCCCGTAACAGATGTGATTCGCTCAGTTTCTGGCTTTACACAGCTGTACACAGATTCACATGGAGATCTTCAAGATCTCTTACAGTTCTCTTGAACTTTGCAAGCAGCCTTGACACATGTCAGAGCCCTTTTTTTTTCCAGAGCTCTTTTACACTCTCCAAAGGCAGAGCAGACTTGCTGTGGGGAGGGAGTTTTGGAGAAGATTGCTTTTCAGTTTTGACCTTTCCAGCTATGAGGTAACTGGAGAGACCATGGAGGGGAGCAGGGAGATAGGGAATTCTGTAGCGGCTTGAATTTCAGAAGATAAAAGACATGACTATCTGCCTCCCAATGTTTGCCTTGTGTCATTTCAGTGTGCTATGACAGAGTTGTGCTAAGAAACCACAGCTTTAACAGCTGAAAAATGTTCAACGGTCATTGGCTTGTCAGCTGGCCTTACAGGTGAACAGCTAGGGTGACTGCTTGAGGCCATAGAATGTGGAAATAGGTTGTAAAGCAGGGTCTTAACCTTGGCTTTCCAAAACTCCACCCATGGCTCCGCCTGTAAAGCAACTGCTTTTTGACCCACTAAGTCATTTGTCAACATCTGAAGTCAAATGCTGTGAATGGTTGTTTTGATGGAGCCTGATACATTTTTGTAGGAGATAAAGTAAAACATTGCCTTCAAAACAAGCTTTAGTCAACCTGCAAGCTGTGAAAGGCAATGCTGAAATATCCGGGCCATATCTCTAAGAAGCAAGGTAAAGGCCAGGTACGCCCAGGTCTGCGCTCTTTATAGAAATCATTGAGGAGAGTGCCACCAAACACTGCTCAGCTAATGTTTTTTACTGCCTTTCTCAGGCAATGTGCTTGTTTCACACTGGCCTTTGTGAACCGAAATATTACTGTAATTCATTTTCTTGAATAGATAAATGTGGGGGAAACACCAGCACACTAAGTCCCTTTAATAACTCTAATATCTAATTAGCTTTAAAATCTGCTATATTTTATCCTTTCATCGGTTTATATATTTTATGGTAAATTACATTGTCTAAACAAAGACATCTGAGTGCAATTCAGCTAAGGAATTTAATTACAGTCACCCTGACACCACAATACTTTAAAACCAGGAATCATTTCTGTCAATCCCAATATTGCCATTTGTGAAAGAGAAAAAGCACATTTTTCTCATAGAAAATTCCTTCACGTGGTATATTGGCTTTTTGTAGGATTGTTTACACCAAACATGAATTTCTGTCTTCTTGAGTTTATAAGAACAGTGTCCCACTCATTAAATTCCTTAAGCACAATATATGGCTTTGTGATTTCAGTAATAACAATACCATTCTGTATTTATTCTTTGACAATATTTTTGGTATATTTGTATTACTGAAAAAATCATATTAATTACTGGAAACTACAGATTATTTTAGGTTTATATAAATTTTATGCAAGAATTTATAGCAAAGTAGACCATTTAAGATGGCATTTTACAGTCATCAAATAATTAAAACTCAGATCCTTGTGTTTCATTAATTAGACACTCTTTTCAAAAAATATCAATTAATACATTCTGACAGTCTCTTGAACGATCTGTTGGAGGTCACTTAATGCTCTTGTGTTGATTTTAACAACCGAGGCTGAAACGTTTTTCATTTACTTAAAGTTTTGTCATGTTACTGCAGTCTTAGCTTTTTAAAAAAGAACGCAATGTATGTAAACTGTACACAACGAATTCATAGGAAGCTATAGAAGGGAGAATACTTGCTAAGCTGCTTCGTGAATCATTAGCTGGTTTTCCTGTTTCTGTTGCCAGTATTTGTCCCTAATACTGACTCATTTCATGTGGATCCTCCTGTAAAGTGTAATAATCACATCAGTATCAATTATCTTCTGAGAATTCTATTTTAGTTTTTACGAAAGAAAAGTATCTGAGGTTCTCAGCCCTCTCCAGTAGATATCAGTAGAGTTTTAGCCATAAACTCAGATAGGTTTTGCTAAACCAAAACTCCATCTCATTAATATCATGACTGCAACCGTGACCTACCCTGGATTCTACTGAGACATTTATAGATAGCCCTCTTGAGCTCTACTGTTTACAGTATAAAAAATGGTTTTCTGATTTTATCTGATGAAGTATGGAGTTTGAGAATATTTTTCACTTTCTGTCTAACAGGCATGTGATAAGTGACAATTGATCTTATTTATCCCTGGACTACAGTTTCTCAGCCAAGAACGGGCAGTACTGTCTCAGCATTAACAAATGACTCTGTCCAAATTGCTTTGTACTCCTTTCGGCTGCCTGTAAATGAATTAATATACATTTCTTCCAGGGTTAATCTTCCAAGTTTTACTTCTAAAATTTAAAACCTGAAGAGGAAAGCTTGTTTTTTAAGAGATGCTGAATATATATTAGTTCTGACTGGCACCTCTATTCCACTGACACTGATATCAAAATAGCCTTTCTGACGCAGAAGGCCACTGATTTTCTTTTGTCTAGTTTCATGGATATAGTCTATTCCATGTATTTAGTAATTTACTTCATATTCCTGAATTTTGTTCAGAGTAGTATTTCTAGTGTTCTTATTCATATTTTTATATTTTATTGGTAGGAGGAAAGGTCCTATTTTAGTAAAAAACTTCACCTTGATTTTCATAACTATTCTTTTGCCCTTAGAGAGTTTGAAATCCTCACCCATGTGGATGGATTTCAGGGACACAAGTTGGTCACTCTTCTAGCGTGCAGCACATGCTTCTCTAAGTTAACTGGATCTCCTCTATTTTATTCCCCCTGTGCCATACTCCTGTTTTACCACCCCTCCCCTGTTTTCCCTGAAATATTTGCCAGCTTGCTTTACATTTACAATTCCTGAACCACTCTGGCAGATCAAATAGTTGTTCCAATGAAATGCCTTTTTTATTTTGCAGCTACCTAAAGTGGATTCTTGCGTGTCTGTCTTTTTGCATGCCCACCTCAGCATGTGGTTGTGCATGCTGGATACTGCTGAATCAAGAGTGATAAGCATCTCTTGGGTATTTTGTCATAGCATGGCACCCTTGTTTCCCACAAGCATACTCTATACTTATGGTCAGATTTTGGTTTCATTTTAATTTCTTGAAAGTTTATTTTACTGTGTTCTAGTTTTGGTTAAAGAACTAGCATTTCACAGTACACCGGACTCACAAAAGGATGATCTTTATAGTTACCTAATTGACAACAAAGACGATGGGAGCACAGGTGTGACATTATTGTCAATTTAGGCTATCTAAATTCTTTGCACCCAATTGCCCCACGTACCTTATACCACTACATGACTGTTTCCAATAACAGCTAGACTGCAAAGGAATGCGGCCATACCATTTCCTTCCATCAATTTACCCTCATATGTTTATTGTGTATTTCAATGCCAGGGTCTAAAAGCCAAAGTGATGGAGACAATTTTGCTAATCTTATTCTGTTGAAAAAATATTTTCTTTGGAGAAATTCATTCAGATTTCTGGCAGATTTATATGACAAGAGCGTATCCTATAGGGTAAACCAGTCATCCCATCTTCTCATTAAAAAATCATTGAAGCCTCACCCTTTGCACATATGCTCATGAAAAAAAAAAAAACAAAACCAAACATAGACAGTTAAGAAATTCAGGCAATTTGTGGTCAGAGTCCCTAGGGAACACTACAGTCTTCCTGATTCAGGAAAAAAGTGGCAAACTGAATATCCATGTCTACAATGTTCTTCCATGGCTTGTCTCTTCTCTTCCATTGTCAAGAAGCATTCAGTCAAAGAGCAGGGATTATTGCTATTGCACAATATGGTAAGAGCATCCCAAGACATTGTCAGTATGATACTTGCCATTTAATATCCCAAAAGGTTTATGGAGATACTGGTATAAAAGTACATCAATATTACAAGATTATGGAGTATATTACTGAAAAAAAAAACCCACAAAACCTGAGTGCATTAAGTCCCTAATTTTGAAAGTAAAAATGCCTGTATTTGCTGTGGGTGGGCTGCAGCCCTGCAGTTAAATACTTGTCCTCTGCTGTTCAGATAGCAAAACGCTTTAGGCTCTTGAACTATTTTTAAGTGTCACTCCTACTCGATTAAAGACTAGGATGTGTTGTGGATATATCAATGACAGGGTGTAACTTTTCACCGTGTTTCATTACATCTACATGGGGACAACTTTGACACCGGTGTAGTTTCTCTGGGCATGTATTTGATGCAGTGCAAAAAAAATTAGTCATAATAAATATGAAAGTAACATGTTGCTTGCTTTTGTTTGGAAAAATTCAGCACAAAAAACTGTGGACCAAGTTATACAGTTTCACATTTGAGAGAGAACGCAAAGTATATTACTTTTTTTTCTATGGAGAGATGCTTTCATATGCTACCTACTCAATAGCCCTCTCCCCTAGAGTAGAAAACAAGCAAACCAGATATTTATTTTAGTGAAATGGTAAAAGGAGAGTTTGGGAGCTGTGAAACTTTTACAGTTTTACTTTTTAAACAGGAAAGGTACCTAAGAATGAACATTTATTCTCCCTCTGAGGGCAGTACTGTACCTCAAAATTTGCAGAGACTCATCTGGATTAATCTTCAGAGTTGACAGTTAATTATCCATCAGTTTGTAAAAAAGTTGTTCATGTGATGAAACACTTGTCGACACATTTGTTTCTGCTGACGACATAAATGGAAAAGATTGAATGACAGAAGCATTTATTCCCCTAGCAATCTCCTGGGAGAGTTATGAATACTTTTCAAACAGTCTTGGAGGAAAGAAGGAATGAAGAGTAATTTTAAATATATGTATGAGAAACTGAAAATTAAGTTTTAATTACAGAGAAATTTCTAACTAATTTATTAATGTGCGATTCTTAGAATAGTTTTAGCTGTCATTTGGAGTCTAAGTATTGCTTCTTTACATTTCTATTCAGTTATGTAAAACTATGAGAAGACATCCACTGATGTCATTTTAACAAGGTTCTTGTCTACCACTCCCCTCTCACCCCAAAAGCTGTGTCTATTTGGTCAAATTCTGAAATGACATTGATCTCTTAATGGGGACATTATCAGCACAGAAACCTGACACCATCCCACAGAGGCAAAACAGCTATCCATTATTCTCTGTTTATAGCGTCCCACCATGCATGGATCAGAGCCAGATGCTGGCACACAAAGCTGCATCTGTCAACACTCTTATGGCACTTTATTGTAACTTTGCCAAAAAAAATTCAAACGGCTTTCACTCTCTCAGAAGCAGCTACCAAGGGAATGGTTGGTATTCTGCTTCTGTAGAGAGGAACGGATCTCTTTCTTTGATAGTTCACTGCAAGCCAATCTGAGAAGTCAGACTTATGTGATACAAAAGAAAGCCAAAACCTTTGCTGATGTCCATGAGTCTAAATCCTTGATTTTAATGGAAATAAACCAATCTAATCTGTGAAGGCAGATAGACTAGACTAACAAAAGTATTCTCACGCTTGTATTATATTTTATCACTACTATTTCATGTTATAACCATTTCATATATTTCAGTAATTGAGTTTCAAAATCAAGGGTCATTTCAAAAGATTCATTAACAATGTCTGAAAAAAGCTAGCTGTGTTGTGGAGGATCATCAAAAGCCTCAACCACATTAGTTGTGAAAAATTAGCTATGTAGAAAGTAAAGGCAAAAGTTAAATGCCGAAAAAAGAGCTAATAATAAACAAATTGAGTTTCATACGAAAAACATAAAAGTAAGTTTAAGTAGTGACCTTGTAAAATAGTTATTACATTCAGTGACTCATTGTCATAATTGATTTCCAGTTAGAATTATTATAACAAATACTGATGGTATTTCAAGTAGGTTAAAAAATGGAAGCTTTATAGAGCTACACAACCCTTCTTCAGTATTCAATATCATTATCAGAAGTAAATTCAGTATGAAAAATATTTGCAGAAAATTATTTAAGGCAAAAGTAGTTTTATCTGTATTTTTGAGGTATAACTGTCGAGGAAACAACTCAGAAACCTAAAAACTGTAAGTTCCAAATATCCAAATGTCATTTCTTTCTTAGAGCTTGGATGGCTTCAAGTATGGGGAAAAACACTATTCCCCAAAGAACCTCCTTTTCAATTCTAGATTTATTAGCTTTTAAAAATCAGTATATTGCAAAAGAACCCAGACACTGATTATGTATATTGCAGATTTTGCTGTCAGTATTTCTGTATGGAACACACATAGGATTAGTTATTTAAAGGGATGGGATACAATTGTTGATAGAGCTGAGGTTGCATTACAAATAATGTTGGTAGAAAAGACTGTCACTGAAGTCAGCTACGTATAGCTCTGCCAAACTTCAGCTGGTAGGGTTCAAAACTTGCCATTACAGATTATTCTTCCAGTAAGGATGATTAGTTTAGGCAAAATATTTCAATCATTTCCAAAACTCAGAAAGATATTTTGTGTTGGCCATTTAAAATTTGTCTCCTTCAGTCCTTCCCTTTCAAATCTTCTGAGTGTTCCTAAACTAGCTGAAAGTGGGACTCACTAAAAGTCTTGACTTATTTCTTTCACAAGTTGCAACATCTGCTCAGGAATACTCTGTTAGCAGACAGCATAGACAGAGTTTAGGACTATCTGCATGGATCCACCTCTTGGTTCTGTCATTTACTAATGTTGGAGAGCAAGCCTGACCCACAGAAAAACTTTGGTCTTGTAACACTGAGCACTACAAAATCTGTATTTTAAACATTTATCAACCTAATAGTCTCTGAAGACCTTAACCAATTGTTTAATCTCCTTACACAAGGCCTGGGAAACTATAAAGGCCATCAAGGATTTGCTTAAGCCAACAAAGTCCGCTAACTACATTTTAAATAGCAACAATCTCAGGAAACTAGGAACCTTACATGGCTTTCAAGCGAAAATCTGTCTTGGTTATACATCTCTAAAATATATATTTCTAAAATTGTGAGCGAGCTAATGAATCCATTACCTCTAGAATATAGTCCTGAAACTGTCTCAGGGAAGTTAACCACCATACAATGAGTTTCTCTCAACTTTAATAGAAAGGAAAATAGCTGGGATCTATGCAAATGTGCCTTTAAACACTTCCTCGTGCTGAGTACACTGAAACATCATGAAGAAGGAAAAATATATACTGAAGGGCTTTCAGTTTTCTTGTGAATTTTTCATTAACAAGACAAAACCTATAGCTCCATGTGGGTCTGAGAGAAGTTACTCTCCTTGTGCAAATATAGATTCTGTGCTATCTCTGCTGCAAAATGATGAAGCTCAGTTTTAACAACAGAAACGGTGCCTGGTCACTGTATGGTACAGATAAGAACAACACAGACAGGATCTACAAATGCTTTGACAAGATGCATTCCATCATAAAACATTTCCAGCTTAGCAGCATTTTCTCACCTCTTCTGCTGTGAGAACCTGCCATGCAGAGGACAGAAGAGAGTTCAGCTGTGGCCTAAGCAGCATGTGCTCTGCCTGCCTTGCTTATGGCCACGTCCTTCTGCATCTAGTCCGCAGACACTGTGACAGTTAGCTGTGGCAGGTCCATTCCTTTAACTATTCTCTGTCAGGCGCTTCTTTCTTTTGCCCTCCACTATTTTTCTGCCTGTATCTGCTTTGTCATAAAAGACATGCAACTTATTGACATATACCTAGAATGAGTCGAGACTGATTTACTTTTTCTTCGTCAGGAAACGATATTCTTCCCTCTGGTACTTTACTTTCCTTTCTCTTGTTTCACTTTGTCCTTCAATACACTGGTACTATCTGACAGAGTGAACAGCATGTAGGGTTCAAAAGGCATTCAGTGCCCACACACATCAAACCTAAACAACCCTTTTATCTCGTTTTTTTTTTCAGTTGGGCTTGACAACAAAATTCTTTCTCTTTATGTGGTATTCATTCATATAATTGCTGGGGGTTTGGGGAGCACTGTGTTACTAGGCAGCAGTTACAGTGTGAAAAATCATGTGCAGCTCTTGATTTCAGTCCTGGAATATTTTGGTGGCATGTAGTGTTGTCTTTATGTAGGACTGCAAAATGAGATGCTTGCAATTCATTGCACCTCACTTGGATACCCAAAAGTTAATTGCCAAACTTTAACCTTTAGCTGTCTTTATAGCCAATGGTATGAAATGGAGGCCTCCAGAGGACAATTTCATCCTAAAAAAGATGCCTAAGATAGAAAAGATGAATCACGCTTTGAAGGTACCAATTTCTCTCCATTGACTATAAATGGATCCCTCGGGTGACTTATCTAGATTTGACTGTCTAAAAGTTAACTTTTAAATGTCTGGTTGAGAAAGAGCCCACGTACATTCAAGAAGCATGCTAAAAATGTGCAAGCAAGGATTTAATTCAAATGAAGACTTGAAATTACAAGTTTTCTATAAGATTTCAAATGGCATTATTAGGAGCTCAGCCAGGAAACCAGCAGTGCCACTCTGAGAAGTATGAACAACAATAATGACATTGCTACAGCATTTTTGGGAATGAGAGAAGGGAAGAAGGAGGAAATGTAGAGGGAAATATTTTCTTGAATAAATATGGAAGTCATTCCCTGTCCAAATGTGCCAAATCAAACGTCTAAAAAATTTTAGCATGAGAACAAGGCCCTAGTCTTTACAGCTTTCACAGAAGTTAAGCTTTGGAGTTTTTATTTGCTATATTGCTTACAACATTTTTTAAAAAAATTATTTATTTATTAATTAGAAAATTTCAGTTATATCCATTTATAGGCATGGTAAGTTAAGTCAGCTTCCCAAAAATCATAGAGAAGGCCTTGAGCACATGGGTTAGAACTCAGGACGGTGAATCCCAGAACTTTTTGTCCTCAAAAAAACCCTTTTTATAAGAAAGAGGACCTTTCTTGGGAAAAGGAAAGTGAAGGAGCAATTAAAAGTTATGAAAATGTGGTTGTCTTAAAGCAATCATGATCTCTAGTTTTACAGATTTTTGTTCCAGTATTTCATATAATTCTTCCTACCCTTTACGCAGAACCAGCAGCTCTAGTTGAGATTGTTTCAGGCCATGCAGAATCCACAGCTGTTAAGGACAATTGCATCAAACCAAACATCACCGTATGTTTTAAAGGGTGTAATTTTTAGCCTCGATTTTCAATATTTATTTTTTTACTATCACTATGTCATAATCTTGTAATTCCCAAAAATATTACAGCCGTGGAACTTATAGAAGAAAGAGAAAGATTACTGAGTTTTTTAATTACACAGAGCTTAACCTTCAAAGGTATTAGATATCTAATGCCTACATAATACTTACTTCTCATTGATTTCAGTGGGAGGGAGGAACAGGAGTTAGTAGCCAACACCTCTGCACTTTTGGGCCCTACTCCTGATATTTTATCTAAGAAAAACTCTCCTTTCTTTTCCCTCTAACTTCAAACTGCATTATTGAAATTCTAACTTCAGAAAAATGGTTATAGATTCACTCTCTTAGGTATTTGTCAAGTATAGACAATACAGGTGGCATAATCATTAATTTCTTGTGTCTCTCATTGTGGCAAAAAGATTTAGAGAGGTGAAAAACTTCTTGGATTGTGGTCACAACTATTTGGATTCAGCTGGACTTCCAGTGATTTCTATGCTAAACATATTTATTATCTACAGATATGTCTAATTCTAAGAGATTATAGTATCTGTAATTTGATTTTTTTCAATGCTGGGCTGTTTTTGTTTAGCAAGACCTGGCATATGCAATCTTTCTTGAAGACATAAAGTTTTAGCATTCTTCAAGTAATGTCTAGGTAGCTTTTCTTACTGTAGCACTGAATGTTTCTGAGATGTAGTCCGACTAATGTCAGTTGAAATGATGCTATGTACAGATAAACCAAATACAAATAACTCATAAATTACTGAGCAGTGATCCCATGGCATAGTCAGTGTCTGTTGTCTTTCATCATAACAGCTTATCAGTGCCTTCCATTCTGTTTAATTGTTAGCAGCAAGTATTTAATTGCAGTGTTTTCTTTTCTCTGTTTTAATTACTTTCCTGTGGATCCTTCACATTGTGAAAAGTATGCATCTATACCAACTCCTGATATTCATGTTAATTATGCTAGGGATAACTGTATATAATACTAATTTCTTAAATGTTATTTGGGGAGAGAGTGGAAGGATGAATATGTCTTTTCATTTTATAATCTGCTTTTACAGTCCTTTTGCACTCCAGTATGTATCAATAACTATAATAACCCATCATTTCCACACAATAATCCATCATTTTCACTGTCCTAGGACTTAGTTCGTTGAGACTTGGCTTTCAATATTTCTAAACATAACATGTAGGATTATTTTTACCTGCTAAATGCACGTGGTAAATAATGGGAGGAAGTTGAGACAATTTAATTTTCAACTTTTTCAATTCTATTTTCTTTTAATGTCAGGAAAGGCTGTGTGACTTCTTACTTAATGTGTAATGACAAAACTTAAATTTTAACTCCTTAATCACTTCAGTCTTCTGAACACAAAAATTAGAACAGCTTTCACAAGATATGGGTTGAGCTAAAGAGAGGTTTTGGAGCCGCAATGTAGTAAAAATCTCTGGAAAAGAATTCTTAACAAATATATTATTGTAAACAGATTTAACTGCACAGGTCTGTCGTGCAGCTAAGATACATTGCATACATTTTTAGTTGGGACCAACAGCATTGGCTGTAGGTTAAGACAGAAAAATAAAACCCACTCATAGCTCCACCCATGCTTCTCTCGCCTGCTCAATTTGTACACTTGTTATGCATACTTGCATTGTGTGAGATGATACAAACCCACAGGAAAAAAAGAAATCAAACAAATTCCCAGCTGTGACTTTAATTGGGTTTGGGGGCTGAGTGAAAAGCTACCAACCAACTGATGTTCACAAAACCTCCAGGAATCTGTGCCAATGGAATCTCACACCTGCTCAGTTACCAAATCAAGCAGGGTTAGAAAAACAATTTTCTGTTCAGAAACATCACTCAATAAATATCTGTACGTATTTGTGTATTTATGTGCATGCACATGTACACACATGCTTGTGCATGCACATGTATATAGTATATGTTATATAGGTATAAATGTATATAAATGTACACAAAAATGCATCATCAAAAACAAAGGATGAATGCAAATCTCTATGTATTAAAAATACACATAAGTTATGTATAAGCTAGACATAAATTAGACAGTTACACATAAGTTAGACACTATGTAGACCTCCAATATTATCTGTAATATTTTTAATATATTTTAAATGCAAGAGGAATATATAGATAGATTGAGCATTACCTATATTATCTCTCTTTTTCTTCTTTTCTTACGCATCATAATAACAACTGGCTGATAGCCAGCATAACAAAATATGAAAATTTAAAGGATAGTATTGCTACTGGTAATCATTGCATGTACTGTAGCAGTGTTTTTCGTTAGGTAATATCAACCTCATGCAAAATGAGAGTTTCACTGTATGTTGGGCAATTATCCATTTAATAAAGAGCCAGATCCTAAGTGCAATTGAAAAACTGAAATATATGTTGGCTACTAGGGTAGACCTCCTTAAAAGCCTCATTTTATTATCCGTTAATTCCATCTGCCACTGACAAAAACCGAGTTCCAAATAGGTTATTAAGACCCTGTTTAAACTTTTTTTTTCCATAATTTTGTTATACTTTTAAGACATGTGAGCTACATCTAGATTAGTAAATCAAACTCAACTCAACTGTTCTCTAAATGCGATTCCTTCTGTCATAGAGTGTTCTGCATCCATTACACTTCCTCAAGGTCAAAATAGGCCGGCTGCATCCCGGCTGTCTGTTGGGAGTGGTCTCTGGCCCTTGCTAACTCCTGAATTGAGCCAATTAATTATTTGAGTCATTAGAACTTCTCACAGGTCAAAATTGCCAAAGGCTATTCAAAAAAATGTTGCAGGATATGTATGACTGAATTCCAGAGCCCAGTAACATTCTCAGGCACCATTTAATTTACTAGTGCACATAAAACCATCACGTTATGATGTATTCCTTAGAAAGATTGCCTATTTTGGGCAACTGTATTTCAATTCATTCCTTCCCCTTAATCAGAATTTGCATTGTTCAAAACAGCTACACAATCTCACCTCTTGATCCTCAGCTTTTCTTTCTTAATGAAAAACTGTTTCCTCACAGTTTTTCATGCACACATACTAAGCAGAGAAACCCTTCCTCAGAATAGTGACAGTCTAATTTCTGAAGAATAACTACTGATACCAAGGGAGAGGTTCATCTTTAACTTCAAGTAACTCACACATCAAAACTGGAAGACTGGACAGAACGGTGGGACTCCATTAAGATTTCAGTCCTCTAAAAGTGTATTTGGCAGTCTTACCTCTTCCTGCTGTTCCATGTCTTGTTCCAGGCTTCATGAAACATTTTATTTGAATTTACTTTTCATAACAAATGACTCTGCAAAAAGCACACGAACTGCATTTCAATTATTTCTACTATCATTAGGAAAAGATGTCACATCTGGGCAAAATGAGATTTATCTGAAAATATTTTGCTACGCTGTTTGAGAGGCACTGTAGCAAAGTGTTGGTGCTGCTGGATTGTAGGATTCCCACTGTTCAGATAGCTGGTATATGGGTATGAGGAAGAGTACGGTCATAGGAATGGTGTTTCCATGTATTGCTTTCTGTGGTGTCATTATTTCTCTTCACATCCAATTGGAGTATTCAGCCGTCTACAATGCCTTTAGTTGTTTAATAATAATAATAATTTTAGAAGAATTTTCTTTTATCCTGTGATCTTTTGATTTAGAAAGATAAATTTAGAGACTTTATGTCAATTAAGGTCACTGCAGACAAATTGAACTGGGCAGATCAGGGAAGAAAGAAAACCCACATGATTTGCTGTTATCATAAGAAATCAATTTATCCTCAATGCTTGAACATGACATTTTTGACACATGTAGAAAGACACTTCCTAGATTGAGAAAAGTAAGGTAATTAAAGTTTGTCTTGTATTCCTTATCATGTAATATAAAATCTAAAATATTCATAAACCAAGTCAGAATGAATTTCTTCATGACATCTCAAGTGATTTAATAAACATCGATGACAGAAATTTCACAAAGCTTGAGGACTGCATCTTATTTTCAATAAAGTATTCATGTTACCGTCTCGTGTCTTAAACCTTTGCAGCATATTTCTTTCCTTTCAGGGAGTGGAGGAAGCTACTCATGTCTTAACATGACACTTTTTCTCCCATGAGCTTAAAGTCAAAACATTTCACTATTCCATTTTACATCAGCTGTAATTTGTTGTCAGATAGCTGTTTACAATATCGTGCACGAAGGAGGTATCTGTAGCACAACTGCATGGACAGATTAGGTGTAGAAATATATGCACATTTTTGTGTTTGCAATTACATCTTTTGGAGCAATCAAACCAACCCTAATAAAAAAAATAATAAAATAAAATAAAAAAAAACAGAAAATCAAGTCAAATGAACCTTTTAGACTTATCTCATAGTAGAAAAATAAAGTTTAAATTTGAATTGAGAAGCAAATAAATATGCAGACACTAAATTTCAGTGCACTTCTGTAGCTGCATTTTTAAAGCAGCGAGATAACTGTATGTCCGATAATAATAGTGGTAATCTGGATAATGACTTCTCATGATTCATGGACTAATCTGATTGTCCACTGGGATCATTAAAAACATCCTGCCTTCCTCTCATTTACATCATGGATATGTGTCCAACTGGCCACTGCTGGAGTCAAGATAGCAGTCACCATTAATCCTAATGGTCTGATCTGCTGAGGCCAATTCCTCTTTTATATTAATGATTTCTCCGTACTGCAGAAAACCATTTGCGCTTTATAACTTACAGAGAAGAGAAAAAGGAAGAGAAAAGGAATTTGACTTAGGATATCCCCTTTAACATATTTCATCAAAAGAAGAGATAAAATATTTATTCAGCTACTGTCCTCTGCATTCCCATCAAAGTGAATAGAGAGACATTTAATAACACATGGAAACATGAAAGGAGCTTTTTATCGGAGTGGATGGGAACTTGCTCAGAACAAACATTCTGGCCTAAGGGAAAGTTTTTGATCTGTGAAGCCGAAGCTTTTGGTGCTTAAAACACTCTCATATTGGATCATGTGGTCAATTTGCATGAAATAAATGATTTGCTTAAAACTTGTAAAACTATAAAATAGAACTTGACAAGTCATTAGCAATAAGTGGTATTGCACTGGCATTATACTAACTAACAGTGGTGCAATCATTAGAAAACTGCTGCTATAGCAAAGAACAGGAAGATAATGGGGCCAGCCCATGCTTTGACCTAGAGGTGTTAGATCATTGCTCCACACAGTAGATACCACACTGCAGTCCACATTATTGACTATCCTTCTTCATTACTGATCTACTCAACATTCTGAGCCACAGCCCTGTATTGTCTGTCACACAAAACAATTAGTCCAGGTTACAAAATTTATCACTTTTTCCATCTAGGGATATGTAATCTAGTTTAGGCAAAGGCAAAGAAAAAAAAAAACAACCCTAAACTTTAGTCTAGGGCTTTACTCAAAACTAGCAGAGAGAATAAGATTATTTACCTGTTCTTCATTAATTTATATACTGGTTTTGTTTTCATTCTGAACTAGGAATTCAATAGATGGGTTTTCTGTATGTTGTCAGAGGTTACGGATATAACTTTTCTATTCTGGCTGGCAACAGATGGTATTCAGCGTCTCGTTAGCAAAGTTTGCAAATTCAACATGATTTTTTTGAAGACATAAATTGTTTGTAAAATCATGGCTAGACATCTGGATTTCTGAAGTTTGCCTACCATTCATTTTAAGGCTAGAATCATTCTGTGATGAGATTGGTAAATATCCACTTGTGATAGGACAGGAAATGCATGTAAGACCTAAGATTTTTACCATTTGTTACACAGCACCTTCAGTGCATTGCTTTTGTCAGTGTGTCAACATTTTGTCAGTGGCTCAGGCATGTAAGTCAAGTTTGAGCAGCTCCATGTGTGATATTTTATACAAATTACTGGACGAATGAAACTACATGCTTGCAAATTATTTGTCTGCAATTGTACATACGCTGATGAGATAATCATGCAATAAGAGAATGGTGCTCAAATCCTACTGCTGTCTTCAAGATGATGCTTTTCTCACGCATTCCCCATGAGCATACATAGCTCTGTAAAAGGAGAGGGGTAAGTATGATAGTACTGTTTCCAAGGCTCATTAAGATCTTAATTTCTCTTCTATCACCGAGCATGAGGCATGGTTTTGAGTTTCTGATGTGGAGCTGGAGCTGAGATTTAACAGCCTGATTGCATGTGGACTCTGGTGGAGTGAATGTATGCTGGTGCATATGACTGAACTGATACTAAATTTAACTACTTAATTTTATTTCACAGGACACAACAAATTGTGCTTTCCAAATGACAATGACATGATAGCTACTGAGCATAACTGCCAGAGAAAGGAATGAAAAGGAAATTATGAGAGTGCAAACAGGTGTTATAAACCAGAAAAGAAGCATAAATAATATTAGAGTGCAATTGATCTGTTTGTGAATCTCTGGTGAAATGAAATGAAAAATATTTTTGATAAAGCATGGTATCTGCACATAGGCTAAGGTACTACAGAAAGTTCCAGTTCAAAACTATGAGAAAGTACAGTTCAACACTCAGAGAGAGCAGAGGTGTTTCTGTTGGCAGCTGGAATAAGAACCTTGTCAGTGTTTACAGTGCATGACCTGGTTGGTATTGGCTAATTACAAATAATCCTTAAGGATGAGAAACATAATTTTTACTGGTGTTTCAAGAGGTTCATAATAAGTGGACTTGAGGCAACAACTGAAGATGATTTTTTCAACAGAATAAAATGTTTTTACTGTAGAAGAGGCATCATGAATATGTAACCTTATTATCACAGTATTATTCTTCAGAATTTTTTAGTCTAATGAAGAAAAATAGAACTGTAAGCATTTCAGCATATGCTTGAGTCACTGGGACTTCATTGATTTAAAATGTGTCTCTTAAAAATAAATTACTTTATTTGTTGAGAAATACATTTCCTTTCTATGGTGTCTGGAAGATAATGGCTTTTATGCACAGTGTAATATTTTAACCATGAAAAATTCTGAAGGGAGCTCAGCCTCCCAGCAAATCTGCACAGCCTGTTAGTAAAGACATTTTCTATGCTTCTTAACCTGTATGCTTATGTGCAGGACATAAGGAAATGGTACCACCTCGTCTTCTTCTAGAACATAGTCCAAGAAAGAAACCAGCAGCTATTGAAGGCAAGTTTGACTTTTTTTCCTCCATTATTGGCTTCTACTTATTACTTTGACTCTGTTCTAATGGATCTTGTTTATAAATATAACCTATATTATAAACTGTTAACCTATATTATAAAACTGATCAAACAATTAGGCCTAGGATATGATATTTGGATATAGGACATCATATTTGTATGACAAGACCTAAATATTCCTTATGGCAGTCCCAGAGATGGCTCACGGGATTTCCTGAGTGAAATAGATTACAGGATCGAGACCCAAACTGTAAAATGATTTGGATGGTGTTCAGCCATAAGTTGCCATCTAATTGTAAACATAATCATTATCTTCTTAATATACTTTGGATTACTCTTTGAGCTATTGTTATTCACTAATGTTTCTGTGTATTATCTGCAGTAATGAACACGATATTTCTGGCTCTGCATTTATCAATCCTATTCCTATTGTTAAAACTACTGAAAGAAAAATACAAATTCAGATCTTACCTTTAGAAGATTAAAACATAACTCCTGCAATTGAATTATATTGTTTACAGTCTAATCATATCAGTAAAATAGTTGAAATATGCATTTTAATTTTAAAATGGACTATGTCCGATGACTTAAAACTACTACTGCAATATACATTCTTGGTGTCTACACCATACAATTTAATAGTACAAAACACGTGAGCCTTTTCATGCAATTATATAGCAGTTTTCATATAATACTTCAGAGTCATTCAGTCACATCGTGGCACTTGCTAATCTCCCTCATAGAGGTCTTAGTTCTATCTTATCCAGAAAGCAATTGCAATCAAAGAGGAAAACAGATGGGATGGCAGCAGAATAAGTAACAAGAGCTACAAGATTTGCCTGCATTTGGAAGCAGAAAATGAGAGTTAGATTTTGGCAGAGCCTATGGCTAAAGCAAAGAGTTAAATTAATTAGATATGTCTGTAATGTGATTATTGTGAATCAGAACATTTGGATAAAAATCGTTATGTGACTTACTATCTCTTTCCCCACAATCTCTTTTACCTCAAATGAATATTTCTTTATAAACACACTGTTTAAAGGAGTATAAAATTGTGGTTATTGTGACACAATATAGTATATAAATAGATTTGCAGTCCTGCTTATTTTAGGGAAATGTTTGAACTTTGCTTATCAGCAAAAAGAAGTCCCTGCAATGTTAAACACTGTTATCCACCAATTAACCATCATGGAAAAAAGACATAATAGAAAATACTGCTGCATTTGCCAAGTGATAAACTTAATCTTTAAATATAACTGTTATACAACATGAACTAGCATCAAATTAACATTAAGTTCTTGATTTTCAAAATCATGAGGAGCATGCAATTACTGCAATTGCACATGGAAATGACTATTTATGACCAGTTACACATTTGTGTGTTTCATTAGCTCATTTATGCATGCAATTGAGGTAATTGTGAATGTAAATTAGACATCCATTTGGCAAACAAATTGGGGGGCAAATTATCTGCTCAGAATCATACAACTAAATTCCCTTTAAGGCTCAAGGCCAGTCACTTAGATATAATACTGTTCATGCAAGAGTTTTGGAGGAAATGAAGAAGGAAGAATTACTTGCAAAACGCTGCTGTGAAATGCTGTTAAATTGTGCTATTGTGTGGTTTCCATACACAAGAAAATATGCCACAGTGCCTGTAGGAACCCTAAACCCTGAAGCTTTATTTCAGCTGTGGGAAAAATAATTAAGTAATTTATGGGAATATTTGGCACAGTGTCAGAAGGGAAAAAGAGGAGTAGGCAGAGAAATTTAAATCTCTGAAATAGTTGAAGAGACATCTGTGACTTCTTAATACTTACATACCTTTATGACTGGTACATCACTAAATAGCACTGATCAGGTGAAGGGACAGAGTGAAACAAAAGATTCTTCTTACCATAAGTATAGTTGAAGATGGTATAATAAGATCTCAGAATGGGGAATAAGTACAAGCATTTCTTAATTGAGAAACGTACTTTATATAACACGGAAGGACCAGCCCAGCCTTTGACAGAAGTAATCAGCTCTGAAAAAAGGTAAAACCACAGGAAGTAACAGAACAGTAGTCACACAGAAAAATTATGAAAGCAATCTATTTAGACCCTAGGCTTTCCAACTCAGTGATATTCAGACACTAAATACAAAACCATGCAGCTGGTAAGGCTGAGAAGATTTTACCCTTTTTCTGGATTGAGATGTTTTCACTATTCCCCTGTTTTGCCACTGCCTTCTTAGGTAATCTTGGACCATACTTGATTTCTGATAAGGTGAGAATAGTGGCAGTATATGTGCCAGATTTCTGTAATGTTTTTAGATTCTTTGATACTTTCAAACAGAATGCTTTTCCTGGATAGTATCCAATGCCCAGTAGAAACTATGCTCTGCTGAACTGGTGAGGTCTTAGAAAAAAAGCATATTGTTATTATGTATTAAATCTCAGCCTTTCTCTCCTTGTCATTGTCATTTTCGCTTCCCTCACCTCTACAGTGAATCTTTTGGAAAAGGGGTGATTATGTAAGACAATCCCAATTTGTACACTATATTCTAGTAGTATGCAATAAATTGCATTGAAGTGTGTGCACGTGAATTGAATTTTTCAAGTATCTCCTGGTCAGAAAGCAAAATGCTTTGTACTCATCTGTTCACAAAGGTAAAAAGAGTTCATTGCTCTCCTATTTCATGGTGGTTTGGCACTGCTTTCTTGAGATCTTACAGTCAAAGTTCAATGAAAAGTTTGACGTTTCAGGCCACCAACAGAAGAGAATAGCAAAACAAAATAAGACAAAACAGAAGACCCTGTAACAATAAACAAGAGAAAGAGGGAAAAGGAATTTGTGAAGAGAAAGACATTGATACATAACTTCTACTTGTCTTGCCAGCTTGGAAACTTGTTTGGCAAACCATGAAGTAAAAGAACTCATTTTAAATTCTTTGTCTTATCTTTTTTCTGGAGCTTTCACAAGGACTTGGAAGCAGCGCTCTCAGCTTGGCTGACACTCTGATGCTGCCACCTAGGGAGGATGCCGGTGTTGGCTCTAATTTGAACAGATCTCCATGGCTATCTGAACTTTGACGTTAATATACTTTTTCCTTGGCTGTAGTCTTCTCCACCTCTTTTAACTCTAGCTTGCTTGTATTTTGTTATCCACTGACACTCTAAAACTGCCCTGCAGGGTACATTGATTCTCTGTGAATCTCTCTCTCAGGCCTTGGCTTTTCTGCCCAGCTCACACAGCTTTGAGCTTCCTCCATTTTCCCATTTGCCTGAGAAGGACTCTCCTTTCTGACAGTTCTCCCATGTTATGCTCTCTGATATAGTAGGGTGATCTCTCACAAAGATGCTGCAGCTAGACAAAAAATGTTGAAACTAAGCTCAGAGGCTTAGTTAGTTAATAGTTAGGGTTCATATTAATTGTTCCAGAATAACATGTCTTTGCTTTTTCACAAGATCACAGCACCTCTGTGAGAAGCCTGTATCAAAGTCCTTCTTTCAGTGGAAGACGTCTTAATACATATTACATATGATCTCAAGCAGACAGTATGTTTTGTACCACTTTGAAGATCATTGTATCACAAAAAAAAACTTTGAACAGCATTGTATCTGAGTATGATTTTCCAGGTTCTATTGTCCTAGGAGTCTGTGCTTGTATCTTTGGGTAGGAGAGCATTTTTCACAGAAGAGTCATCAACAGAACTGTTCTGATGTGTTAAAGGATCATGATGGGCTCTAAAATATTCCACTCCTTTGACAGGAGTATACTGGCTGTTCTTTGTCATCTTGCTGGTATTTATGACATTAAATGATGTAAAAAAAGAAAAATCTAAAATCTCTGTAATGTCTTCAGAGGATCTCTGAGGGGAAAAAAAAATTTGTTTTCTTTAGATCACTGTTTGAATCCTCTAATTACAGATTTTGCAGAATGCAGTAAAGTGAGTTGCTGTGAAATATGTTTAACTTCCTCCAAAACTCCTACAGAGGCTAAATTGGCATTGAAAAAGAAATCTGCATCTATCTTTGTTGCTGTATAGAATGTACACTACCTAACTATCTTAAGAAGAATTTCTAGTCTGTACTTCAGTTCATGAATATAACATTAGGGGATATAACCAAGAGTATCTAAATTACTAAAACCAATACAAATTTTGACAAAGCTCGCTTGATGTATAGAAGTGTATAAATCTTGTGCAAATCAATCTGCCTCTGTACAGTCTGTCAATGGCCGCCTTCTCTGCTCTATACAGATTGTTCTATAAAAAACTTTTTTTCCTTTTGTGCTACAAAATCAATTACCCTTAAAAAAAAATCCTTCTAGTGAAAGACAGCAATTCAAAATACAACAGGAATCTTTCAAGAATGCAGAATTTTGAAGTTTTCTCCACATTTAGAACATTTTTATTAATACTGGCATGATTTGTGGATGAAAATCCATTTCATGATAAATTTTAATCCAAGGGAGAATAAAAATAAATAAGAAAAATGTTTTGATCAGAAATATTATAATACAATGGGCTAGGTTTTAATATAGTTTATTAGAAGAAACAGTTTAGGTAGCTTTTACGGGGTACTGTATGCACAGTATAAAAAGAAAGGGGTTTTTGAGAAATATGGGCCCTACTTCTCCATAAGTCTATATTGAAGATAGCAAAACTTTTGAAATAATATGCACAGACAGGCACAGACAGTGAGTTATTTAGTGATTTAGATTAGGCATTTAAACAGTAAACTCTAATGATTTAGCTATCATGAAAAAGCCTAAATCTTCAGTTTCGGAAAGCTCTTGACATTTTACTAAATGACATGAGGCTCTTCTGTACTACTTTTATTCTAGCATAAGACAGAAAAAATTAAACAGACATTTGGAAAAAAGCTTACTAAAATGTAGAAAAAATATGTACAAAGATATCTACATTTTGATTAGACTTATTATGTTTTCTCATTATTAATAATAATAATAATACAATTTACAATATTAGATTATGCATTTTAAAATAATTAATCACCAATTATCACCAAAATCTAACCAATATAACAAAAACAAATTACTTTCAGGATTATTTTAACTTTTTAAAATGTTTTTTAACTGTTACAGAAAAACAATTATCTTTTCCATATGTTGCACCCGCAAATGGAAAATACTTACTTGGATCGAGATTTTTTGGGTTTTCAAAAGCAGAAATTCCCAATTTCTTTGGAAAGAAAAGGGAAACCCTTGCAGAAGAGGAACTGCATAGCCTGGTTATCCTGTTTTCCTAAGCCTGAGACATTCTTGCTCAAAAGCATCCCCCATAAAAAGCATCATCAAAACTCTTCCCAGGACTGGTAACCCAACTGATGCTGCCATTGATTCATGTGTCCTAGTAGGAATGTCAGTCACAAAGCTGGAGAAGGCTAACCCTGCTGCCTTAGCTGTGTCGGTTTGGCTCTAGCTAGGGAAGGTTGTACCATAAGAAATCAATGTTCCCCTGGGAATTTAATTCTATATCATAATCATACTTGCATCATATTTGCCATTGACCAATGTCCAATAGATTTTCTATTGTTGCTCTTGTCATGGAAGTTGGCATGCCCTCTCTTTTTTCCCCTGGCACGCATACTCTGGCTTCATTACACTGGTGTTTGTACTCCTTTGTTCCCCACTGTGTTGTTTAGTGAGGGCAACATATGGCCCCATGCTATTAACGAACAGTTTTGATGCTTAATTCAACAGAGCCATGAAAACGAAGCCTATGATCACTACAGGAGGAAATGAGGAACACTTATGTGGGTCACATGAAAGCACTAGGAATTTCAAGCATGATATGACTATTGCATACTTTCTGCAGACCTCAAAAATATCTCCATAAGCAATCTTCAAAGCTGCCAAATAGTGTTTCAGATTGCGATTTGAAAACAGTGAAGCAGTTTCAAAAAGCAAAATCAGGCTGGAGAGATTGCCTAGGACTTCAGGGTGTACTATATCTCCAATGACCTTTGTGGCCCATTAGTCTTTCACTTGCTCAATAGGAGAGCAAATTGTATTGCATTACTCTGCTGAAATGAAATCATGTTGTTTAAACAGAGCTTTGCCAAAAAATGCACTTAATTTTGGCCTAAGCACTCACCTGTAAGTTAGTGAGAGTATGTGAGTGTGTGCGTGCGTGCATGTGTATATGTGTTTGTGTGTGAAAAGAAGCAAGCCTAAGATCTTTAGATTAATACAATTCAGGTTTCTTTGATCATTCTTGACTTTTCAGTAGTTTGGCTGAGACAAGATAGAATTATTTCTCATAGAGAAAATAACTGGATGAATAAAGACACTCTTACCTCAGAAAGATAATTTTTTTTTACTTCAGAAAGGCTGTTTTTTTTCAGAGACAGCTGAGGTAAATTTTTACTTGAAATTTAGATTTAATTTAAGAGTATGATTTCCATGGCATCCTAAATTAAACAGAAATATTTTCCTGATTTTTTTTAATTTCTCCAAAATGTTTGTAACACTATAGAGTCCTTATTGTGTGAATGTGTGTGAAATGGTTTAGAATCAAAAGTGCAACCGACCAGTCATTGTCAATCTCCACCCTAAACAACATGAAAAGGGGAAGGAAATGTAATAAAAAACTGAACGGTAATGAGTTATTTTACTATTTAAAAGGATATCCAGGTCCCACTGAAATCCACAGCAAAACTTTCATTGAGTTCAACAGGGAAAGGATTTCAGTCACCAATTAAAAGAAAGGAAGAACAACCATAATCCCTAGGAAATTAATGTGGAAATACAATTTTAAAAATACAACTCTTTTTTTTTTTTTAATGGTCTTTTAAAATTATGCTGGTGACAGCTTAAGGGCTACAGAGATGCCTGCAGAAAAATGGAAAGAAGTTTTACCTGGAATGAAGTTATTGCATTCAGTCTGAAATATAGTTTCTCAGGAAATGCTAAATTAATATTTGGTTTATTCTTTTTTGTATGTAAGTGAGTATACACATATCTCTGCTGCTCTTTATTTCTGCCAGGACCAGAATCAGTAGGCAAGAAAAGCTGTTGTAGTATTTCACAAAGCCAGGCAATATCCAAAGTCTCTCACAAGGGCTTTTCTCCTGAGATTTCCTGACAATGGGGTTTTAGATAAATGCAGATAAGCCTTGTATAAGTATCTGAACTTTAGAGGGCTTATCTGAACCAAAACATCTCTAAACTTCTGACATTCAGTCCCACTAGTAAGTGTTTGTTACACACATGCCTCTCCACAAGAAGGTACCGTGACTGTACTTTACTGCCCTCCTTACCTCAATTTCTCAGAGGGGATGGGATGAGCTGACAGTTCCTTCCAGAGTCAGTGTTTCCATAAGCACATGGAGCATCTGGAGCAGTACGGAGAAGAAACTCTTAAAGCACCTTCTTTTTCCAGTTCCCGGGCAGCATTCCCATGACACTATGCCCAGAAACTCACATGCATGCCTAAATTTAGATTCCACTCAGCGCTGGCACAGAAGCACACTGGTCTTACCAAGCCCGTTTTCAAGTGTTGCATTGTTTGCATGTTTCTGTTATCTCCCCTCCCCCTGTTGTCCAAGAATTAGTTGTCATTCATGAGACTAATACAATGACATTGTCAAAGATGGTAAAGGCAGTTCAGATTGAAACACTTCTTTCTTGGTCTTTGTTGAATCCCACGTGGTTTTCCACCAGTGTCCTTGGTCCCTCACCTCTTACTCAGAAATAAATAATTCCACCCAAGAGATTTCTTTGGTTTAGGAATGTTCTCTTTGCTCCAGTCACTTCCCAAGAAAACTATTCTATGCTGCTTCTATATTTTTCCTCAGGAAAAATTTTTTACCTGAGTTTCTCATTCAGTAGCACATCATTGCTTTAATCCACACTTATGCTTGTTGGATTCCTCCTTGTACTACATAAAGCACTTCTGCATAGAGTCTACAGAAGAAATCTGACTAAATGCAACGTCCATTGCTGTCTTGCTGACTGATTCTGTCATCTTGTACTCTTCCATCGGCATAGATCCCTCTTTCATTCTTGTAAAGGCATTGCAGGCTTTTGAAGGCGAGGTCTTTTTGTACACTTATCTCTTACACCCTGTACGTAAAATGTGGTTTAGGACTAGTGCTCATAGTGAAACAATAGCATTAATTACATTATCACGAAATAGTAACAATAACAATAGATTTTTTAATAGTCAATTGCACTTGAATTCCATACTGTAGCCAACCCTGAATCAATCAAAACCACCTTGTGTTTCCTTGTGTAACCTACTGTTTGCCCATATTATGATCCCTCTTTATGCAGTTGATCCAAGGACATTTGTAGTCCCGTTACTGTTCTTAGCTAAAAAATGTAAGTACTTTCAGCTAACAGATGGGGTTCATATTTTACAGTGTAAAAGACTTGTGTCAATTCCTATTTAATTATTTGCTCTGCCTCTTAATTCAGCTGTGTACATATCTGGAGAAAACCCACTGCATTTAGTGCTTCAGAAATGACAGGTTTTGCTGGTGTTCAATATACACTTAATATGCAACAATCTAAATGTGAGCTACTCAAATTGAGAGGAAATAAATTTATTCAAGAAATGGGATTGCTTCCTTAAATCAGAAATAGCTCTTTCTACAATATCCATTTACCAACTCCATCGTTTTCCTTTACATAAACTTTTGTCAGTAGTAGCTGTGAGGAACATCAATGGGGACAGGCACAACTGAGATGTGAATGGAAGCCCTGTGACTGTTTTTATCAAACTTGACCAAGAGTGCATATCTTGCATTGGGTAGCACTAATGGGAACTAGGGGACACATTGCTTTAATACCTCTCTGTAATCACCCTGTAGAAAACTCATAACGAATATAGATGTCTCTAGACTCCCTGGACACTCTGAGTATTGCAACTTGAGAGCCTGATGGAAGAAAATTATGTCAGTGGAATTAACTTGTGGAATAACTTAGCAATAAAAACTCTGCAGCCAGGGAAGTAGTCTCCTTGTGCTTTAGGTTATTTGCCACAAAAATTCCTGCTACTTCCTGTACATCCTCCATACAGAGCTCCACTTCTCAAAGCTTCGTGTCTCAGCTCATGGTTCTCAAGATACGTATGGTTCTGAACCTGGGCCAGAGAAGCATGCAAAGTGCTATAAATTCAAAGGCAGAAATGGTGTCTGATTAAAGAGAATCTTGTTGGTTGAAAGGAAGACCAGGGAACTACTGGCTGGTCAGTCTTATCTCTGTGCCTGACAAGATCATGGAACAGATCCTCCTGGAAGCTCTGCTAAGGCACATGGAAAATAAGGAGGTAGTTGGTGGCAGGCAACATGGCTTCACTAAGGGCAAATTGTGCCTGACAAATTTGGTGGCCTTCTACGATGGTGTTACAGCACTGGTAGATAAGGAAAGAATTTGTGCAAAGCATTTGACACTGTCCCACACAACATCCTGGTCTCTAAATTGGAGAGACATGGATTTGATGGATGGACCACTCAGTGGATAAGGAATTGACTGGATGGCTGCACTCAAAGAGTTATGGTCAATGGCTCCATGTACAAGTGGTGAGCAGTGGCAAGTGGTGTTCCTCAGGGGTTGGTACTGCGACTGGTACTATTTAATGTCTTTTTTGGTGACATGGATAGTGGGATTGAGTGCACCCTCAACAAGTTTGCCAATGACACCAAGCTGTGTGGAGTGGTCAGAACACTGGAGGGAAGGGATGCCATCCAGAGAGACCTGGAAATGCTAGAGAGGTGGGCGTGTGCAAACCTCATGAAGTTCAAAAAGGCCAAGTGCAAGGTCCTACAACTAGGTTGGGGCAATCCCAAGCATAAATACAGGCTCGGCAGAGAATGGACTGAAAGCAGCTGGGAGGAGAGGGACTTGGGGGTGTTGACTGATAAGAAGCTCAACATGACCCACCAATGTGTGTTCCCAGCCCAGAAGGCCAACAGTATCCTGGGCTGCATCAAAAGAAACGGGGGCAGCAGGTTGAGGGAGGTGATTCTGCCCCTCCACTCCGCTCTTGTGAGACCACACCTGGAATGTTGCGCCAGCTCTGGAGCCCCCAACATAAGAAGGACATGGACCTGTCAGACCAGGTCTAAAGGAGGGCCACGAAGATGATCAGAAGGCTGGGGCCACTATCCTATGAAGACAGGCTGGGAGAGGTGGAGGTATTCAACCTGGAGAAGAGAAGGCACTGGGGAGAGCTTATAGTGGCCTTGCAGTATCTGAAGGGGGCCTACAAGAAATCTGGAGTAGGACATTTCACAAGGGCATGTAGTAATAGGATGAGGGGGAATGGCTTCAAACTGGAAAAGGGTAGATTTAAAATAGATATTAGGAAGAAATTTTTCACTATGAGTGTGGTGAGACACAGGAACAAGTTGCCCAGGGAAGTTGTGGAGGTCTTATCCCTTGAAGTGTTGAAGGCCAGATTGGATAGGACTTTGAGCAACCTGGTCTAGTGGAAGGTGCCCCTGCCCATGGCAGGGGGGTTGGAACTGCATGATCTTCAAAGTCCCTTCCAACCTAACCATTCTATGATTCTATAACCTTGGGCTTACAGATTATTCCTGTGCATCATCTAGCACCAGAAGTATAAAGAAGCAAAGAACTTAATCTAACTGGAAAAGCAGAGCTGTTAACAGCTCCACCATAACTGAAGCACTCAGAAAAAAATGGAATTCACAGAAGCACCACCAGCACTTTAGTCTCTAGTTACTAAGAGCAGAGAGAGGCTAGTGGAAGTCAGTCAGTCGGTTAGAAGGAAGCTTTTTTCTGACAGTAACTGATAGGCTTGAGGTATTTAACAGTTTTGGTTAAATCAGGCAGAATAAGCAAACAATCAAACCACATTTTTGAAATTAGAAGAGTTGTACATTGCCTTTGGAAATGAAACACTGAAAAGTCATAGGTGGCACAGGGAAGTGGAGCTGCGGAACAGCTTGTGCGTAATCTGAGGCTGAAGAGTCTTCTGTTTTGAGGAGGCAGCCATGGTCCCTAGCATGAGTCTCTGGAACAGAACGTCAAAGAGAGAGAGAGAGAATCCTGGGAAGCGTAGAGATAGACAATAACAAGAGTATTAAAATATACGAGAAAATGAAGCTCCAAACAAGCTTGTGGAGGATGAGCACTACTCTGATGCTCTATACGTGCTTAAGAAACCTGAGTATCATAAAGCACGCTCACGACACAAAAGAATTTGTATCTCGAAGTCCAGTACACTCAAGGTTTCATCAGGGAGAATTAAACACAAAACACTGGGAGAAACATTCTGTAAAATGTATGCAAAGATTTTCTGCTTCATTTTGTCAAGACAGTAACAAGGGAAATGCGTTGAACAAATTTGTTTAAAACAAGAAAGTGCTGGAACATGTCAAGATGATGCTTAATGTTAAACACTATTGTCAGAAAATCAGCAGAAGTATGGTTTGGGCAGACCCTGAATATTGGTAAATATTCCTCCACGATAGGTAAAATAACTTTATTTATGAAACCACCATGGACCGACTGTGAAATTCATGTACTTTATGAAAATAGCAATTTTTCTATCAAACATACACATATTTTGCTTTGGTTTAGGAAGCATGCTGTGCAGTATTTCAATTAATTTTTTTCATTGCCTGTTTGTATATATTTGTTCATGCAGAAGAAAAATCTATTGTCATAGCTAAAGAAGTGAAAAGTAAGTTTATTCGTTTTTCCTTTATCTTCATGTTAATTTATGCAAGGGATAATAGCATATTTGCTTCTTGGATCTGCTGGCTTCAGAAAATATTCCTATACCTTAAATATTTTTCAAGTAAAGAAAAGACTCTTGCTTAAAGGCTTATTGTCCTGTGTTTGTGCTATTTTGTACGGTAATAAAGCTCGGTATCTTATCCACATTCATAACAGTAAAACATCACAAAAAGAAAACTATAGTTCCACTAACTACATCAACACACAAAGCCATACAGCACAAACAGAAGGTAACAAATTTGGCTTTTTGTGGATGAGAAGTTAAAAAAAAAAAACATTTAGATTAGCTACTCTTGTACTTTTGTATTCTTCCCCATTAAATGGGGATTCATTTCCCTGAGGAAAAATATGAATTATAGCTTCCTCATTTCCTCTACTGAACTCTCAATTTTCTAATTAATAACATTCATGGAATAAGTAATTAAATTGTTGCAGCTTTTTGTAAAATAAGGAAAAAAATCTTTATTTCTACTGTTGTCCAATTAATTGACAAAATAGAGGCAGATGCTTTTAAAAGAACAAGAAATGTTCTTTTGTAGATGATGCTTTAGCTGCAATTCTCCATAAATAACAGAAGTCCCGTAATGACAGTTTCAAATGTTCAATTCATAAAAGGTATTATAAAGATATATTATATACACAGGCTTTTCATGGTATTCTGCACTTATTTCCAAGTACCACTTGCAAGTTTTGCTGCCATTCAGTCAAATTTTATAAAAGAAGCAGAACAGGTGCATGGCTACTGAATCAGCACAATAAACTCTTAGTTACACCAGGTTAATGGGCATAATTTCTTGAATTAGTACTTATTTAAGTAATTATCCGGTGTACATACTGGTTCCAGTTCTATCCTCAGCACCACATTCACTCTGAGTATTAAGCGGTATTTCTGAGCTGCGGATAGTAAACTCCTGAATAAGTGATCAGCTTATCAAACCTAGAACCTATTGCAGTTAGTCAAGGATTCCCATCCCAAACATACATACATACATACGGGTGTGTGTATATATATACATATGTATGTGAAAGTAATCAGCTGAACTTCTGTTTTCTTTTTTAGAGAGAAAAGAGGAAAAGAAAAAGACTGATGTAAAGAGGGCTACGACTGAAACTAAGAAGAAAGGTATAGTTCAGGAACGTTTCTTACTGGCCTCATTCAGCTTTTACTCCCAGTGCTGGCTCAAATCCCGTTGCTTTTTGTTTGGTCAATCCTATGCTTCTGGCTCTGTACTGTCCTTCTCTTAGTTGCTTAGTCACTCTTTACATGTTACTGCTTCTTCAGTATTTGATGTCTGATGTGTTCAGTGTCTGATATTTTCTAAACTCTTTTTCTGACAAATAAAAAGTCCTGTTTGGTGGCTATGTATGGTCTTGTTAAACAATTTAACGGAGTCCCTATATATAGCAGGACATAGTGATGGTGCCATACACAAAACTCAGTCCATGGTACACCACTTTCTGAAGGTGGAGTAGATTTATTTTTTTATTTTATGGAAACACAACCAAAACTTGCAGTGACCAAACTGCAAAGCCTTGATATCCATCTAAATAACATATTGGATCATTCATTCCCAGGAAGCATCTAAAATCCACTAAGGTCTTCCTTTCATGGGAAAATATTTATGTCATTCATTATTTTTTAATGATCTCATTGCTACTGGAGCTTAAGCTAAAAGGTACCACGTTCATGCACTGATGATTTTTGCCTAGCCTTTGATGAATTATTAAGGGTCCAAATCATCCATAGTCGATGCATACTGATTAATTTTCATTTTCAGCTGATTGCTCTGTGGCTAGTTGGGTGCAAGTGCTATAAAGGAATAATCTGAACTAAACTCCCAAATAAGTCACATTTTTTTCAGCGCGTGTCCACCAGGACTTGGCTGACTGCATATTTGAGTGTATGATTCAGAGTTCTAGCATATCAAATAACTTTCTTTAATTAAATCTTAGAAAAAGAAGAAAAAAAAGAGAAAGCTCATGAGAAGACAGCTGTCCCTGAAATTAAAAAAGCAGGTAAGAAATTGAAGTCTGTCTTTCTCTGCAGTAGATATCTGGCTATTTAGTGTAAGCACTTTCAGGTTTTAAGCATTTGAGATAGCGGTGTGTGTAATTCATGATCACTTAAGAATCAGAGAGAGAGAGAGTGAGAGAGAGAGAGAGAGGGTGAGCTCACAGTATATTTCTTTTATATGTGTGTGTAATGTGTTTCCATTATATTATATATTTATAGTATTTTATGCATATTATATTTATGCATATGCATATTTTTACACAAACATTAGAAACACAGCTTTCTCTTATACAGTAAATCAATCAAGAGCATAAATAGTTTCAAAGGGTGCGTGGCATGGAAAGACTGAATGGAGTGCATAGATTTTTACATGAATTATTTCACAAATTCAGCTCATTTTAAGTACTAAATAGAAACATCAACATATCAAACCACTTAATGTTGTACAAAATAGTTATTCTTCTGAGGCTTTATCCACATCCAGAAAATAATTTTTGAAAAAGTTAAAAATAAAGTTAGTAGATGTCCTTAACCTAATCAATTGTGTTTCATGCTATTTAGCATAAAAAGATAAATTTTTCAATAAGATTAGAAATTAACATTTGGGTCTTGTCTACACTGAAATTGTTGTAACTTTTCTTTCCTGTTATTTCAGTAAATTTGCAAGTATGTTTAATGCAAAAATGCAAACATATCTCCAGTAAGTTAACACAGTCTGTGAAACTGTCTCATTAAAATCAGGTCTCATTAAAATCAAGGAGAAACAAAATGGTCAGTCTAATGGTTTGGTCATCATCTCAGTTCCTAGAAACACTGGTTCTACTTGTTGCTTTGTCAAACACTGTGTATAACATTCTAGAAGCCATCAAGTACTCAGATGAACCTTTCTGTAGACTAGAGTAATGCCTAAAACCGTAGAAAAAGATTTAAAATAGGATTGAAAGATTCAGGACTATAGTTACTATGTCCTTAAGGCCAGCCTTGTACTTTGTTATCTAATTATTCAAATCTGTTGAATTTTATCAAAAGCAAAGAGGATAAATATACCACTATTTACTAACATTGTGGATTACATATGCAAATTTCAATATGCAACTGGCTTCTTTGCCATTGAGTTGTACATGATCTACATAAGCTTTCCTATTCAAGTGTCTATGGATAGGGAGAAAAATGTTAATTTATGTTTGGTACAATATAAAAATACACAGAATGACACAGAATATCTTGGAGTACTATCCTGGTAGCCCCATGTTTAAATATGCTCCAGTCTTTTATGGTAGGGAGTGGCACACTGGCAAAGGGATGGGGATGAAAGGGAATACTCTTCTCCAAGTTAAGTTGCATATTTAAATGTATAAACACAGATCTAAAAAGAATATAAGCTGAAAATTCAAATATCTTCTCTAATTTTATTCTGGTTCTAAGTTTGTATTTCACTTGAGAATACAGAATTGTAAAAGATTACATTTTATGGCAGAGATGCAGCATAAAGTTATTAATATGTTCATCTTCACAAGCTGTTGCTAAATCCAGTGAGTCATCCTACCAATGCTAGAAAGACACAAATTAGACAAACCGAGACATCCGCACATTTCTGTCCCTTTTATTAGCTCTGTAGGTTGCTGCATTTTGAAGAGTTTACTAGCCTTTGTGTAAGAGGATGGTAATCCATAATATATTCCAGCTACACATGTTGCTGTTATTCCTCATTCAGCTTGCTCTTTGAATGCATGTGTACTTTCTAGCTTTGATTGGCAGCACCTATTGTTATCCCTAAAAGGTTTTAAGCCTGAAATAATTGCCACATTTGATCAACAGAATAGTAGTGCATAGCCCAGATTTGAAATGAGGCACCTCAATGTCTGATAGTATTTACATGCTTTGGGCAGACACAGCAAATGAACCTCAGAGCGCTTGAATCAGCAGCGTCGATAAGCATCCGTAAGCAAGAGCGTAGGAACAGCTTCCAATTTTCTTAGCTTTTCCCATTAAAAGGCTAGGCAGAGGCTAGTGCATTAAAAATAAATTCATCGCCCTGCTTCTCAAATCCTTCGCGTTACCGCTGGATGCCTCTGATTTTGTGTCTCATTTTGCTTCCCCCAACCTTTGCAGTCGCTGAAGCCGAGGTGCGTGTGGGGGACGCTGCCTCCTCACCGCCACCTGCGCCCATCCCACCCAGGCAGCTACTTCTGCCAGCAGCCGGCTGCCCAGCACCCCACTCCCACCTCTGCTCCTCTCCCTCGCGTACCTCCTCCCAGAAGACTCACCTCTGACAGGAGGCCCACTAACCAGGCTTTCCCCACCGAGGAATGGTGGTGTGTACAGGCTGTCAGGCATAGGAGAGAGAGAGAGAGGAGGAGATGCTCCGTAAGCACTAGGTGACAAAAACATCTCTACACTAATGCTCTGAGGGTAGCACTTCCCTCTGTTCCTCTCCATCTCTCTTCCTCTAACAAGGAACGCTTGTGATTGCAAGTACTGAATATTTTTGCTGATTAATATTTTAGATTAGCCCTTTTGTCCAGGAGACAATTTTATCTTTAGTGTTAACAGAATGGAGTTTTCTTATGGCTCTTCATTAACTCCATCCCTGTGATGTATTTGTTTATTTGCATGCCAGCTCACTCTTTCTCTGTTCCTCTCTTCCTCCATTCCTCTCTCTCTCTCTCTTTCTGCTGCTGCAGAGGAGCAAGAGTCATCTAATGTGAAATGTTCTCAGTCTTTAGCACAGAGTGAACTGAATGATTCTTAATTAGCTTTTAAAAATGCATTGTAGATAAAACCACATTAATCCTCTGACCTTCAGCTCGTACAAAAACATTGTGTTAATTGTCCTGAAAAATAGATAATTCCATTGTTACAAACTCAGAGGTCTTGCTTAAACAAACATAATTGTCAGACACAAGGGTCTGGTATAGCTACACTTCAAAACATTTTACAAAAAAAGTCTATCCAGCGCTACTCTGGATGAAAAAGGAGTTGCATCTACAAATCCCTGTGAGGAGGCTTGCAGTGCCTCAGCAGAGTCAAGTCTTTGCCAGGATCTCCCAAAGCTCCCGGTGGCTGGGACACATGGGCTCAGAGGAGTCCAACCTGTAATCTGACTGAGAAAGTGGACCCTATCTGTTAAAGTTTTGGTGACCAACCCTACATGAAAATGAATATGCAGAGCTTGGTGTTTTCAAGCGCTCATAGTTTGCTTGCAGAGTGTTTCCTGATGGTCCCTTTCTCAGAATCTCAACAGCCTGGAGCTTCTCTGCTCCTTCTTCTGTCAGCTTTCCTAAACATTCATGATGTTCACACGCAGCCTTTGTCTTTATGTTTGATTGCTGCAAACTCCTTTCCCACTGTGTTTTGGTTCTTACAACAAATAACATAGGTAACAAATGAGCTTATGAAGCAACAAGAATGTCAACCTGGATCATCACACCATTTCCTAACTAAAGCTCTGCTCAGTTGTCATTGATGATTTTGCTTTCCTGTTACTGCTGCATAATTTCAAATAATAACGGTAATAAAAATGCCTAGGTCCTGTGCGACATTTTTTGATGGTAAATCTTAGAACCACTTTAGGATAGTCAGTACCTTTTCCTCCACTTTCCACACAGGCAAATTCAGGTATAGACATGTTACCCAGCCCAGTTGTCCACAGCACTTATATATCTTCTGAATGCCAAACCAATGCTGGCTGGACTAAAGATCTTGAAGTCTTGTATGCTTTCATTATTTCCATGATGAAAACACAGGGACACCAACCAATGCAAATGATGTTTAGGAAGAAAATATTTTTGCTTAAAAACATAAAGCCTGATCAGCTGGACATGTGTTCAAGGATCCCAAGGTTCTGACCCTCAGTGACAGAAGTTTTAAGGGTGTCAAACCCAGGTACTTCCCTGAGCAGTTCTGCTTAGCAGAGATAAATCAAGCCAAGGTCTTGGTGTGCAGATCCACTCACCCCAGATCAGGGAGCATGATCCGACTTCTATTTTGTTGTGTTGGTACATGCATGCTCCCAACCGAGCATCCAAGCCCTTACTAAGGACCATTGCAGCCCCTATCTAAATCAGGGAGCTAGGTTGCAGTGATTGCACATCCAGTGTTGAGTATGCATCTATTACAGAATCATAGAATCATAGAATTGTCTTCTTTGGAAGGGGGCTTTAAGGTCATCGAGTCCAACCATTAACTTAGCACTGCCAAATCCCACTAGACCATGTCCCTAGGTGCCACATCTACCTGTCTTTTAAATACCTCCAGGGATGGTGACTCAACCACTTCCCTGGACAGCCTGTTCCAATGCTTGACAACTCTTTTGGTGAAGAATTTTTTCCTAATATCCAATCTAAGGCTTCTCTGGTGCAACTTGAGTCCATTTCCTCTTGTCCTTTTGCTTGTTACTTGGGAGAAGAGACCAACCTTCACCTCATCACAACCTCCTTTCAGGTAGTTGTAGAGGACAATAAGGTCTCCACTCAGCCTCCTTTTCTCCAGGCTAAACAACTGCAGTTCCCTCAGCTGCTCCTCATAGGACTTGTGCCCTAGACTCTTCACCAGCTTTGTTCTCTTCTTTGGACACGCTCCAGCACCTCAACAACTTTCTTGTAGTGAGGGGCCCAAAACTGACCACATATCCAAGGTTGGGCCTCACCAGTGCCAAGTACAGAAGACAATCACTTCCCTAGCCCTGCTGGAGGCACTGTTTCTGATACAAACCAGGAAGTTGTTGGCCTTCTTGGCCACCTGGGTACACTACTGGCTCATATTCAGTTGGCTGTCGACCAACACTTCTGCGTCCTTTTCTGTGGGGTAGCTTTCCAGCCACTCCTCCCCAAGCCTGTAGTGCTACATGGGGTTGTTGTGACCCAAGTGTAGCACCCGGCACTTGGCCTTGTGTCCTACCATTGGAGGCCCATCGATGCAGCCTGTCCAGATCCCTCTGTAGGGCCTTCCTACCCTCGAGCAGATCAACACTCCTGCCTGACTTGATGTCATCTCCAAACTTGCTGAGGGTGCACTTGATCCCCTTGTCCAGATCATTGATAAAGATATGATCATGATAAAGATACATCTATTATGCATGACACCGTGTCATATGTTTCACACAGTGTGTTAGCAGGCAGTGTTAGCAGATGAGGGGAGTGGTGACGTATCTCTGGCTGCCAAAGTAAACCTTTGCCTCCTAAATAGGAAAAGTCTCTGAGCGTTTAAAGTTACTAACACTGAGGTACATTTTAATGATGTCACGGTAACAATCAAGTGAACTCACTCTGCAGTCCTGAAAAAATAAAAGCTAATCTTAGACGTAAAAACTGAAAACATTACCTTATGATTGCCACAAAATCAGGTTAACCAGTTTATTCTTGCTACCCTGTCATCCAGTGAGATCCCATAGTTGGGGTGAAAGAGTATGTTTAATCATGCTTTGAAGGAGTGATGTTATAGTATTAGGTAGGTGGAGATGATCAAGCAAGAGCAAACAAGACCTATCAGCTCCCAGTGATTTTTTGCATGGGTTGACTATAGATGCATTTTCATCAATTGTACTTTCTTTGCTTTAAAGGGTAGTCTTTGTAATTTGAAAAAAAAAAAAAAAAAAAAAAAAAAAGCAATTATTTAATAGGAAATGGAGGGAAATGACTGTTTTGTACACCAACAGTGTGTTCTTTGTTCCTGTGCTCTATACAGACAGGAAGAAAAATTCCTCTCATCATTTTTAAATTCCTGGTCTGAACAACAACAAAAAATCCATTTAATTTTGTGACTTCCTTGGCTCAACCATTATCCTTGAAGTCTTGATACGAATCCCTCCATTACAATAAGAGAACAACTACTGACACCTGGTGGCCAATTATTATTTTTTTTTTACTTTCGCTATGTATGCTTGGTTTTTTGGTCATTTGCTTTCAAAAGTGGATATTTAAAGAGTTTGCCCATGAAATGATGAACCTATTACTTATTTTCCTACGCTCCTTATCCTATTGCTTTCACGGTTAGGGAGACGGTAGAATGCCATCCAAATGTGACACCATTCTCAGAAGAAACATTTTTGAACAACAGTACTTTCATCACTGCCAGAAAAGTAAAAATGAATTAAAATATACCTTATGACATAAGTTTATACTTAGAAAAAAACCATGATTGGCATACCTACTGATCTAGAGTAGTAGATGCACACCACATTGCCTGAAATGCTTTGGGTTGATCCATCTGCAATGGATCGAACACTTCATCTGGGATCCAAATGTTGATCCCAGACTTTTTCTGATGAGCAAATGGGTTGTGCTTGCCCACATTTGTAGGAATACACCTCTGTTGCCTCTCAAGAGCAGGGTTTGAAACTCCTCACTCTGCTCTGCCCACTCCCAAGAGTGTATTTCCAGCTAGGAAACAACTGAAGTGCTGACAGCTTTCAGCAGCCCAGCTTGGGCACTGCCATATGTCTCGTGTTCCCTAATGTGACAGTTGTCACATGATAGATGTCAGCAGATGGGAGGGTGATGGGTGCTTTCAGAAGAACCCCGATGTCAGATCTGCAAGGGCCAGTGATGTATAGAAGCTGTCTCAATTTAGGCTGCTTAAAATGGCAAAATGGAGTTGTGAAGCCCGACCAAGAGAGCCCAAGGTATTTTGAAAGTGGCTGGTCACACACAGGAAACAAAACATGCTTATTCATGAATTTTCTTGTGGTTTATTAGGCAAAGTATGAGGAACAAGCAAAACCTGCAGTGGTGCCCTGGTTTGAGGTAAAACAGGACCAATTTTCATGTCAGGACTGCTATGGACCTCCACCAGAGTTTCCTCTGGCTTCGTCCTGCCCAGGCATGGGTCACCATCTTTTGGGTCCTAGCGTGGACGCTCCTACTCCTCCTCCCCGGCCGGGCAGCATGGGCAAGATGGGCCAGTGGTGTGCCCGGGGCTTCTTGCTCGACACTCCTCTGGATCCCACCTCAGCTGGCTCATGCTGAACTGGGGTGCATGTATATGTGTTATTTTGTATTTTTGATTGTCCAGGCCTGTTTTCAGAGTGGCTGCTAAAACACGTGGAAGGTAGGAGTTTTGAGGGTTAGAACCCCCTCTGACTGTTTCTTTGCTTAATCTTTTTTTGTTAATGAAAAAAGAGACACTGCAGTGCTTTGACCCTGGCCAGCAGCTAAACACCCACACAGCCTCTCGCTCACTTCCCACCCACCAACAGGATGGGGAAGAGAACAGGAAGAGCAAAAGAGAGAAAACTCATGCGTTGAGACAAAGACAGCTTAATAAGTGAAATAAAGAGGGGAAAAAACAAGGGATGCAATGGCAATCGCTCACCACCTCCCACAAGCAGACCAATGCCCAGCCTGTCTGAGCAACGCCACCCTTCCCCCTGTTCTTTCTCTGCCCTCAGTTTTTATTGCTGAGTGTGACATTATGTGGTAGGGAATACACCTTTGGTGGATTTGGGACAGCTCTACCAGCTGTGTACCCTCCCAACCTCTTCCCAGCTTGGTGGGGGCAGGCAGAGTGGCAAAAAGGTAAAGCCTTGATGCTGTGTAAGCACTGTTCATTCAGCAATAGCCAAAACACTGGTGTGTTAACAATGTTTGAGCCACAATCCAAAACACAGCTCCATACAGGCTGCTATGAAGAAAATTAACTCCATCCCAGCCAGATCCAGCACAGGAACCTATAATTCATGTTTATCTGCAGCTAGGTTTAGAGCGATTAGGAGGAGAGACAAATGTAAAAATTAAGTAACAGAATAATAAGCAATGAGTTGCCTTGTGATTCCTCATGCAGACAAATGAATGTACAAGAGCAATAATTAAGGGAGCACGGTGCGTTATGAGTTGATAGCAAATTTAGGAACAAACCATGTTAAAGCGCACACACACAAAAAAAAGGAAGATCAATTTATGGACCTTAGAACTGTGTGATTCTTCTCTAGGGTGTTACTTATCAATATTCTTTTGAAAGATTTCTCTTCTAGACTGTTCATCACTTGTACATTTCTGCAGGGGCCATGGCTCAGCTTGCAGTGTGTTTGTGCAGCCCTTAGCAAAGACCCTGGCTCTGGTCTCATCTTGACTATGATCTCAATTGGTAATAGTATATGAATCAATTCCCATACACCAAAGCCTATAAAAAACATCTAGTTTTCCCAGCTGGCTGACTGGAGCTTCAGGTTTCATCTCCTGTACTACAGGCTGATTCATTCCTGACTAATGACTTGCTCATGACACTACTATGCGTGTTAGGCCCATCGTGATTTTTTCTTGCCTACTCCTCCTCTCCTGGATCTTATTCATAACTCACCTGCTGTTTCCTGACATTTTTGCATTAGTGGGGGCGTCTGCTTTCAGACACAAACTATGCACCCAGCCCTCAGCACTGGTTGTATTTACTAACCCACAGAAATGCTGGATTAGGATTCCTGCACAGTTACCAGCAGGTGATATTGTTCACTCTTCTTTCTCTGACACAGACAGGGTTTAGTGGCATCTCTTGACTTTGATAACAATTTCCTGTTTGTGGGGCTTTGTACAACAAAATCACAGAATGTGGAGATGGAAATGACCTACTAGGTCATCTAATCCTTCCCTCTGGCAATGCAGGCTAATTCCTTACAGAATATCTTCAAGTGCTTTATTCAGTTTAGTTTTAAATGTCTGAAGTAACTAGGCCTCCATCAATTCCCACTGAATATTATTCTACAACCTAATAGATCTCACAGTTAAAAAGTATTTAATTCCAGTGTGCCTAAATTTTCCTTTGCTTAATTTTATCCCATTACTCAGAGTTATATTCTCTTGTGACACCCAAATATAGTCTTTCTAACCTCAGGGCCCAATTCTCTACTGCCTCATGTGTTATATCGCCACTCACATTTACATCTGGAAAGTAGATTCAAAACTGACAAGGTGAATGGTAAGTTGAGGTTGATATTTTTTCACACGGCCATGAAATTATAAACACAGACCATGGCTGCACATCACCTGTGTACAACGCACTGGAAAGACTGGAACTTGCATGTTGATACAGTGTCCAAATTAGAGAAAGAACAGAAAAACATTACTCAAGTTATTTACAAATTAAGGATATTCTTCAGAGAGAGGAATAAATTATTCTATTCATCTCTTCAGAAAAAGGTGTCTTTGTTATTGTGGCTACTAAGTACCTTCATGGGAAAAACAGACAAACAAAAGATGATTCTGGCTACTATATAGCTCCCTTTAATCTAGTAGGAAGAGTTTAACAAGAATGAATGACTGGGAGCTGAAGCTAACCGAATCCAGACTGAAAATGAGGTACATGTTCTTAACACTAAGAATGATAAACTACCACAGCATAGGGTGGATATTGCTTTCCCTGATGTCTGCAGAAGATGATTGTTTACCTAATGGAAGATACACATCAGCTGAAAAGGTGCCTAGTTGAAATATAGGAGTCTCTGACAACAAAGTGTCAGACTAGATAACCTGATGGTGTGTTCTAGCCTTGAACATTATGGAGGTATATCCTCAGAGGCAGACATGATAAGCTAAAAAGAACGCAGTAGAGAGTCAGCTGTATACAACTGTCTTGCCATGTTCTTTGGAACAACAGAAATTCCTTTCTGCATTATTTTTATAAGCCTTTGTAAACTAAACACAACTGGTAGTCATCCTTTAAGTATTCAGTCTTCCATGTAAAATAGGAAAGCCTGCTTTTCTAATTGATATTTCCAGAAATCATCAAGAGTCAGATATGGATATTTAGTAAAAATCAAATTGTATCTCCCCAAATGGATAAAAACAGAATAATAAAAACAGGGTCACAGTGAGGGACAAGTAAAAAAATCCAGCAGAGATGCAAACAACAGTACAGCAATTCCCATGGTTGCCATGTGACTGGCTGTTAAGGGAGTCTGCTCGTGAAACAAGACAAAAGGCAGCTCAAATATGTCCTGCACTGAAAGTTTCAAAGCACTCAATGGACTTTGAATTCTATGCTCCATCGTCAGCAGTGATTGACAACATGATTTCAAAGGTATTTAGGTGCCTAAAGACATAGCATGACACCTGGTGGGATTTACAAGCCCATCAAAGTAGGCCAGGCACATAATTCCCATTGATTTTCTGTGAGAACTGAGCTCCTAAACACCTCTACCACTTTTGAAAAAAGTACAGAGGCTGCAAGATTACCGTGGTGTTCCTGAAAATATTGTCCCTTATTGCCTGTGGAAAGAGTTCTTCAAATGGGAATGGTAACACTATTTATACCAAGACCAAAATGAACACTTATACCCTTCCAGGCATGGTTAGGGTTCAGTGTTCAAGAATTAGGAATGAGGTGAAATGCAAAGAGGTAAAGAGTTAGCAACAAGCTTTCCCTGCCTTCCCCTTGTCTCTCCCTCACCTCGCAGTAACAACTGCCTCAACATAAGACTGATTCTCCATTGCGATTGATGTGGTGACTCTGAGGTGGAAGACTGACCTCTTCTTTCATTTATTATGAATCAGCTTTAGAGGAAACTCAGTCTCCCTTCCCATCTTTGCCCACCTCCATGTGTTCTGCAAAGAAAGCTCTAGAAGAGAAGAAGGTGAATATTCACCATCTGAGGTACCTGCTCTGTCCATGAAATGTTAAGCGGCAGATGAAAAAGCTTTAAGCACCTTTCAATGACCCCTTTGATATCTATTGTCAGTTGAGCACTTTCAAGGCTATGCTGAATATTGCTCAGCCCAGACCTGTTTCTTTGTGTTTGTTCTTTTCCATCTTTGACTGCACAAAGCAGTGAGTGATGTAAGAAAAGCAAATGGTGAATGATGGTGATAAGATCTTGTTGGCAAAGAATTAGAAATGCAGAGCTCTTGATAAATACACAGAAAAGGGAGGAGGCTTGGGCTTGTCCTACAAACTTACTTTTTGATGAGTTGGCAAGAGAATCTTCCTTGAGCAAAGTACAGGAATCATTTTAGCATCTGACAGGCAATCTCTTCTGACACTGGATTGTCAGTCTTGTAAAGAACTTCTTGGAGAAATGCGATACTAGAAATAATCAAGCTTGAAGGTGATACATATTCAATCTAAAGTCCACACAGGCAACCAAATAATCAGTTTGCCTTTGGACTTTCAGATATGTAGAATGAAGTACCTGTGCTGTGCAAGCAGCTGGGTGGCACAACTTTAATTAAAGAATCTAATTTATTGCATCAACTCTGTTTATGTTGGTCTGGGGATTAATGTAATGTTTATTTTTCCAGTCACATCCAGAAATAACAGGATTAGAGTATGCCTATTCCTCAAACAATGCAAAGTTAATCTTTTTAACGAAGGAAAACAGTTCTGTGCCCTCAAAATAAGATGTACATCTGAGTCAGCAGGCCTGATATTTAGGGTAATTATTCCATGTGAAACATCCATGCGTAGACACGTCAGCCAGGTTGCAATGACATACCTACGCAGGGCTATCTTTTTTCTGCTGTCACTCAGTGGACAAGTTGAAGGCTTGACCCACAGCTAAATAAAGTCAGTAGGACTCTTCAGAGTTTGCGATCAGGCTGGTTTTCTTTTTCTTCTGCTTTGCACTTTAAAAAAAAAAAAAAAAAAAAGACGTATATTTTCCTTTGACCTTGAAATGAAGTTTTAAAAGCTTTTAATGAACATATATTTGATAAAGACTTTCGTGTCACTTATTTGAAAGTATACTTCAGTCTCTTGGATGCCTTTCCCTTTAGAAGGTTCATAGACCAGAGGTATTCCCAACTTATAATAGGGCATCCTTTACACTTCACTCTTAGTTACAATTGTTTAAGCTTTCACTAAACGTTCCCATTGGCCATGCTCGTTCTTTTGATCTGTTTTTCAAGAAGCAGCGCCAACTTTGTGGCTTTGCTATATGTAACTCTGAGAGACTAAGTCAGATAAAGTATTATTGAATCATTAGGATAATAGAGTGGGAAGATGTTCTAAAGCGGAAGAGCCATACTTAGCTGTGGTTATAAATGCCTTGATTTTTAGCTTGATTACACTAGGTTCTGCATGAGGTTGCTTTCTCATAGATTTTGCTTCACTTACGAGAGTGTAATTAGAGTAGTGTGTCACCTATAAGGATAAATGGATGGACATTATATTATTCAAGATCTCCCTTTGCACAGAGTGAGAATGCTGACTGAATCTATGTTCAGAAGTATAAAAAAAATCTTTATCCTAGTGATAATGTCTACAGATGCCATCAGTATATCCAAAAAAAGAAAGAAATTGAAACGTGTTGAGAAGTACAGAAAGAGATATTGCAAGGATGCATAGCATAGATACACTTAACAAAGCCTATCCTGACTGTAAAAATAAATCCTCTTGCGAATCATTCAAAAGGTATTGGTGCTGAGCTTTCTTAAGAAAAATGTAGAGAGTATATCCTGTTATATGCTGTTTCAAGAAAAGGTAAAAAAGGCTGAAGAAAATTTTCAGCTGTTTTAACATTTACACTAATTGAAATGACAGTTTATTCCAGGAAAAGTTCTGATTCTTAAGTTTTAGGAATTAATGTTATTACCTGCATTTGCTACACACACCAAAAAAAAAAAAAATTTACCTTTTCCCTAAATGACTGCAGCTTGTGTAATTAACTGCACTTATAGCTTCCTGTGTGCGGATGTCTGTGATCTCACATCGTGCTCCAGAGTTTTGCTTTTTTAAACCACTCCTGATGAATACAGAAGGCAATGGAACATGCTTCCACCTGCTCTACAGTGGGGGAGACTGAATCCATTTCAGCAATTACAAAGTAGAAAAGAGAAATCAGTAATTAGTGGAACCATGAATCACTGGTACAGTTGAAATTGGCCATTCCCAAAGTGCAGGCTGTTTCTTTCCACAAGTGTAGCTGAATCACTTGTTTGCTCACCTCCCTCTCTACTTGCTTTAATTTTTTACTCTACTGAATGAACATTTTTAATGATCTTGGGAAATCTGTTTGAGGTAACATTTAGTATTTCATCCACACGCGTTACCACACAACTTTCTGGAAAGCTCTGTGGACTTCAAGCTACTACCTGCCTCTGACGCTCTGCTGCTCGGGGCTTGCAGGCACTCAGTGGCTGCACAGAACATAGAGCTCCTTTGTAAATGGTGATGGGCATAGTGGTGCAAGGAGACGGCGCGGTGGGAAAGCAACAGACGCCGGGGGCTGGTGATCAGAAGGGACTTGAAGACACGAAAGAAATTAAGAAATGATCAAAAAGCTTGCTACTGTGAGTGGGGAGGAAACAGAGACAATGGTGAGGAGAGAGGGCACCTGTCACAGAGAGCGGAAGGGCAGGCTTGAATATTTTTCCTGCTTCAGTGGAAAATGATCTGTCAAAACTTTACAGTGCTATCACCAATTTTCTGTTGTAACCAAAACCAGAAGAATGTTAATTAGTTAGCTAGTTTTTCATAGTCCTAAATTATTCAAACCCCTTTATATCCCACATTGATTGTCAGCACCTTTTAAGAATTGTTTCTACAGTCCAATCTCTTGTTGCTCGAGAAAACCTGATTTTACCTTCCAGAAGCTCCACTTCCTCCCATTTTCACCCAGCAACAGTGAAGTCATCTGCAGTTTCCCCTTACTTCATGTCCTACAGCCTGGAGAGATTTAAATGCAAAGCCTGCAATCTAGGATTCAAGGCTTACTGGCCTCAGCCGATAAATTTCCCTGTTACTCCTATGTTATTCTCAAAGGAAGTTAGTTAAACTCTGGTCTGGGAGTTTATTGCTGTCACAGAATGGGTCAGGGAACAGCTCTGAAGCAGCAGTGGCACAGTGCCTTGCTTTTGCTTCTGCACATCTTCAGCCTCACCAATGCAGTGAGATGCCTTTCCTACGCTCACCAAGAAATGATATTTTGGAAAGGCAAGAGGAGCTTTTGTCAGCAGTTGTCACAGAGCATATGGCAATATCATGCTCAGTGATTAAGACGGGGAACAAAATCAAGTGTTGGTCCAAACACAGAATTTTCCATGTGGGAGAAATGTTGGTATTTCTGAACAGCTCTTTTATGCCAATGTCAAATTTTAGGGTTTTGGGAAAGTATGTTAAAAAATGAATCTTACATTAGTATGAGTAGTTTTGATAGAGACTTCCTGGATTTTAAACCCACTGAAAAGAAGAAACAATATTCTTTTAATTCCCTGTAATATGAAATTTTGAAAATTTTAATTGTAAGATGGACACATTAAAATAGAAAGTGTAGGCATTCTGATAAAATGCCCCTCTGCGTGGGCATCTGCTGTTTCAGAAGTGACTGAAATCAAAATAAAAAATATTCCCAAAAGGCTTTGAGATGCGATAAGGTAACAATTCCTTTATTAATGCCATACAATTAATGTAAAATTATCAAAAAAAGTATACATTAAAAAGCAACTGAGTAACAAATTCGTGAAGATGGTTCAGAATTGAACACTTCTCAGAATGTTGGAATATTAGTTGAAATCAATACTATTTTGTGGAAATAAGTTTTAAGAACACCAAGTAAATGAAAAAAAAGAAGTGTTGGACCACAGCATATTTCAATACGAGGTTTGAAAATGCTTGTTTAATTACTATATGTTCAATAGCACTTCTTTTTTCATAATGCTCAGCTATCTAGGGTGTCTTGCTCTTTTACGACTGTAAATTACATTTACTGCAAATCTTGCTACTTAATAAATTGTTTTTAAATTCTGGTACATCTGCTAGCTTGGGAGCAGACTGCACTGAGACTGGTCTCTAGGCGACTTTAATTATGTTTTTCATTCACATGATGGAAATTCTTAGCCATCAGATGCCACCTGCTATCATTTTTATTTCCACTCTTGTGAACTCTTGCTCAGGGCAGCAAAGGGAACATTAGCTGTCATAAGGTGCAGTGTCTTAAAAGCTCTGCTGTTGTACTGCATTTCCAAAACCAGAACCAAATACCCAAAGCATGCGCTCAGTTGTGCTTTTGTCAGTAATAACAGCCAGAAGCCTTTCTTTTCTGGAGAAACAGCGCAATTTTGACTTCACAACAATGGAAAATATCATTTCAATTTGCAATGCAATTCTCTCTGATTCTTGAAGTTTCTGTTCTTTTTTCTGTCCTCTTCTTTTTTTCTTCTCCTACTTTTAATTACAAAATGAATTGAATATCTAAGTCAAAATAAAAGATAAGAGCCCAGCAATGATGGAAGATTTGTGAAAGTGTTATTAGAAACCTTCTTTGAGTCAGCTGGTGGAGCTGTGGTCACTTGTGAGGCATCTTCATCACACAACTTATTTTCTTATTTATGTAGATTATTAGCCAATCAGTGGGGTTTGATTAAGTCAATTCTAGTATGTGATCATCAGCTAAGAGATAGAGGAGGTAGATGGTCAGTGCTAGCTGAGGTTTAGGACAAGAATTCCTCCTTTAGTAACCGCTTAACACTTCAAATTTCTCTTTAGCTTTTGATTCAGTGAATCATGTCTTTCAGAGGCATGTAATGTAATGAATCTAGTAATTACCCAGGGTCTTGGTGCTTAGTCCAGATCAGCCAGTAGAGAGGAATCCATGCATCCTTAGCATCCTTAACCTTAGCTATCAGGTTACGCAATGTTTGATTAGGATATTAGCTACCGTTTAGTTTGGACACTGTGGTAGCCAACTGATGCTGAAACTAGTTTCTGTTTGTAAATTTGATATTACCGTCATGTTCTTTGGTGAGCTTCCAAAAAGAAATGTTTTAGATACAACATATAAAATTATGCTTCCAATAGTAAAAGTGGGTTTTGGCAACTATTTTAAACTGTGCATCATTAGCACAGCTATCAATATATCGGTTTTGAAATATTCATTTATCTGAATAACACTTTTAATTTAAGATTTTTTTTGTACACGTATATTTGAGTGACAGATTACTAGGAAGAAAAAGCACAGAAGAACCTTTCAAGAGAGTTCAGATGAAGACCCATTTATTTCCCTGAACTTCTTTTTTTATATAAAAGTTACAGGTTGTATGGAGCGACTAAAGATCTGATGTTCCCAAATGTACAATATACACTGCACTATAAATCCATTGCTAAAAAAGGTGTAAAAGTTTTGTGAACCCCAGATCTAGAATTCACCTCAGAGCAATGTTTGAAATATTCCATTTTGGAAGTTTGTTTAAACTCAAACAACCACACTCTATATAGAGCGCTGGGTCATCCTTTGTCTAATGGCTTATTACCAACCTCCTAGGGACTCACTGGCATGAAAGGCACTATATAAGCTTAGAGGGATTTTTTTTTCCTTGCCCCATGTGTAGTTTAGATGTCGTTTGCAGTTACTGTGTACTGCTAGTTTACTTCAAAAGAATGCTGATCGAGGCCTGAGGAAAAGATCGAGCTATGTGCTAAAAAGAGGCAAAAGAATAAAGTACTGCTTTGCTGTTTCATTTAGATACATCAGTTCTGGCTGCCAGATGCTCATTCCTAGTTTGAATTCAAAATTGATCCTTTTAGCCTGTACAGATAAGAACAAAGTCAGATGATGTTTATTTAAATATTTGGTGTTTTTTAATAAAATAATAAAAATTAAAAAAAGTTTCACTGTACTTTAATCTCTTTCAAGAACCAGTAAAAGAAAAACTTATTCATTCACCTGGGAAGAGAGGAGCTTGTGCAACCATGCTTGCTTTTTGAGAATACAGACCAGAATACAACTGTCTTCAAATCTCCTGAGAATAACTGTAAAAAGAAAAGGGTGCTTCACAGTCCTTCACAGCTGATGAATGATTTTGTTAGCTATGGTGCTTAACCTGTTAAAGCCTGTTAAATGTGCTTTCAAAAAAAGCCCATGGGTAGGGTTGTGAGAGGTATTCAAAAACTTTATATTGCTCAGTCTTTGGGTGATCTACATAAGTCCTTTAAGAGGACCTGAATATCAAACATGTCCTCAGCAGCTTCTAAAAAATTGACTGCTTCAGTTTGGGCACCAAATTACCGGAAGCATCAGATTTTTTTTTACTATATCTTCTATAGTAAGTCTGCTGAAGGTTTTTTTATTGCTTTGTGTTGTTGTAGAAGTGGGGGTTTTCTTGAAAATAAAATTCATCCCCTGTTGTTGGATGTCAACTAATTCTGTCACTGATACCAAGGACAGTCACAATGCTTTTGACCATGCTGCCGGTCAAGGCTACTAGAGCACCCAGACTGATGTTCATGTGTTAACATGGGTCCTAATGAAGTAACATGGCTCCCAGGAAGAGTGGGTGTCATCCTTATGCCATCCACTTGCCTTTCCTGTTGCCACACTTCAGATGTAAAGTTTTAAAGAGAAAATAACCTAAAGCTCTGGGGATTAAACTTCCTAGGTTGTGTTTAGGATAATGTTCATATGTTGCCTAACCCTGGTGTTTGAAAAAGGTTAATTTCTTCTGGAAATTAACCAATCCTCAAAAACAGACTCACGGAGAGGCCAGAGAGCTTGTTATTGTTTTTAAGAAAAAGACATGATGGCTATAAAAACCTGATGTAATATAAGCTGCATTCCCCAACCACACTCCCAGAGTTGAAAAGTTAAACCCTAGACCTGTGCAACACAAAAAAGAATGAGACAAAATGCTCATTGACTTCAATTGCATTAATATAACTCATTGTTCAATTCATTTTTGATATTATTTTCCTTTGAGTTGTTTAGTTACATGCTATTTGTGCCTTGTAGCAGGTAACTACATTTAGGGACTTCAGAAGTCCTCATCAGTTTTTCCTCCTTCTGTGAGATCTACCAATTGTTCAATCCTTTCTACCTAGGTCATTTATTTCACTCAAGTGTGAGGTGACTAGATGTAAATGTTATATACCTTCATGGTTCAAGATCTTAGAAAACCTCCTCTGGACAATTCTCTCTAAATCATTCCAGCCTCATTGCATAAGTATGGCTTTAGAAATCAAACTTTAGGCACCTTGGCTTGAAAAGACTAGCCTAAGAGTAAAAATATTTACATTTTCATACCATCCTGTGCTATTGGAATCAGCTATTGGTAATTTTTCTGCTCTTAAAAACCAAACCAAACCAAAATTACACCAAAACCCCCAAATTATAAGATTTTCTTACTGGAAAATTTGTTTAGATATTCACTCAGACTTTACTATATGTTATGTATTTCAGATGATGGAAAAACACATTAATTCTTTTAACATAAATTACGGCTCTAAAATATATTAAAGTATGTTGTCCTAATAAATGATGACTTATATGAAAAAGGGAAAGAAAGAACTTGAGGGCTTTATTTAGATCCATTCTGTTACTGTAAATGATGCTGCCAATTTATTTATTTTTTTATAACCTCCAGCAACAGAAGATTATTGTGATAAATGATTCATATCGCTACAATATACACTTTTTAAAATTTCCATATCTGGCAACTAATAGGCACTTCTTGAAGGCTTCAATAGGCTCCTTAGCCAGATAACGTGGCTGAAAGCTGCCTCATGATTAATTTCATCTAAATGTGGTAATTATCATACTTTGAAGTAATGCCTGCAAAACATGCTTTCACAGAGAGTTAGTGGAAGCAGAGGATTAACCTAGAAACATTTCAGTTCAGAGCAGCATATCACCCAAATAGAAATGTATTTTCCCCTGAATTTTTCAAGACTTTTTATTAGACTACTTGGCAGTCATTTGCATTACCTTATCTCATATCAACTTTTTTACAGCAATTTAGAGAGCAACAGAAACTGAAGCAACTTTGTCATATTATTAGTAATAGGATAGTCTTGGTTTTGCAAGCTGCTTATTTTGGCAGCTTCTGCCCTGAAATATTTCTTGTATTAGTGTTTAAAAGCACAATTAATTTATCATTCGTATATGTTGTGGACATAAGCATTATCCTGCATATATTCTAGGCACGCTATAGATTATTAGAGAGGATGTTAATTTCCTCATGGGCACCCAGGGGAGTAAATTCTATCACCACTCTGTGCATCTCTGCTTCCTTTCTCACAGGACCTCCATGAACCATTTCTTACTTGCGCAGTTGAGACTAGTGAACAAGATACATAAGGCCCCAAGTATGATTATAAAAATGGCCGATTTTTGTACCCAGATAAAAATCCTGAGGTAAAATAGTGCCTAAAATTATAATGGAGAGACAAGCTGTCACTGAGTATTTCTGCCCACTTACACCTGCTTAAGTAAAGATTCCAAATCTTCTCTCAACCATCAGAAAAAAGTCCTACCAAAAAGTGGCACAAAAATGCTACCTTAACTGAAGATGAAGGTGAACAGCTTCGTTAAGTCTCTCTGGTAGGCTGCCTGGCTATGCTGTATTGTGATATAGCCAAGTTATTCTAACTTTATTTAAATCAAACAGGAATAGATTTTGCCTACACTTATATGTAGGACTGACTGAGTTTCTTCAGGTTAATAAGCTATTCTACGTTGGCTTAGTTTTAGTAAGAATCATAGGTGTGCTCTTTTTCACAAACATGAAAGAAGTGCATTAGTTTGAACTTTAATTGAACATTTGGGAAAAGTTTTGGAGAAGCAGGGATCTTTCCTTCAGGCTGGACTGGAGGGATGGCTCAATTTCTCTTGATTTCTCTTTAGCTGTAAACATTCGATTTGTTTTGGCATGAGGGAAATATGTGGCAGCTGGAGTTTTGGCTAGGTGTTACATGGATTCTTCCAAACTAGACCTCAGTGGTATGGTTGTCAACAATTGTAGGAAAATAATGCCTTTCATTACATGTCTCTATTCTTAGGCTCCTAGCGCATTGTCCCATGCATTTGTGCAACTTGACAATGTGCACATGGTGTGCAACCGTGGTTCAGGTAGTAAAGCCACAGTAACCCAATCACATGTCAAATCTCACATATTAAAATATTGAAATTAAACAAAAATGTTCATGTTCACACAGGTTCTGTTGCATTTACACTGAAGGTTAAATTAGTGCAACTGTACCGTGAAACAGAAGTGAACTGATTCACTGCCTCAGTCAAATGCACTTTGCAGCAAATAAGTGTTTTGCCTGTAATGCACACACTGCAGCTTTCGGTCTACATACATCCTTCCTAACTATGTTTTTATGCATATGTGTTCTTTTATCTTACAGATAAAAAAGAAGCTGCTGTGTCCAAAGAACTCAAAAGTAAGAAACTACTGCGCCATAGGTTATGATCTCTTTTATATGTCATGTAGTTTCAAACAGCACGTTTCAATAATCTGAAATAATAGCTATTGAATTGTTGAAAATACAAAGAAGAAAGTAGCTACACCGTTTATAATTGAAAAATGACATGTTTAGACTTCAGCTGCCTCCTCCTTTCTAAATCCATTCTTATCCTACTTCTGATTCCACACTCCTCTCTGTGACTGACAGTTTTGCCTTCCCCTCTTTGCTATCACTGTCTTCAAAAACAAAGGTTTCATGGGGAAGGAAATGTCAAATGAGGTCTCAGCTGAATGTGGTCTCTGTGGCAGCAAGTTTGGTAAATGGACTGAGAAGACTGAGTCTCCAACATGCTGAGGACCACCAACTTTATCTTCACAAATGCGAAACAAGGGCCTTGCCTATGTAGTTACTTCAGATTCAGAGAGACTTCTGAGGCTGAAGAGAGGCAGTTGCTGGGCTCTTCTGCATAAATAACGCCCAAAATGTTCTGAGAAGATGCTAGTGTTAACCAGGGAACTCTTACACCTTCCTTTTCTACAAATTTGCAAGCATCAATGCCTCAACACAGTAAGGGTAGTAAGAGAGTTTCATTGGTCAGACTTCATCTGTTTAGATCTCTGTTCTGAAAGTACAGTATATAAGGAAGATTAAGAAAGCTATGGGGTTTTGATATCTCATTCAAATTCATAATTAAAGAACGCACTGACTCCCATCTCCATATGTGATCTTTCAGACTTGTTTGGCAGAAGAATCCCCTGCCATCCTTAGTTTTGCATGAATCACACTTCTTTTGGCAATCAAGAAAAGCTTATACCTTGGTTTCCTACTCAAATTTTGTGGAAACATTGAACAAAAGATTCAAAATGGACTTACACTACAAGTAGCGTCCTGTTAGTGAATTAACTGCCTGTTTGCAAGCAGGTCTTAAAGGATCTATTGATTTGGGCACGATTCCTCTCATGAGAGAACTCCCCAGCAGCTGTCATGGCAAAACTTCCCAGCTCCATCACATGAGTGAAATTTGCAGGGTGAAATTATTGGCTGAAACTTATTCATGTAAAGATGCAGAGCCATTAGAGCTGAAATAATGTGCGAACTATAAACTAAAAAACATATGCTTCCAAAAAAAAGTTTAAAACATTTTACACTTTTGTTTCTATGCTACTGAAAAGTTAAATTAATAAATAAATTACAGAAGGCTTTGGTCAAAATGTTTTTCCTTAAAGTTAATTTTTTTTCCTCAATTAAAATTATTTTAGTTGCTCAGAAATGAAATATTTCAAATGAAAACAAAAATCTTGGTAGAACAAAAAGAATCCTAACTTAATATGTTTTCACAGAGATTAAAAAAAAAAAAAACCCAAACCCCAAAAAAATGTCTTGGTGAAGAGCAAGCTCTAGATGAGAGCTCAGAAGAGAATAAATGCAGGAGTTCTGCAGTTTTGCATTAAGTCCATCTTGTCACTTGTAGACTATGTGCTGTATCTCCTGCTTCTTCTGTAGGAACTCAGGAAAGTAATACTAAGGAAACTCTTCTTCAAGATCTTCTACATATTTCCCTGAAGGAGGGGTGAGCACCCCAAGTAATTACAATGCTGTGATAATAACTAAGTTACGATATAATTATCTGCTGCAGACTTTTAAATGGATGGAAACAAAACAATCCCACACATGCAAACTATATTTTGTTTTCATTCTGTTTCACAAGACGATCTGATGCATCTTTTATGAACTTCTCAAAAGACTGGAGGGGAAGAACTCAAAATTACATTCCTGATTTAGCCATATTCTTTTTCTTTGTAATAACACAGTGACAGATGTGAAGGATTAACTAACATTTTTTTGGCATTCTGTAATTCAGATTGTGATTAAAATGATTAATTATTTCCTCTCACAATATGGGAATGTGAATTTTAAGTTAGAGGATATTCTAGCTGATATAAAAAAATCCACTATGAAAGTCGGTGGAGTTTATTTTATGGGTATTTGTTAAATTATTGTGGTTTAAGTACAGTCTGTTTTAGTAGTTCCTGAGGATAAAAATGATTAACTAAACACTGGTAAACAGTAAATAAATCCAGTAAGCTAGTTAGGTTCTTCTATCCAGGGCTGAGATTCTCCAAGTCTGCTTGGGGACGCACATACCCTTCATCATTTGGACCTTCATTCTGCAAGCAAATGTCCTACTTCAGCAAAGAGAGGATAGTGCAAATGTTTCATGGAAAGACCAAGAACAGAAGTACTACAGTTAAGCAGCCTGAGAAGGCCTGATTCTCTGCTAGGAGGACCAAGCAGTAGCTCTTTCAAGTGCAGGATCAAACATGAAGTTGTTCTCTTAATGCTCCTCCATTCCTCGGGATGGAGAGAGAGTCCTTATGTAACCATGTCTGGGAATGTGTTTTGCAGAAGTAGCCCAATTTCATTTTTTCTCACCAGAGAGGTTCATGTTAGAGGAAAGGATGCCACAGTGAATAACTGTGGGATCCCAAGAGGCACCACTGCTGAATTCACAGACACTCACCAGCTGCTGGAGGCTGGTTCAGGACCTTCTGCTCTCATAGCTGTAAGACCAAATGCAGAGGCTCCCAGCCCATATCTGCTGTCTGAGTGGTGAGGCTGTGCCCAAACCCCTAGATACCTGCTTTGCCCTGCTTTGCCAATAGATATTGAATTTCTAGAGAGAAAAATCTAGGAGAAGTGACGCAATGCCTAACAGCAAGAGTATACTAGCCCTTCGGCATGTTATTTTGTTGATGCCTTTGAATTTATTGAAGGCAACTCAGCTCTTTTCTGTTCAGGTAATCTCTTTGTCTAATTCTTCAGTGAAAAAAAATGCTGCAGGCTGTACCTCATTGGAAGCCTTTCTTCAGGTCTCTGTTTTTTTTTTGAGATGTAACACTTTGTAGTAATTGGTTTAATTTGTTCTCTTTTTTTAAGAACCAACAAAAGCTCCTGCAGCCAAACCAGCCAACAAAAAAGCAGCAGCACCAGGTAAAGGAATAAAATGTTCACATTCAGTGTATTTCTTGTATTCTTGAACTAGTTCATTGCATCATAGCACCATCTGCTGGATTATACAAAAGCCAGTGGTTTGGGGGGTTTTGTCTGTTTGCTCTAAATTATTGCGATAATTTATATGTGCAATCTTTGTTAAGAACAAAAGCATTTTGCTTTTGATCTCTAGCATTATGGTTGCTTCTTTTCCTCCCATGGCAGCTATGCGGTGCCACATTGGGCCATTCTGCAGGGTTGGAGACGAAAAAACAAATATGAATCTAAGGACTGATTTTAAAGCAGTATATTGCAGAAATGAGTTTCGATGTGAAGCTGAATTCGAGCACTTCAAGAAGGGGATCTGATTTTTCAAAATGCTGGTCTCACAGTAGGTTCTACAAAGATTAAGCTCTTAGATAAGCATAAATATGCACTGAGAAGACATGAGAACCTTTTTAAAGCAAAAAAATGGCACAAATTTGTATCTGAATTCAGACTGTATTGTAAAAATCTACCACTTTTTGATTTCTCATCTCTACTGCTTCACAACCATCTCCAAAAATGCCGCATCACTTTTCTGCTTAATTTAATAAAACCTGTTATAATGAATAACAATCTAAATATTCAAGATATTTGTAATTTTACTACATCTTAAATTAACTTTAAAAAAAATAATGGGAATTTGCATGTGAAAACAGGATCAATATAAAACTGTAGTATTATTCTACTCTAAAATAGGGCGGTGATGCTGTACCAGGCTCTGTGCTGCTGAGCTGTGTCTGGTGCTATCATCGCAGGAGCTGCCAGCCCACTCCCTCTGCTGCTTCTCGCCTCCAGCTGATTCCACTGTATGTGTCTATGTGCTTCTATGCAGATCTGGGATCTTTTTCTCTTCTTTTTTTTTTTTTTTTTTTTTTTTTGGGGGGGGGGTTATGATTATTCTCTATCTGTCTTTCTCTAATTCAGACCTTTTCAGTGGTCTATCTCAGAGATCTCCTCGACTGAATACGGGAAATAATAACTTGCATCAGTAGGGGAGACTGGGAGTTGGTCAAGGATCAGTGCAAGCCAGGAACGTCTTCAGTTGCCTCTACCACAACAGGACTTGCAGACTGGAATTGCAATTGCAATATAAGCTATCGTAGGCCATATTGTACAGCTGTATGGTGTCCTGTGTGAATCTGGCCTGAGAAGCGCCATTTCCCTGCGTGTGCTCCCAGTCTCTGCCTGCTGTGTTTGTTTGACACCGTGTTCAGCTGTGCTAACACAACTGGGAGAACGGTGTAAAGCACACCATTGCCATGGCTTACAGCTAAAAACTGTCCTAGAAATGTGTGTGTTTGTGTCAGGGTGTTCAGTCTGGATCATTTCAGTAAGTCTGGCTCCACAAACATTTATATGTGTAACTGATAATTTCTTAAAGCAGCTTTGTTGCCAAAGTGTGTTGTATAGCTAGACCCTTAGATGTCTCGACAGTACACTGCAGAAATCGTTATGTTAGTACCATATGCTTATAATTAATTCATTCCACCTGCTTGCATCCAATATTTGTGTTCATTTATGAAAAATATTCCAATGAGTCTGCTTGTTGGCAAGAATGGTGATGACAGTAATCTGCTTAAGATAAAGAAAAGGGGAAAAACTGGCATAGCTTATTATGGAAAAAAATAATTTGTCTGTTCTGACACATTTCTAAATATCTAGTTTGCCTTAAAAGTGATAAAGAGCAGTAGGTTTTGACTTCTACATTTTTATTTCCCCTCCCCAAATGGCACTGTTCTCTGAAAATTAATTTACCCCCAGAATAACTCACCATAGCAAAATATTAAATATGCTTGTTTGGCAACATCATAACAAGACTGCTACCTATTAGTACAGTAAATTAAATACATTATCCAATTTCATATTTCATTTTCTTCCACATATCTTATTACATCGCAACCTGTACCCCAGAATGCCTAAAGCTGAAGGTTTAGTCCTGTTAACAGACTGAACAGACTGAGAGCACAGCTGGTCATCTTCCAGTGCTTCTAGATCACATATGTTCCTGGTCTTAATGTCACTGGTGAAGAAAACCCTGTCTAATACACTGTGCACTATTTTTATTTCCATATATTTATATGGAGAAAACAAAGAAAGTGAATGCGGAATGTCTGTGAGAGCTTCTGCATCTGGAAACTGATGGTTACTTTAGGAAACTAGCTTCAATCAACTTCTGTTACTTTATTTTCAAAGTGGATATTTTCAAATGTAGTGTTTTCTCTAACTGGAAAAACTTACCTCTCTGGCACCCAGCTGAAGCTGGGCTGGAGAGCACAGTATTTGGCTTCTAAGCAGAACAGTTTCATAGATCCATGCAAGTGATGCTATTCTGCAGGGAGAAACCAGAGATGAAGATATTCCCTGACACTAGCCTTCCTCAGTGACACTGTCTCATGATGTCCCCATCCCAAACCCCACTGTAGTTTCAACTTCTTTCACCACGGTGCATCACCTCCACAGCTGTGCCAGGAGGGCAGGTCTGAGAGTGACCTAACCTAACAAAATATCTGGCTATTGTTTTTCCATGAGGAGGGGCACAGGTTTCTTCCATGGGATTTCCTCAGGCACTCGGTGTTTGCTGGGCCTGGTGTGTTCTCTGGAGGGTTTCTCAGAGCCAGAGCTGCAGGTGCTGAGCACCTGCCTCATCCTGCCATCCTCTGGCAGGACAGGCAGCTGGGAGGGAAACCTGCTCCCTCGCCCCTGTCCCCGTGGAGGCTCATCTGGGAAAAGCTCCCACAATGCGCCGAGCATCACGCCCTGCAGCTATTGCCAACTCTTCTGGCTCAGTGGTGGGGCACCGGCACATTACACCTCACCTTGGTAAGTTTTCCAGGTCTGGTTTGGCACGATGAGGAAAGCAAGTGCATGGCTGTGCAGGGCAGGGAAGGGAGACCGTGAGATAGGGTCAACCATGCAAGGAGCAGAAGGAATTAGCAGAAGGGTGACCAAGTTCCCCAGCAGGGTGCAAGGAGCCTCGGTGCCACTGACCCCCTCGTGCTCCTGCAGCTTGGGTCAGGGATGGGAACTGAGAGTCCCTCTCATGCGACAACCTCACATTATAGGCAACGTTCCTGCACCTTCTTGAAGCACCAGTGATAGTGCTTTCCCCTGATGATTTGCCTGATTTAAAAATCAGATCTAACTCTTTTCAACACCGTAAAAATTAAATCCTAATTGCAGCTTAGAATTTCCCTGGAATGGTCTTGCAATTTTTAATTTAATTTTACAGTATGTTTAACAGATTTTGTACTGTCACTTAACTGCCTAATTACTGATTTTTAATGCCTAATTTTTTCCATCTTCTTCTGCACACACATGCCAAAAAAAAAAAAATCTTATTCATTGCTCCCTTTGGGTTCATAACAGAAACTCTTTTTGAGCACCATTTACCCCTTGAAAATCAGTGAAATTTAGTTCAGACCCAGCAGGAGTAAAATAAGTAAGACAGACAAGTGGCCAATTTTAAGTGCGCAGATGTCAACTGCATCCAGTCTCTCAAACTGACTCTGTCATTTGTGCTAGAATTATTATTATTTTATTATTCCTCTGTTTTTTCCACTGTTGGTAAGAAGCGGAAAGAAAAAAATAAAAAAAATGACATTATATAGGAAATTGTATGGGAAATGAGTTCATGAGGTAAGTACAGAATATTAGAACACATATATAAACATATATTGAAAAACCTGGTCAGAGGATCAGTTGAAGAGGTTCAGATCCCTCTGCCTAATGCAGGAAGAATTACTGGTTCTACTGGTAATGGGTGGCATTTACTTAACAGACAAATTATTTTAATTCTTGGTTCAAGGTGAACAACAGTACCTAAAATGTCAGCAGGGAAGAATCTTTGTACCTGCCATATGGTATAACCCGTTGTCATGCTCCACTCCTCGGTGGACGCGTGATGGTTCGTTTCAGCTGTGATCTCGAAGCACAAACAGAAATGGCATCAGGCCCAGGCAGTTATGCTTTCAACACACAATTACTTTATTGGTTTTGCCCGTAAAGCGGCTTGCAATAGAAAGAAAGAAGAATAGGAAAGATGAAGTAAAAAGGGGGGAAAGAGGATTCTAGCTACCACCACGGGTCCACAGGCGTCCCAAGGGTCTCGAATCCAGAAGGCGTTCCGCTGCTTCTTCGTCGACCGTCGTGGTCTTTCCGTGGGGAAGACCTTCGGGAGATCAGTTGTTGAGGAACCATCTTTTATGTTAGGTAGCACACATCGCTCCTCCTCGGACCCCCCTCCACTCCCCCTCTGTCCCGTCGAAAGGTGCCAATCTCCGCCTGTCTGGAGTAAGGCTTCCACACATGCCCAGAGAGGAGTGTCTGAGGCGTGGTCAGCTTCGGAGGTGGGTAGCTTCTTACCAGGAGGTGTGTTTTTGTATTATAATGACATTATAATGAGGAAAGTTCAACTGAGGTTCGAGATTACTTCATCGATGCTGTCCATCTTCTTCAACAGCAGTTCTTCGCTTTGCTGCTCCAGTAGAATAGGCTTGTACCATGTTCTGATATTGTCTGTACTTTCATACCAAGGAATAGACATGGCTCGTACCCATGTACAATGGTCACACCTCAGTCCTTTCTCTAAGTCTCATGACAGCCAGCTCAGTGAGCTGCTGCAAACTCATGTCAAGCTGTTACCCCAGGTTTTAGGGGCCTAGTCGCTGATGAAAATGTTGAGACAACACTGATCTTCTGATCGACTCTTACACCAGTCCTATGCTATTTAAAAAATGAAGAAATAACACAAAGTTAATGGGACAGCAGGTATGGTTTGAAATGGAGGAAAGGTTGACTAAGGAGCTCGGCTCGTTAGTTGTCTTTTAACGATCACCTATAGGACAGAAGTACATAGAAAGAATGCTAAAACCATGTAAATGTTACAAAAGATTAATAACATTCAGCACATCTATTGAGTAATTTACCAACACAGTGGAACAGGCAAAATTATCATGGATTCTTTTTCAGGTTTCTCCCAGTCAGGTAGGTCTCTCAAGTCACAAGTCAGGGATGTATTTTGTTCACAACACCACATTACCTCCATCATCCGTCCATCTTCTTATTCTCTTCTTGTGTAGATGTATCAGCCAAGAGAAGAGACATCAAAAAACAGTGTAAATTATATGTTATACACCCCCATGTAAGTATTTTTGGAAAGACAAAAAGGAGACGAACAGTGTTTCTTCCTCTTTCTCTCTCACCATATGTGGGCATGGCCCTAGTAGAGTTTGCCATCCCGCAATCTCTTCAGGATCTTATGTCTCAGTGCCCTTGTGTGCCCTGGAATTTCTTTTTATAAGCAGCTACTGCCCCTAGTTTACATCTCTGACTGTATTTCTGCGGTACAGGTGTTACCAAGAAAATTCTTCTAGTAGCTGGAATAGTCTGTTCGGTTTTCTAGTCCCCAGTGCTATCTTTTTCAGACTTTTTCATAATGCACAGCCATTCTCAGGGTTCATTTTCTGGGTTTACAGTTTAACTCTTCAGGGACAAATGACAGAGGTAGCTTATTGCATGCATATGTATAGGTTTTGCAGTTTATTACAAGATGAAATGAATCTTCAGTCAGGTAACAGGTGAATACACAGTGGTAAACAAAATAACAAAACCCTACTTGTATTAATGCTGCTGCTCAGGGTCCTTTTGTTTAGGTTCAGGATCATTCTGTAGTCCTTTTCAATCACAGATGCTTTCCTTCCGGTCCAGGTAAGTATGTCTTCTCTCTCCCACCTTAGCTCTTTGGGTAGTTAAATATCACATCTCTTCTGACTTACTTTCCTTCTGTTATTAAAAAGAGAGTTGGAGGCTTGGCTGTCTTTGCACAGTAGGTGGAAGTGATCTGACCTCAGTCCCTAGCAACCCGCAGAAGGATAGGAGAAACCGGGTCTTGGTCCTTACCTGTTTGTCCCAGAAAGCTCCCGCTAGTGTTAGCAAAGCCTCACAGCTGAGACTTCTCCTGGTTTGCCAGGAATGCATTATATCCTTACCTGCTAAAACCTTGCTGCTATTGCAGCCATCACTCAGCTATTTCTTAACATCTGAAGGAATCTATTATGTGAATGGAGACAAATTCCACAAATCATTCCAACCCACTGACATTTTCATCCCAGCTCAAGTCTGAGAAACTCATGCAGACTAGGAGGTCTTAAATTGTCTGCAGGATTACATAAACTGGATCATTATCTAACTCTGAAGGGGAAATGAAAAGTGAATTCTTGACTTGTCACCATGTCCGCCCTCAAAGGGAAGAATTTTCCAATGTTAGAAGATTCTACTTTACAACCTTGAATTCTTTACATACAGGATTATTGTAAATGCAGCATGAAATAACTTATTTTACACTAAGCTTTCTAATCTGAAATCCAGTTTTTATTCAATAATTTTTAAAATATTTTTGAGTAAATGGCCTAGAATTCAGTATATTTTTGCTACTTTGACTAGGATGTTGAAATGCCCAGTCTCATAGCCTGGCATACTACTGTTGCATTTATACGTTCTTTACAGTACCCTCTGTTTCAGGATTATATAGATTTAAAATAATTTCCTATACTTCCTTTCACATCATAGTGAACTCTGAAGATACTTTTACTAAAATGCAGCCTTGTTTCTTTTGTTATTACTAGATATTATTAAATGCCACAGTCCATTCTATGCAATGCAGCAAAGTACTGTTGCATTGGTAACACAAAAATGGCATTACTTAAAGAGCAAGGCAGGGGGAGCAAGTTAACTACAAAAAAGAAATTATTTAATACACGAAAGTAACAATAATGAGAATAAAAGAGGGTCAAAATTAAATGTTATTTAAATACAAATCACAGCTAAAAGGATTATTTAAGTCCACTCTTTATGTAAAAGGCATTTTAAACTGGTTTGTTCTGAGGCTGGCAATCTTTCATAGCCCTGAAGTTGTTTCATGATTTAACTGCGCTTTTGGCAAAAATTGGGCCCACATTCAGCAAAGCACTTAACATGTCTTTAACTCTATCTTGAGTCAGCAAAGCATTTAAACACATGCTTAAGCTTTGTTGAATCAAGACTATCACATACACTGTGTATATGATTACCTTCCCAGGCATTAGTCTGCTGGAAGTGGTACCACCTTTGCTTTGGTAGAAAGGGAATAGACGGGTCTCATCTTGATCACTGAGACCATTATGAAAATAGCACTTGATTTTCAGGGGAGCAGTGGTTTGGACTAGTATTTCCTATACTGTATATGATTTTATTACATCTACAATATATGAAGTTCTTGGATATGGCAGTGCTATGTTTTAGAGAGAGAGCAAGCGGAAACACAATATGCTTCAGTGTGATGTATCTTAAATATGAATTTTCTCACATCATCATACAGGTCTACCTCAACCACAGATTTGAAAGGTTTTGTATGAAGAAGTTTCAGTCCAGTATCATAAGTACAAAATAAGTCATTATCAGCGCACAGTACTACTTTAGACTGCAGAGTGCCACAAATAATCTGATGATTTGGCTTTGAGTGCCCAAGTTTGGATCTTTAAATATTACAGAAATAGTGGTTGATGGGTTTATTTCATACATACAATAGTCTCCTCCCAGCATTTTATTGACTCTCTGAGCTACACGCTTCTCCTAGCACTTTCTGTCAATGTCTTCCTTCGTGACACTGCCTCAACAAATACCCTCTGAAGAAGTTGCTTGTCTTGGTTAAGGCAGTCAAAGAAGCCTTTCGAAATATTTAACCACGTGCACCTCCTTTGACTTGTGCTCTGAGAGAAAATATACCAAAGCTTTTGCTCACTCTCTCATTCTACCCTACTCCATTGGGCTAACCAATATCAATATACAGCTGTAAGTCAGGAGCTACAGTTAGACCTAAGGTTAACTTCCAATTAAATTTATTCCTTTAGCATCTCATTGTATTAATTTTTAGGGTCTATTGGTTTTGTTACTGAATTAGCTAATTTAATCTGAAGATCACTTTTGCCTAATGACAGACAAAACCTAGAACCGGTATTTACTTCAAAGTTTTCTATCTCTTCTGAAATATCTATTTCAGACTCATATTCTCAATGGGTTACAGAGCTTGAAGCAGAAGTCCTTCCCTTGTCAAAAAAAGGTGGATTATGAGCAAGTTAAAGCATGGGCAAGTAGTAATGGCTGAGCACTATCTAAGCTATGACCAACCTCAGTGACTATGCTCTTGCCATAAATCAATTACGAAGTAATATGAGTCATTTTACCTAACAATGAAAGACTACTAAGAAAACTGAATTACTTTCACCTTGCTGTGGTCTGTGAGCATACATACAATTGCTGCATCTGATCTCATGCTCAGTAATTTGCTGTGTTTCTTGTTGCCCTCCCTTGAGAAGTTTCACCTGTAGTAATGCATACATGCCTCCCTGGAGGCAATCCTGGTTCAAACGGATATGATTCAACACATGATTTTTCTAAACCCAAGACAGTGTCCTTCTACTCATTGGGGATTGATTTGAAATACTCTACGTCTAAGTAGCTTAGCCCTCTTAGTCCTCAAAAGGCTGGAAGTACTCCTCAGATCCCTACATAAAAGGAAATACAGTTTAAGCTTTTTCACAGGTAAAGATCTACTGGCAGGCACTAGCTCTCTGCACTAAAGAATCACAGCATTTTTTTAAATTACTTTGTTTGCCAGCTGAACCTTAGCCTGAGTGCCCGTGTCAGAACTCCTGAGCTAGTGAAGTTAATTTGTTCTTAAAACAAACAAGCGATAGTGGTAGGCACTAAGAGTTGATCTTTTCACAAGGGGTCTATTCATAACGTGTAATGTTTTCACAGAGTGATGTTCACGGGTGGTACATCAGCTTTGAACTCAGGCAATTCCCTAGTCAGAATTGTAGGATTAACCTAATTTTATTTTTAAGGATTCTAAATCAAAAATATTTTCATTTCAATGGGAAATTAGGCATCTGTAGTCTATGAATACATCCGCATTGTGTATTAGTTCTGCTCCTTCTGACGGGAAACCATGAGGCCCACACGTTCCCCTTCTCATATGGCAAAAATGGTGTTGTTGTTTTCCTTGGATTGATCAAATATACTCTACATTTACATAAGTATGTGCTTCAAGAGTGTTGACTGGAGCAACTGATTTGCCGGTGATTTGAGTCCTTGGGGTATGTTTTTCCTCTAACTGAGAGGAGCTTTGCCAGGCTGGCAGGACAGACATCAGAAATCTGAATTCTTTCCATTTCACTTTTATGATGGTTCCTTTTCTCTTCATCATCACAACTTTTGCAGAAACTAACAGAGCATTTCAGACTCTGGAGAGGAAAAAGTACCTATTTGTTTGCTGAGAGACGGCTTTGTCTTTAGGCTTCAGTATAATTATACAGGAGCCTTGTGGACTTTCCCTCTGTGTTAATGCAACCCGATGTTCTAAAAAAAAAAAAGACAAAGTTTCTGCTCAGGTGTGGGAAGATAGATCCCATCAGCTACAAAGAAGGATCTGAAATTTAAGAATGACTCCAGCTTCTAAGTCTCACAGCCGAGGGACAGCACTCCATGCATTTTGACCACCTTTTTTCTTTTGTCCATCTATCTTGCTGATGAGTAAGAAAAGGTGTACTAGACTTGAATGAAGGTTTCTCGCAATCTGTATTCAAGTATGTCCACATAACATGGAAGACCATGTACTGTTACAGTTATTCTAACTTCAAGATGGGGTTTTTTTTGGCTATGTACACCTTCTGAGGAAAAAGCAGAACCTGTTGACTTCTTGAAAACATAAAGAGGGGCTTACCAAGGTATGACCAGTTCAGCCTCTTTGTCATAACAACTTTAATAGCAAAACTGATATACGGTGATGTGGGAAGATTTTGAAAACACAACTGTATAGCTTGCTTTGCTGAAGACTGACCTCATACACCCAAAATTAGGGACCTTGGCCAATTTGGTGGTGTCTATCCTAATACTAGCTTCCTCTCTGAGTTTTAGTCATTCATCCAGAATGATGCATGAGCTGTATTAAGGAAGCAATGAGCTGTATTAAAATGAGGCTAGGGCAACTAGCAAAGCGTTTGGATATGAGGCAGCATCTCCATCAACTGCGCCCCATTTATTTCTTTATTGTGCAAAGCAAAATCACCAAAGTATAACCCTCCAACATCAAAAGCTTGAATAAAAGTATAATCGTCTTCAGAAAATCTTTTTGGCGGCTTCTACTTTACTCAGGGATCATGAGACATTCCTCAGTGGTAAAGACTTCCATCCTCAGTTTGGATGCCATTGCTTTCTGCCCATGAAGAAAAGCTACAGACCCAATAGATTGGACTGAAAGAACTTGCGTTTCATCCAGGTCTCTTTTCTTTGTTTCCTTTGCACCATGTTTTTCCAAAATATTTCCCAATATAGTAGTAGATTTCTAATACAAAGATGCTGATTCAGAGAACTGTCTCCTGCTTTCTTTTCCTCACAGAAAAACTGTTATTCCCCTCAAAAGATGTTCATTTATAGAGGAGCAGGTATATGTGTGGCATGGTCTCGCCAAGTAAGGGGTTTACTTGGTGTCTAGAAAGAAACATTTCTAAATTGATCCAGTAAGTTAAATATAGCCAAACAAGTACTTATTGGGAGCAGGGGAACTGGAAAAATCTTGTTTCGTGCAAAACTTTCTCATGTGGATTATCTCAGGTCTAATAACATGACTGAGCTCATATTGCAACCTTTCCCTTCAACAGCCGGGACTAAAGGGACCTTTTATGTATCTAGCTGCTTATGTTCACAATATTGTTAATGAAAGGATATCTTGGAGAGCTTTACCACCCTGTCTCATTTGTTATTAATTAACTGACATGATATGAAGGTCTGAGAAGGGAAACGACAGGCGTATAGCCTATAAAACCAAGATTACAAGAGTGTAAGACCAGGCTAACTTTCTGCTCTCTAAGGATTTAAGTATTCAACACACTACACAGAATATGACAACAGTAGGCTTTAATGAATATAAAACTAGATGCATTGAAATACTTGTGGCAAAAATTAAACAACAGTACAGAAAACACCGCTTTTAAGCAGCTACTGAGTGCAAGCAGAATGTTGTTGTTTATTTAATGTGGTGTATACCACAGAACAGTAAATCCACTTGAAATGCCATTTATTTGAACTTTTCTCAGTCTGTGTGATTCTATATAAAGTTTTTATTATTCTGAACACTTTTTGGACATGAATTCTTTATTTGAATTAGGACATAACACACATCCACGCACACATACACATATATGTGCACACACACCTATACAAATTAGGATGGGATATCAATTGTTGTCTCTTGGCAGATGGCAGAGGGTCACAGTTTGTGACTCTCCATCGTGGCAGTAAAGATTAAAGTGCACCACAGCAAGTGTGCCAGCCTGGACGCTTTTCAGCACTTTTTGCACTTTAGAGAAAAGTGTGGCTTAGGGAAGGGCTGCAGAGGCAGGTTCAGGTTCTCCTCTGTCTCCCTTCTGCTCCAGTGGTGTTGAGGAGTACGTCACTAATAATGAAACAAAAAGTACATTTATATGGTTTTATGGGCATGCCATACATAACTTTACCAATTTTCATTAAAAAAGAAAAGCTATTTGTTCAAAGCACCAGAGCTTATAAAGATGGTGAAATGTCAAACTAAGTTAAATCTCAGTTCCATGCATGGTAGAGAAATAATACATCACCAGCAAAAGTTTCCTGAACAAAATCATGTTTTATAGTCTCATATACATACAAAAAGGGTTAAAGATAAAAAGAATTACAAATGTCATGGCAAATGCCTAACGCATCTACTCTTGGCAATATCCTTTCATGTGTCATACTAACAACTCACTCGTAAACAAAAAAAAAAAAAGAAAAGAAAAAAAAAAGACATTGAAATCAAGCAGTGACAAGCTGTAACCAAAAGGAAAGCTGTATGTCTGAACTTCCCTGAACTTTATGGATCACATAATGAAAGGTTTCAGTTCATTCCATTAAAATATCAGAGCAGAAATCACCTGAAATTTCATAACATGTCAGATTTTCCCAGAAATGCTTGATGTCAAATCCTACGTTATTAATTTTTTTCTTTTCCCTATGGGAAAGGATCTTATTTCATAGGCTTCTGGAAGTAAAACTATTATAAAAGAGGCTCTATAGAACTTTCTTAATGTTTGCACTTTTAAAAAAACAGGAAATAAAGCTAAATAAATGGAAATTTTTATACTGAGTGTTATTACCGTCATTCTGTTCCCTGATCTCATGAGGGCTGACAGATCTTAAAATGAGAGGGAAAAATAATTGCCTCAGAACCACTGAAGTCATAATTACATTTCCTTCAGTTTCCAGGAAGCAGTCCTGAGCAATAGCAAAACAGAAAACCCCACGAAACCAATCAAAATTCTCATTTCACAGAATGACTCCTAAAATATCTATATGAAATTGGATACTCTGAAGAGCACTTGGGCTACACAAAACCAAAGATGCAGCTGTTGTTATGATTAAGCTCATTGAGTCAGACAAACTACTGAGTCCCAAACTTCTGTCCTCTCACTTTTTTGATATATTTCTCCTACTTGACCTATACTAGGGTTGCCACCCAAAGTAGGATGCCATCAAGAAAAAACAATATTTATTCAGGCAATAAACTATTTAATGCCAACTCAGTCTCTACCATTACTTTTCCATATTGCTGGCAAAATCATATTCCTAGCTCATTGCTTTGCCCACATCAACCTACTTCATGATCATTTTCACTCAATCTCACCTCCCATATAAAATGTGACTATAAAGCACCTATGATATTTTAAATAGATATATGTTATATAGTAAATGCATAAAAATGTGCTCTATATAACCATAATAAAGCTGGGTCCCTGATTTCAGTCAACTACTCTTGATGCTTTAAAGTACACATTTTGGCGAAAAGATATTGTTTATGAAATTGTGATGAAATTCCATCAGTATTTTTGGTAAAGACAGAAAAATAAAATTCCAATTTTTTTTAAGAACTCAGAGCAAAATTTTACTTTAGAAACTACATTTTGCTTTAAAGTATATATAAACTGGCTTCTCAGATAGATTTAAGAACTCAGACAAAAATGAATATTTTATTTCAGATAGAACTATATGTATTGCTCAGTACGAATTTACTGGGAATGGGAGTATGGAGCAATGACCTATTTCATTCAAAGCTTAGCAACTATGGGGTATTTTTATATTTCATGTTAGCCTGCCTTTTCTAATATCAATTCTTTTCATAGCTCTGCATGGTACATACGTCTTTTAAATGTCCACTGTGCATTCAGTATTAATATTGACTATGAATTAATATTTAATGTGAATATTACTCGTATTAATGTTATTGTTATATATATATTGTTAGTTCTTGTTCCTTTTTGCTTATTCAGTTCAAGGATAGTTCAAATTTAAGGATAGGCTTGCTTTCAGTGAGGGTACAACATTCAGAATCACTTTGAACATGGAACTTTGTATCTTGATTCTAGAGTGGAAGCTGTTTAAACATTAATATTCCCTGGCTGTATGCTACAGCATTAATACAAATATATGCTATAATAAGCATGGAGAAAATATAATCATCAGATGCCACTTAATGACGATCATGGGCAAATGTACGTATTTTATAGAAACTGCCTTTATCTTGAAATCAGTCAGCTCAGATATTCTGGAATTGGGATAACACGACTGTGTGGATCCAAACCTGCACACCAGAACCTTTACATATGCTGTTTAAAAGCATCTGCAGACATCATCTGCAGACAGCAGAAGCTTATCTTTATTTTTGCTACTGTGAACGTCAGCCCTGGCTGGTAGATCCCGCTCATTTTCTGAGACACACATTCAGCCTGTGCCTCTGGTAGGCCGCCTACTCCTTCTCTGAAGGGGTTCTGAAGCACCTCCTGGCAAGATGAAAAGAGCAGTCACAGAAACTACCAGTAAAATTGTGCAAAACCCAGTCATTGCTTGCCAGACGGCTTAGGTGGATGAAGCTTTTCAGCTTAAGGTCCCAGATCCTGTTTTGGTGATTAGCTCCCGTGGGCCATGGCTCCCACCATGCTGCATATTCATGTAAAAGAGGCCGTGCCCCCCTCCCTTCACCCCGTGGCTCTGGAGCAGCAGTGGCTGGACTAGATGCTCTGCTTATTCCCCAGTCTCTCAGTGAAGAAAGGCAAGGACCATATCACAGGTGTCCTGAGGCCTGGTTCACAGGCCTCCATTTAGACCACCCGGAAGTAAAACTGCAGATATTTTCACCTACATTGTTTCTAGAGTTTCATTGTAACACCTTATTATAAGATTTAATTCCTTTGGTGTCTATTAACAGCTAATCTGACCCTGTTTGCACAGTGTGAAAGCCGCTGAAGAGACTGATGACAGCTATAAAGGTTTTATTTTGACATGCAGGAAAGTACAGAAGACTCTCTCCTCAACTGAGAGTCCAAAGGAATGTGCCACATCCAACTGCCACTGATTGTCCAGTGCAACTAAACAAAACATTACAAGGAGGGAAAAGTATACTTGATTTTCTTTTTCTTTTTCAGAACCACACAAGAATGAAAAAAATATGGAAACTGGTGAATATTCTCCCATTCTTATCTTACTTTTCAACTATACTAATGTTTTCAATTAAATAATGTCAGAAGTCAATATTTGCTATTTGTTTGTTTGTTTTTACAGCTAAAACAGCAAAGAAAGAAGCAAAAGTACATGGTAAGATCTGTGAAAAACAGTAAGTTTTAGAGTCTCATTTATCTGGTTTGATTATAAGTTAAACCAGGATTAGGTAAAGGGACAAAAAAAGTGAAGCCAGAGATAAAGATATGCTGGTTTAATCAAAGCTGCCTGAGCAAATGAATGGCTGTGGAGCAGCCATGCAGCCATTTGGTCTTCTGGAACTGGGATCTGATCAATGTTGCGGAGAAGAACAACAAAAGTGATAATTTTTTCTTTCAACCTTGAAAAGGTTTATCTTTTCAAGCAGGAAGGGGACCTGCTTGGAGGTTACAGTAAATTGATGGAGGACAAAAAACAAAATAGAAGCTTCAGAGTATGAAGGAGAGGAAAAATGTAGATTGATTTGTTTTGTTTTTATTCCAACCACCCATGCCCATGTATGTTACTGTTGTAGCCAGGTGCTCTTATTCCTGACTGGAATCTGCTTCTCCAGTTTATCCAAATTTGGGAGAGAATAAAGATTTTCAACTCCTTTTACAGCCAAGGTTGATGACTCATTCATCAGATGATTCTATTTTCTCAGATATAGATTCTGAGAAAAAAATACCTATGGTAGACAGACAATTTATAGAAAAATGAATCTGTCCTTTTCTATAACATAAAAACCTGTCACAGTGCTTCAGAATGGAGGTGTGAATAATGGAGAAAGAGAAATGTGGTGGTCCGATTAATTTCAATTTAGTTAATCCATTTATGAAGAATAATAAACAAATTAAACTGAAAATAATATATGTTCAAGGAAGACTTTTGAAAGTGGATCTTCCCCTGTATCAATACTAGAAGAGCTCTGTGCTTTGATTTTTCAACAAACTAAAAAAAGGAAAAAAACTTAACTTCCCCAAATTACTGAAATTGTTAAAAGGAGATTTTTATCACATACCCTCCACCTATGTTTGACACGTGCCTATTCTGAAACCTGTTTTTACTCCTTCTTTCATCCTCTTTACTTGAAAATAGTGGAGCTATTGAAGCTCCATATTTACCTTACATATTGACCTTGTTTTCCACTTCTTTTAATCTGCAGGTCAATTAGTCATCTGCCATATGACCATCCAAACAAGCAACATATGTGTGTTTCAGTTTTCCTCTACATAAAAAAACCCAAATGCTTGCTCTGCATAGATTGGTAGCATATTGACCAAGGGAAGAGGTGTTAGGGTCAGTCTTAATTTATTTATGCATTTGCAAAAGTTGTTTGCTGGAATGTTTTCTTTTGTTTTACAGCATCAGTTGAAACTCTGAAGTCGAAAGGTGAGTAACTTTATTTGTTTTTAAGATTGAAATATAAGAATGCTGTTGTGGGCTCTACTGCTAATGAAAAAGCTTCTTGTGACAAAACTGCTAGCAAGTGTGACTTATGTAAAACAAAGTGGACCTTTTCAATTATAATGGCTCCCTCCTTCCAGCATCTCAAAACGCCTCTAGAAAACAGCTGTCTTTTCCCCGAGTATTCCGTAGACTAACAAACTTTAGGTCTCCAACTATATCAAATTCAGTTTCTAACCCGAACTCAAAGCATAAGCTTTTTGTGAAAGGCAGAAAGGAGAAGTAACCAATCTTCTATAGACACATGACACAAAGAGTAATATTTCTCTTCTTCCCAGTCCAGCTGCAGCACAAATCCAGTGACTGAACAGTTGTTTTCTTTACTGTGTGCAGGAAGTTTTACAGGGATGTTCAGTGAAACAGTTTTTGCCTTCCTTTAATACAAGACTTGCCAATGTGAGAAGGTGGGAGGTTTCAGAGCATCAGTGCTTGCTCCAAAGGTTGCTGCTTTCCTGAAGGCACAGGGAACTGGGACTAGTGAGAAACCTCAAGGGCTTGAGTTCAAGCTGAGCAAATATTTAAATTTTTTGTGCCAGCATCTGACTTTTTACATATGTACAGTGCAAGATACTAGCTCCAAATTGCGTTCAAGAACATTATGAATGCCAGTTTTATCGTAGACACAAATGGAAAATGGGATAGCAAATTACAAACTGCATTTCACTCTCAGTCCATGTTTATTCATACAATGACCACATTGCTTTACATTCCCTTTCAAACAAATGTATCAACTCTGCAGACTTGTGGTCTCCGAGCTGTACACCGCAAGTCAAAGGAACAAAAATGAGAATTTCCAGGTTTTAATACCCTGCTATCATTCAAGCATCTTTACTTCAGAGTTCACCTCTGAAGCCTTATTTGCCAGTAAATACTGACACCAGGAGTCGGCCTGATTTGCAAACAGTAGAGTGATCTTCTGGAGCTCGAGGAAGGGTTGCAGAATTGCAGCTGTGGAGATTAATGTAAGGAAATCAAAGCTGATACATTATTCCCTTTATTAGATGGGCTAAATTCATAATGCTGTCATTGCTCTGCAGCTAATTGCATTGAGCAAAACAGAAACCAGAGTAATTTCGGCATTTTTCTCTTTATACTCCCACCAGACAAAACAGAGAAACCAAAGGGAAAAAAAGTATGTTGAGTTAAGCTTTTGCATTTTTAGCATATTCTAGAGACCCAAAGCTGAAAATAAAGGTAGTCTTGCTGCATTGGGTGATTGAATAAAGCTTTCCCCATTTGCTTGAAGCTTCAGAACAAATTTTTTGATACATTATTATTTCCTCTTTAACGCTATATTCTCTTTTTGATTCATGATTATTTCTTCTGTAATGCTATGCTCTTCGTATGAAGTCAACATTTCAACATCTGTGAACCCATTTCTGCCAAGCCTGTGCCCATCAGGGTCTGAAAAGCAGCAAAGCAGTTGTTTCCTGCAGAATTAAGTCTCTTTCTGCAAACTTGAGATTTTCTTTGCCTACTACTGGGAAACATTATCATATACCTTTTGAAATTGTTATTCCCACTGATTATATTTACTCTTTTATTAAAAGTTATTTTGTTTAGGTCACTTGTAAAGTCTACAAACAGAATTAGTAGGGCTTTTGAAAAACCAGAGCTTTTACCTCTATGTTTTATTGCTCTGAGTAGCCTCAAATCTTTCTAGTGAATATCATATTTCATATATATTTATGCAGAAACAAATATTTATATATGTAATAGGTCTTCATCATGTCGCCAGCATTTTGCAGCATGGGAGCTAACCCTTCCTTATGAGTTATTGAATTAAGGGGCACTTGAAAACAATTTATAGGGTGTTTACAGTTCGTGAAGGATAAATAGAAATTGTAGGTTTCTATTATATAAAACAAAAAACATTTTTATTTGTGTTGTCAAAAGAGCAGTTTCAGGAGTGAAAATGTTAGGCTCAGACATCTTAGTTTTATCATAGAATTAGCCTAATGTTGAACCTGAAATTACTCTCCAGTATTTAAGTAAATAACAACTACATTTTAATCAGTCACCAATCCCCATTAAACAGAAATAGGTGATGTTAGCTCTGGAGTAATTGTTAATTTCTGAAAAATTACTTAACAAGTGATCTAAATTTAAATTTATGTTGCTAATTTTGAAACTCAAATATAGCCTGCGTTCCAGGGGGAAAATGATATTTATATTAAAATGCTATAGTTATTCCTTTTGCCTTGGTAAGAATCACAAAGGAATGCTCTTATTTTCTTCTAAATATATTTTTTTACAATGACAGACAAATTGTAGTAGTCTTTAATAGCTATCCCTCTCACTAAGTCTGAACAAAACCATTGCTTTTCAATCTGTATTTGTTAGTTCTTTATTGCTGCTCTTGATTTATTTATTTCCCATTTTTCTGCTATCAATCCATTCAGACTTAACAGCTCTCTGGGTGCAAGGTTGTTTCCAATATACAGTAGCTGCTGGCAAATTTTAAAAGTTTTAAGGATATTCATGGAAGGAAAATAGTCCTGTTCTGAAAACAAGTGAGGTTTTTGATTAAATTATCTTTCTTGGTAATTAAAAAAATTAATCTGCTGGCATGGAAGGAGTTCTGGGCCATTCCCACTAGCTTATACTTCTGATGAACGATCAAGCTCGTATGAGGTTTTGCTGCATTTTCTCACAAAATGTTCTGTGACCCCACCATGGCAGGGAATATTTTCACTTCTCCGTGTAACAAATGAGTTCCTAAATCATAGCAGATACTTCTTAGGTTCATGATTTCTTGCTATTAGTGATGTCACAATGAGGAGCTCCCGCCTTTCTGACCTCAGGGTTCAGTGAGTGAAGTGCTTATCATCTCCATTCAGAATGATTTCTTTTAGCTTTCCTTCAAACCGCGCAAACATCTCAAAATAGCTTTAAAATCAGTGACATTTTGGAATGCATATTTCTGGTGTGGATGGTAGTTATACAACCTGACTCTTTTGGGATAAAAATATTCTAACCAATTTGATTGTAGCCTACAACTATTGAGACTGCACAAAGATTTGACTGATAAATTGCTCTCCTGGATAATTGCAGCACAAAACCATGTCTGCTAGGCTCTCTATCATTTGATTCCAAAGAGCTTATGATGGAACCAAAGAAACAATTTTCATAGAAATCATCCATTTGGTCTATGTTATGCCAAGTTGTCAAGAATTTTGCTGAGAAATAAAAAAATATAAATGCGAGTCCAGATTCCATTTAATTCACCTATTTTTTTTAATTGTAATTTAATGAAAATATGGATCCCTGACAAATTTCTACTCTTTCCTTTATGTGCATTAATTTTATTTCGTACTATTTCAGGCAGGGGGTTTTGGTGGTTTTGGTTTTCTGGAGGTTTTTTGTTGGGTGCTTTTTTTAACACCTGATGTTCTGCTGAGGAGAAAATTATAATACATCCATGTTACTTAAGTCACGTGGCTAAAGGATCAGTGTTTCAAATCAGGAACACCCGCAATGAAACCATTTTATACAAAGAGATCATCTTTCAGGCTGCCACTCAGAAGTGGCAAGAACTTTGAAAATGCTCATTGGAAGGGGTGAAATCTTGAGGTACTCAGAAAACTTGTGTTCTAATAGAAATGAAACAATCCTTCTTTGGAATCTTATTCCAAACACTGACACTATGTGTGCAGGCTTATATTTATACAGACTATTAAAGTGACATCCATTACCTTGGTGATGAAAGACCTCTCAGCATTACCGAAGTAGCTCACATCTCCCTTCTCAAAAAGGAAAGGGAATAATGCAATGTCCTGTTTGTCCTTCCAGATACTAGCCTGCCATGTCCAGGTGATGCTACTTGGCAGTTCCCAAAAGTTGCTAAATTTCTTATCTGTCTCAGCAAGTTCTTCTTTACAAACACTCACTCATAGAAGCATTGTGGCATTACTGAACACAGTACTATTAATAGTACTGCGTGTTATTTTTAAATAGCAGCCTCAACACTTCTGAAGGATGGGTCATTCCTTCATCATAACTGCACTTATGGTCTACCACCGACACATGATTTTGATGACTCTAAATACCTGATCTTCTCAGAAAGCTGTGTTGCTCTACTAGCCTGCAGTCCAGTAGCTAGAAAACACTTAATTTTTCTTCCATCATTATTCTGATTTTCAGGAACTGAACAAACCAAAACTGCTTTAGTTTTAGCTAAAAAGGATAAACATGCTTTGGAGAAACGTTTCTTAAGAATTCATTTTACTCTTATCATAGCTGCTTTTGCAGCTTTAGATGCTAAAAATACATTTTGGAATGCATACAGGACTGATTTCTGGTGCCCCCTTTCATATCCTTTTTTCTATGTTAAAATAAACTTATTCTTCAAGTTGTTGACCTTTTTAGCAAGATTTTTAGAAGCATTGTGATAGTGGTTTGCTCAGTGGCAGAACTCAATGCCCAGATTCATCTAGGCATATAGGTGTCTAGTTTATTGCTGATTTAAATAGCCCTCTGATCTGGGCCTAAGTAACATGGATGTTAATAGCAGAGATCTACAATAAATATGAAGGGACTTTGCTCCTATTTGGTTTTCTCTATGTTCAGCAACACCAATACAAAGTTAGGTACTTGGATACTTGGATAGAAATGGAATACTCACTTTTTTTTTTTTCTGTGGATCCAGTCAGTCATCCTTTCAGCCTAGACTTGATTCGCAGGCAACCTGAAGATTATCTTCAACAAAATAAGTTACCTGTGGTAACTGAGGTGCAGAGGTGCAATATTTCACTGTTCCATGGAGCTTGCACACGAACACCCGCTCACCCCACAGCATCCCACAGATAAACAAGTGCAAGTGGCAAGGGAGTGATTGATGTGTGTGAGTTAGTCCGTCCCACCCAACATGAAGCAGTTCATCTGTCCATACCTGACATTTCACTGAATCTTAGGAAAGGTTTCCTGCTGGGAACAGAAGATCCTTCTGTTGGCCTCCAGCCCACTTGCAGACATTGCAGACAGGACATAGCTTACTAACTCAGTTGGCCTGCTTGGGCCATCATGCCCAGCAGCTTCAGAAGGCTTCCCTGCCTCCTGGGCTGCAAGCTCAGCCCCAGCGGGGCTACCGGGACATCCCTCCAAGAGCAGTGAGCGCATGTGGAGGCACTTTGTAGGTCCTTTGAATTCCCTGAATTTCTCAGCATAAATAATGATAACAGAACACGACCCTCAGTATTCACCTTGGCTCCAAAAGCTAAAGCCTTAATTTACAGCTGTGATCTGCTGTAATAAAGCACTGTGATGAAAATAGTTCTTTGCTTGACAGGTTGAAATAACAAGCTGAGGGGATGTTACATGCTGATAACTAGAGCTGCAAAGACATTTCTATACTTATCAGTCATTTGATGTAAATTAATTTTCACCATCCACCTTATATCCTGCCATTTATGCTGATTGCTTATTCTTTGCACTACTTTTAAAGTAGGCAATGTCAGTGAAGCTTATTTTCTTAATGACACATTTTTTGTCTCAAACACTGTAAGAGGATACCTTTTTAAATTAAAGCAATGCTTCTCATTTCGCATAATAGTTATAAATTATAGCTACAGAAGCTTGGATTTACAAAAGTGAGGTGTTGGCAGTGCCATTTACACCTAGACAGATACGTTTACATATTTGCAAGGCTTAACTGTGTATAATTCAATTAGAAGAGAAAATATATATGTTGTCCTAAATATATTCTGTCATCTACAAGAAATCTTCTACATTGTCAAACCTGTCACGTAAATTGTGAGAAACTACAAAAGATACCTGTATTTCTGTAAGTTTCCTAAAAGAACGCTGTGGGATTGATTTCTTCCCGCACCTCCTCCTCTTAGATCATTTAAACCTTAGTGTGGAGCCATGAACCAACACTTTCTGCCCATTGTCTCTCAAGCTGTGCAAACCATTTAGGAACCGTCCAAGCTAAAGCTTGCAAATAATCATCTGGATGTGTCCAGACATGCTGACCAGAGCTGTTACAGCTGCTTCTCCTGGCATCGGGAAAAGTCTAGTCGCCCTGCTGCACAAGTCATCTGGTTCACCCTTTTACATGCAGGAATTGCAGTATTCACAAAGACCAGGTTAGGTGTATGTAATACACAGTCTGACCGTGGCCCCCTATCCTCAGTGAGACTAACTACATGTTTAAAATTGAGAATATGCAGAAGTATTTTGCTGTGTCAGGGATGCAGAGTGGAGGTTTCTGCTGGTGCAAACAGAAAACCACACTCACATGGGGAACTCTCACATGGCTGGGGAAAGTACAGACCTGCTTGCTTTACTCTCTCCTCCATTATGTGGTATGCACTGAAGTTTAGGCTCTGTTCCACCTGAGATCGGGAAGACAATGCTGCTATTTATTTTCTGAAAGAAAAAAGTTCCCTGTTTGTTTTCCTCTGTTCTTTATAAGATAGGTAAAAAATACTTATTATGTAGTCATGTATCGGGGGAAAAAAGGTTTCTCACGGTTGCGCATTTTTGAAATCATTTGCCTCAAAGTAATCTGTAAGCATTTAAGGAAAGCTTTGTCTGTTGGAGCAACAATTCTAGCTAGAAATTTCACTCAAACCTTATCTTTGTTTTGCAGCGGTACCTGAAAAGAAGGAAGAAAAAGCAACAAAAGCAGCAGAGCAAGGTAAAAAGAAAACAAACCAGGTTGGCATTATCTCTCTTAAAAGACAATGGCACAGAAACAAAAAACTCAGACAGCTGGATGACAGCAACCTTTAAATCCATTGCTGTGCTAGTATTTGCCAGGGCTCTGCTGTGTTTATCAGAGCAACAGGGAATTTTCACCAGGAAACTGGCTTTGTCCCACTTCCACAAAACTGTAACACCCACAAAAAGCTTCAGGTGAACAAGCTGCCCGCTTCAGCTTAAAGGTCCTCTTCTGGAATGTTGCATCCCACAGATCTTGTGAGAGGCTTCCTGCCCCTGTACCCTTTGCAGGGATCAGCCTTTACTATTCTGTTTTACAGAGTAACTTGCAGTGAGGTAAAAGGGCAGAGGCCCCCTAAAGTCAGCTGAGCTGCCTTTCTTTTCCCAAATGAAAAATTAGCCCCATGAAGAGCCATCGAGGTCCACTGCAGAGAAACTCAAAAGCTTTTGAGAGCAGAACTTGTAGAGCTTTTTAGCAAAATACTTAGGATTGGTATGGATGAGGCATGAATGGGAATGTCTGGGAGTGGGAACACCAGAAGAAGAAAGGGTACAAGAACTGCATGTCTTGCTTGCGAGCAGGAAAACCAAGGGACGGTCTACACCCAGGCTAAAACAAGACTCAAGCCACTGAATGATGACGGTGAACCTAAAAAGAAAAGGATTGTAGCCTTAAAGCATCTAGACACAGATGTGCCTTTTCCCATAAGTGTATTTATATTTTTTATTATTATTACTTTCAGCATTATATCCTGCATACCTGCTTCTTGTACGCTTGTTAAAGACAAGCCATACTTTATTAGGTTAGTATGGTAAGGAGCAAAGCAGTAAAACACTGGTGTAAAGACCCAAAGCTTATCAGCCCTGGCTTCCTTTGTATGGTCCACATCCTAACCTATTGTATTTTGTTACTAACTGTCTACCAAGGTGATTTTTGTATTTACTCATGCTCAAATTGGCAATTAGAGCCCTGATGATGAATTTGGCATTTTCAGTGTTATCACATCGGGGTTTTTCCAAACTTGCCGGTAACCTTTAGAATAAAGTATGAGACATATTTACTAATGTAGAGTTGGGCAGTTGAGCTATTATCCCTTTATTTTCTCTGGTTTCTCAGCTTCAGCCTTACCCAGCATTACTCAAGTCAGAGCAGGCGCTCTGCAGCAGCTGTCAGCTGCTTGTTAGTTGTCATGGAAAATGTTATAATTAGGTGGGCCTTGGCCTAGATTTCAGTCATTGTTAGTCTGGGTGTCTCCACACTGCTTTCCATTGCTGTACAAGTGCTTCCCCAGCCACCTGCACCGCTTCCCCTCTGGCTATATCATGCAGCAATGAGGTGCTGTTTGCTGTAAGATTTCTCCCTTCTACAATGTGCCACCATTAGATGGGACTTCACCTGCACAATATTTTAACTGTGCCATAGAGAGCACAGACCCAGAGGTACAAACCATAGTTTCACACGGTTGGCATCGAGCAGGGATTTCTAAACCAATTGGTTGTGATACCCAGGGAGCTCGAAAGGGGGACAAGCTCTTTCCCATGGCAGCAATCAGCTCCAGCAGCACTATCTCCCCATGGCAGCAGCCATCTCGTTTCTGCAAGTCAAAGGAATAAGAGCAATGTGTAATGTCTATCACAACTATTTCTGCAGCTACTTCCAAGCGCTGGCTGCAGCTCAGTCCCTCTGCTGCACGGAAGTGAACATAAACACTTTCAGGCAGCACTTGCCTCTGCTTTTTATTTCTGCACCCTATGTGTACGGAGCTACTGCCAACAGATTGATCACTCAAAGACAAATGAGCCAAAAAAACTTCCAGGAATTTTTTTGAATGTTAGCATATACTTATATCTCTCATTGAAGAGTGAAATATAAGGTGATGGAAGTAGCTCCGAGTTATGTTTTGAGCGAAAACTACCTGATTCACTGATTCCAGGTATCTGGAAGTTCTGAGCAAAAGTGAGGACTTTTTTTTCTCAATCAGGAATGTATGAATGCACCAGGAAATAGTTTTTAAACTGAAAAGGATTTTTAAGGCTTTTAGACTGAGAAATGAAATAATTTGCTCTGCTAGCTACTGTATGCCAGAATACACATCAAAAAGTAGAGGCATTCAGACCTGGTTAAAATTAGGATTTGCAATTTAAGAAAAAAACTAAATATAAGGAGACTTGCAGGAAAATCTGGGATGTTTGCTGCTCTATTTGTTCAGCAATCAGGACATAGCTTCATTGTTCTAACCTGAAGGTTTTAGTGATCAAACATGGTATTGTAGCTTTGACCTCAAATCCCTACGGTCTGGAAATGGGCTAAAAGGTTGTAGCAACATTTCAGTTCATTGATCTTTTAGTAGTAGTAAAGCAAAGTTGCATGTAACATTTTCAACTCTTAACAGGAGAGAAAGAAGGCAGAAAACTTCCAGAAGTGTCTAGAAAAAGACAGTGCTGTAACTCTTTGTCCTATTTGTTTGAAAAATGACATGAGCTAGTGTCAGACGGTTGCCAGGGAGTTACTACCTGTTATTAAGGCCACTGAGAATTAATACTTAAGAGAAATGAGGAAAAGGCAGACACATACGCTGTCAAGCAACAATGGAGTGGAAATCAATTTTGGGATACATTTAAGCACTTAGGGACAACACATTTAAATACTTCTTCATTAGCTGATTGTATTAAAAATTATTTCCTATGTTAACATGTATTCTAATATTTGCTTTTTCTTTTCACTTTTGCTTCCCTTCTCTTCTCTTTCCTCAGATAAACCAAAGATGAAGCAAGGAAGTAAGCTATAATTTTACATATTTCTTCTTCCTATGACTGATAAAGAAATGTCAGATTTAGAAATGAAAAAAAAAAAATGTATACAAGCTCCCGTAGCTTGTCAGAATTGCAGATTATGGTTGATTAGACAGACTAGAACTAATACAATAATGCTGGTAACAATAATAAGGGATATGTTGATAAATTTTAGTTTATTTAAGCCAAAATTTCATCCTTGTGCAATGCCTGAAAATTTTTCATAACTCATGAGCACAGATGGACAAGTTTTTCAATCTTCTCACTGAGTGCTATTTCTGTTAGCACAGATTTCTGTCATTAACTTAATATTTAAAAACTGGTGTTGACTTTTTATTTGGACTATTAGCGATACTTAGTTCCACTGTATGTGCTTCACAGACATCTGCCGTAAATTGTTTACTCACTTTGAAAATTAATGACTGAATCATAAACTGGTGAGTACAAAACCTGAAGGCAGAAGCAGGAGAGCAGGGTTAGATTCTAAAGCAGATGCCTGGAACATAGTGAGGATGGAAAGAGGAAGCTTTATTACAATAAAATTACACTTTTGACCTTGTTCAACAAATTCCTTTCCCAAGTCTTCTGCTTTAAAAATTATATAATCTGGAAGTATTGCCTTTTTAGAGGCACAGTGTAGAAGGAGAAAAATAATGAAACTTTTATCCCTTAAGGTCAGCCCCAACAGAACAGGAGTTTCAATGTCAACAGTAAATTAAGTTTTTCCACTTGATGGTTACTTCTCTCATAAATAAAATTTTATTGTTTCTGGATTCCTTCAGTTGAGATTCCCCATGAACTCAGTTTGTCTTACACAGCCAAATACTAAATTGTGAACAAGCTTTATTGATACCATGATAATTTACTATTGGACACAAAAGTGACAATTTGTGAATTGTGTGTGCTTAAGGCAGTGAACAATCATCACTCCAACTACCCACTGTAGCTACTGCAAGTTTCACATCTATCTGCCAAATACAACCTCCTCCTCATTAGGAGTCTTGACTTTTTATCCTATGTGTAGAAACCAAGAGACAGAGTTCTTTAAGATCCAGAGCTGAATTGCTGGTAGGTTTCTCAATAGAAAGAATTATTTGTTTCACATTTGATGGAGAACATTGTACTTTATTCATTTTCCAGAAAATACCTGTTAATTAGTGTTTCTCAGATAACATATATAAATCAGTATAACCAGTAATGAGATGGTTAAAACACACTTAACATGCAAGAATTCAAAATCCAAAGTCTGTTTTTTTCTGACTAGCTTTTTTTTGGGGTAGTCTCATTTGCCTTTTTCGTTTTGGTTGGAAAAGCTTTGGAGACCTTGGTTTCATCAGCCCAGAATGATGATTTCACTTTTTGTCTGAAAGAGAATTCTTGTTTTCTGTATGGTTCAAATTATTTCTTATGCCTTTTACAAGGGACTGCCCTTCCTTGTACAGTATCCAGCAAGGATAGTGTGGCATAGCCATCTTCACTACTTGCATGTAAGCAGAATAAAAAGAACTCTTCATCTTCCTATTTGTCACTATTGTGTTGCTCTCTCAATCTGATACACATCTGACCCTTAGAAAAGAATAGTTTCAATAAGGAGATGCTTGGACTTGCTCAGTAAGAATGGACAATCTCAGATGAGGGAAGTAGGCCACAGCCAGCCCTGATGAGTCAAAATTGGCAAAGGGTCAGTTTTGTCCTGTCTTGTTAAGAAAGCTGAAAAACTATCCTTATCCGATATTAAGTTGAAACTTTCAAATTTTATAGATTTCATAGCTAAATTGACAAAACACATTTTGTGAACTGAACTCTGAATGGAAACAGGTGAATTTCATACAACTCTTCCAATCACTCAGCTTTTCGCTGTTTTTTCTAATATACAGTAATAGTCTCTCGTATGATCTAGATGCTTCATTCTCTCTTATGATTAAGTCTCATTGTTTCACTCAGGTATGGCTTCTGACTGTCACTTTATCAGTGTGAATACTTTTTTTACAGATCCTGGAAAAGAGAAAGCATTGAAATCTCCAGCTGCTACAAAAGATAAAGGTAACACAGCAGGACAAAACTGTATAAAATCCTAAGATCTATGTGCATCAAGAAAAAAATCTTGCAATGCATTGGCCTTTTTGTTTTTATTGTGTAGTTTACTTAGGAATTTATAAGCATAATACTATTTCAGTAAATTTATGATAAAATTTAATCAGCATTACCTGGATCAGAAGTGCAAATAGAGTCTCTGTAACATGAAGCATCTGTATGAAAACTTAGAAGTCCAAACTCAGAATTTAGGAACACTTGTTAACATTTGCTATTACAAGCTGCAAAGTGAAACAAGTTTTGAGCGATCTTTGTTCTTTCATCACTCTTAAGAAAAGTTCATGGTTTCACTTTGTGAGTATGCTAAAACTGATGAAAAACAGTTTTGTACTACACATTTAATTGGTATCATGGCTCAGTTAGAAACTGCCAATTATTCAATCAATTGTTATCCCAGAGGTAATAGATGTTAACCTTTTCTCACTCTAGCTTGAAGATTAATAAATTATTTTTTACAGAACATGCTAAAGAAAAGGAGGGAAAGAATCCTACAGCTTTAAAAGATAAAGGTAAGACTATACAATAGAATATAAAACTTGTTGAAAACCACACAAAGGAGAACAAAGATAGTAATTTTAAAATAATCATTATAAATCTTTCCCATTATACATCTTAACCAATCAATATTTAATTGGTTAAAATTTCTACAGGATTTATACCATGAAAAAACGGGGAAAAAGGACATAAATAGAATATGGTGATCAAATTAACATTCAAAAATAATTAAATAAATATCACAAAACTACTTTGGGTAATGGTTAAGATCTTTCCTAAGAACTTTCTCTTCTGAACAAAGTGTTTCATAGGAGCCAGTTAACTGTGAACTGAATGCTTGCATAAATCTGTGGACATAATAGGAATAAAGTAAAGTTTACGAGCATATGAGTGGATAATGTGCTTTCTGGGCTGTGTAAAAGCTATAGTTAAAAACCCATAGCTTCATCCAGTCAACCACCTGCAACATGACTGTTGGTCTGAATGTTTCTTTTATTCCTTATTTTTTATCAAACAGTTCCTGTGACTTTTTTAATTTGGTCAGAGTAGATGGTTAGCTCAGCTGAATTTCCTTTCATCCATTATTTTGCTGGCTGCTTTTTTACACATCTTATTGCTTCCCTCCTTTCTAGACATAGCTGTATTTGAAAGGAGAAGTGATTTATAGATAAGTCTTATTTGACACGTTCTTTCGGTTCTTCAGGATAAAAAGATCTACCATATAGATAGACATATTAATATTTATTCTAAATTATAGCCATTATATGCTATTTCAAACAAAGAACTGAATAGTTTAGTTCTAGCTCTATGGAAAGACAAAAAAAAAATCTAAACCAAAAGGAGGAATAATCATATTGCTAGACATATTCTCAAAATCCTGGAAGCTGTGTTCATTCACTCGCTCATCTTTAATTGGGCAATCACTAATTAACCACTTCTTTATACACAAATTAAAATTAAATTATAACAATCTGCAAATCCTGTGGTTCATATATTGTTCTTCTATGTGTATTCTACTCCTAATGTACACATGCCCCGTTTACATGAGCTTAGTTATCTGGACCACAACTATATATCCAAACTCTCCTGGGGTCTCATGGCCCTCTGCACAGACTGCCTATAATCTGTTGTTCCCTGATGGGGTTGTGCTGAAAAGTTACAAGAGGCATTTGAGTGGCAGCTCTGTCTCCTCCTCCTCTGCATATGCTGAGCCTGCTGCTCCTTTCAAAGGATTAAGGGCGGGGGGGGTTGTGGTGGAGGACAGAGGGGGAGAAGAAAGAGACATGAGACCCAAAACATTTTTCCTCTTTGGCAAGAGTTTCTTTAGAACCTATGGAAAGGGTTGAAAGCCCTGAACAAGCTTCTGTAGCATGTCCTTCACTGAGTGCTCCCATGGTGCTGCTTTTAATCTCCTGGGCTCATGCGCAGTGGGTCAGCAACTTCGATCACTAAGTTGTTAACAGGTCCTTCTAACATGACAGAGGAAGTTAGACCTTCTTCACTCAGCCTACGGAAAAGGGCAAGCAGGAATTCATTTTAAATATCAAACGCATGCCATGTAAAACCACATTTCCTACACTTTAGGAAAATAAGGCGAAAAAATCTCTGTAAAAAATCCAACATGTTACTCAAGGTGTTACCAGCTAGAGCTTCACACCTCTGTCTTTACCTCATGTAATACACTCATGTATGCCCAATGCATTACTGCTGCTAACAGCAATATCTCGACCTACTACCCAATGCTGAATCAGCTGTAAATGCACTGCAGGCTCCCGAGTCCCTGCAGCAGCATTGATGTCCAGCCAAGCCGAGCCTGGTCCCTCAGATCCTGAGAGCACTTGCTGATGCAGCCATCACTGTTTCCTGTAATAGGCATCAAACTTGCACAGTTCACAGTGTCTGTGTGTAAAACTGTGGGTGCTGATTAGCAAGCCGAATAGCTCAGTTCAAAATATATTGGCAGCAAAGGCTCTATAGGAAGAGCTTATAAAGCTGTGTGGGAGAAACCCTTAAAAATCTTGGTGCCTTTCTGGGCTATGTGCTTTCCCTATTGCATTTTGGATTACTCTGCTACATAAAAATATATTTAGCTCTATAAATCCCCCATTTCAGTCACCACATTTGCCCAGGCTGTAGCTCATAAATTAATCAGAGCCTTATTTGCGTGCCCCTCTTTCCCCTCTTCATCACCTCTTCAAGCCTCCTCAGGCGGCCTCTGTAAAGGTTGACCAAGTTATTTGGGCCTTCTTTTCACTCTTTGCAACTTAGTGTCTTACAATCTTTTTCTTAAAGTGAATGTTTCTGGCAAATAAAAAAATATTGAAGGACACAGGAAAGTAAAGATTTTTGAGAATGCATACACATGTTATTTATTGTAGAATCATAGAATAGTTTGGGTTGGAAGGGACCTTTAATGGTCATCTACAATAAGCAGGGACATCTTCAGCTAGATCAGGTTGCTCAGAGCCCCGTCCAACCTGACCTCGAATGTTTCCAGGGATGGCATATATACCACCTCCCTGGACAACCTGTTCCAGTGTTTCACCACTCTCATTGTAAAGGATTTCTTCCTTGTATCTAGCCTAAATCTTCCCTTTTTTAGTTTAAAACCATTACTCTTTGTCCTATTGCAACAGGCCCTGCTAAAAAGTTTGTCCCCATCTTTCTTATAAGCCCCCTTCAAGTACTGAAGGGCTGCAATAAGATGTCCCCAGAGCCTTCTCGTCTAAAGGCTGAATAACTCCAACTCTCTCAGCCTGTCTTCATAGGACAGGTGTTCCATCCCTTTGATCATCTTTGTGGCCCTCCTCTGGACTCGCTCTAACAGGACCATGTCTTTCCTGTGCTGAGGGTTCCAGAGATGGATGCAGTACTCCAAGCATGGTCTCAACAGAGTGGAGTAGAGGAGCAGAATCATCTCCCTCAACCTGCTGGCCATGCTTCTTTTGATGCAGCCTGTTGGCCTTCTGGGCTGTAAGCACACATTGCCGGCTAATGTTGAAGTTCTTATCAACCAACACATCCAAGTCCTTCTCAGCAGGGCTGCTCTTAATCCATTCTCTGCCCAGCCTGTATTGATACCAGGGATTGCCCTGAACCAGGTGCAGGACCTTGCACTTGGCCATGTTGAACATCATGAGGTTTGCACGGGCTTACCTCTCAAACCTGTCCAGGTCCCTCTGGATGGCATCCCATCCCTCAGGCATGTCAACCACACCACTCAGATTGGTGTGATCTGCAAACTTGCTGATTCTGCACTCGATCTCACTGTTTGTCATTGATGAAGATATTAAAGAGTAGCAGTCCCAATATGGACCCCTGAGGGACATCACTCGTCACTGATCTCCATCTGGACATTGAGCCGTTGACCAGTACCTTCTGGATGTGACCATTCAACTAGTTCCTCATCCACCAAATACTACACCCATCAAATCAATACCTCTCCAATTTAGAGAGAAGGACATGGTGGGGGACCATGTCAAAGGCATTACAGAAGTCCAGAGAGTCAACATCCATAGCTCTTCCTGTGTCCACTGATGTAGTCACTCCATCATAGAAGGCCACTAGGTTGGTCAGGCAGGACTTGCTCTTAGTGAAGCCATGCTGGCTGTCTCGACTCACCTCCCTATCTTCCACATGCATTAGCATAGCTTCTATGAGGATCTGTTCCATGATCTCCCCAGGCACGGAGTTGAGGCTGAGAGGTCAGTAGTCCCCAGGCTCCTCCTTTCTTCCATTTTCAAAAATGGGTGCAATGTTTCCCCTTTTCCAGTCACTGCAGACTTCTGACTGCCATGACTTTTCAGATATCATGGAGAGTGGTTTTGCAACTGCATCAGCCAATTCTCTTGGGACTCAGGGATGCATCTCATCAGGTCCCATAAACTTCTGTGTATTCAGGTCCCTCAGGTGATAACAAACCTGATCTTCTCTTACAGTAGGAGGGACTTTGCTCCCACAGTCCCTGTTTTGCGGTCCATCCACTCGAAAGGTGTGGGAAGAGAGATTGCCAGTGAAGAATGAGTTAAAAAGATTGTTGAGTACTTCAGCCTTCTCCTTGTGCGTTGTTACCAGTTTGACAGTCTTGCTCATCAAGGGGGGTACACTTTCTTTGACCTTCCTTTTCTGGCTGACATACCTGTAGAAGCCCTTATTATTCTTTGCATCCCTTGTCAAGATCAACTCCAACCACGCCTTGGCCTTCCTGACCCCCTCCATACACAACCAGTCAGCGTCCTTATACTCTTCCCCGGATACCTTTCCCTGCTTCCACCGCCTGTGTGTTTCTTTCTTGCCCTTTAGTTTGACCAGCAAGTCTCCATTCAACCATGCCAGTCTCTTGCCTTCCTTTCCTGATTTCTGACATTTGGGGATCAAGAGCTCTTGCACTCTGTGGAAAACATCCTTAAAGACCTGCCAGCTCTGTTCTGCTCCCTTGTCCCTGAGCGCGATTTCCCAGGGGGTCCTTGAACAGCTGGCATTCAGGGTCCTCACTTTACTCTTTGCCTGACCTTTATACCTCAGGACTGCAAACTCCAGCAGTGCATGGTCACTGCAGTCCAGGCTGCCTCCAATCTTGACATCACTGATTAGCTCATTGGTGTTGGTGACCAACAGGTCCAGTATTGCATCCCCTCTGGTAGGGCTGTCTATTACTTGGGGTAAGAAGATATCCTCCATGCACTCCAGGAGTCTCCTGGACTGCCTACAGCTCGCTGTGCTGCTTTTCCAGCAGATGTCAGGGTGGTTGAAGTCCCGCAGCAGGACAAGAGCCTGCAAGCATGATGCCTTCTGTAGCTGGAGTAAGAAGGCTTCATCAATGCACTCCTCTTTATTGGGCAGCCTGTAGTAGACACCAACTACAAGGTTCCCTTTGTTGCTTTGGTCTCTAATTCTTACCCATAAGCTTTCAACCTGCTCATGGCTATTCTTCAGAGACAGCTGTTGACACTCTATCCATTCCTTGATGTAGGGGGCAACACCTCTGCTGCTCCTTCCTCGCCTGTCCCTTCTGGACTGCCTGTAGCCATTGATAGTCGCACTCCAGTCATGGGGTTCATCCCACCAAGTTTCAGAAATGGCAACTAGGTCACAGCTTTGTAGCAGCATGGTGGCTTCCAACTCCTCCTGTTTGTTGCCCATGCTGCAGGCATTGGTGTAGAGGCATTTCATCTGGGCTGTCAGCCGTGTCACCTTCTTAGAGGAACACCATTTAATTCCTTTCAGGTATTTCACTGGTGTTTCCTTGTTGGCTCCTGTTACCTCAGGAGCCCCTGGCTTATCTCTGTAAGACCTTCAAGTGTGCTTCAGTGTAGCCAGCATGTTTCAGAGCGGCATAATTATGTGTCTCAGGAGTTTGTTACTATTCATGTAAAACCAAATAAAGGAACATTTTTAGATGAGGTGTTAAATACTTGCTTTGATTAATGTTTGCCTGGCACCTTATGCAATAAAAGAGGCATCATCATACCTTATTCTGTTTGAAGAATGGGCTAAGTTTGGGTGAACAAGGATGATGTCCAGATCAAAAGCCTTATCATAAAGCAGGCTATTTTTCATAAACTGATGCATAGAGTTTTTATTTAAAGCAGAGACAGGAAAAATAAATCCTTGAATTTGGAGTTATTGCTGGGATACTCTATAGATTACAACCTGACAATGTTATGTTATCTATTTTATGAGGTGAATACAATCTTAAAGTCTAATTTTATTGGTAGTAATTAAGGACAACACTGGAAGAACATATTTTCCATTGTCTTGTTATAAAGGACACCTCAAGACCCCTTTTGAATTTATAACTACCTTTCAGCTTTTTCCTGAAGTAAAGAAGAATAAAGAAGGCCACTTACAATAATGAATATTAAAGCTGATTTTTCTGTTGATATAAGCATATTCAAATAATGTGAGGCCAAGGAAACTCTAAGGTATAATTTGCCATGGGGTTTTTTGGTAGATATCTTACCCAGCTAATCAGAGTAGAAGCTCATTCATCCAGAGTCTCTAAGAGTGGAATTAAAAGCTCATGATATATCATGTAGAACTGCTCACTGAATTTTTCTAAGAAATTGACTATATTTGCACTATGCTGAGTTAGTAAAGTGACAGCATTTGTGCTGCTGTGTGTGTAAATTCACTCTTACCCTGTGTTCCATGATTTGTTTTCCAAACAAATGTTCCTTTTCTCCCTCTTTTTTTGCTTTTGCCATCTTTTGGGATATCTTTGCATCTTTTCATATGTCAGTTATGTGTGGATAGCAAGTCTATTTATTTTTTATGCACAGATTTGTAGGGGAAATAAGTCGGTAGTGTGTATTTCTTTCTTGCCATATACACAATAGTACATTGTCATTAAAGAAACAAATGTACTGGTTTGCGCTTGCTATATAATGTTTGTGCTTTCTTTAAAGGAAAAGTAAAATGAAACAAGACCTTGCCTGTAGCAATTTTTATCTTGACTTATAACACACATTTTTTCTTCTTTAAAAATAAAAAGTTATGTTGTGAGACTCACCTACAGAAAAGCAGTGTCTGTTCAATTAATATTTCCTCCTATTTCCATCTACTTATTTGTTGCTGTCATTTGCACGAGAACTAGATCTTTACCCTGAAGAGTTCATATACTGCCGCTCCTGCATCTTTCTGTACCATCTTCCTAACCTGACACAGCTTCACACCTGGAGTAGGATGCATGAGGGAAGCAGCAAGGTGAATGTTGGCTTTAAGCCAGCTTTATGTTTTTCTCCTTTTGGGACCAGCAGGAAAGTGGTCAGTCAAGAGCAGAAGTTTGAAAAGTCTTCAGTGAGTCCCTGTTTAAACCCCTGAAGATGAAAACCTGCTCCCTGGAAGGGAAGCAGGACTGGTGATCTCGGTGGCCTTGGCTCAGAGGGTGGAGAAGACAGTGCACCATGGAAAGTATCCTGCGTTCATAGCTGCATCCAAAAGTTGTAAGAGTTAAAAGTGCTGAACCTGCTTTAGGAGCTACAAATCATAGGAAATCTCAGGGAGAGCTGCCATATGGATGACAAAAAAAAACCCCTTATTGGCACATGCCATGGAACCCGCAAGGCCAAAGGCAATGGCCTGCGGCTGTGGCTGTAACAGTGGCTGCTGATCCCTGAGATCACAAATGTGCCCACAGAATAAAATGATTAAGCTGGAGAGTGTTGTCTCAAGGCTTCCTGTATTGTCAACACAGAGGCTCCTTCAAAGGATTTCAGAGTCTTCACACTGGAAGCTGTCTCTCAGTCCCCTGAAGGACCCCACTTGCTGCTGTGAAGACCAGGCTCCTAATTTAAGTACCTCTCTCCAAAGATTTCAGCCACCTTGGAAGAGAAGTTTTTCTGTTACAACTCAGACTTAAAGCCAGACGGATAAGTGGGATCATTTCCTGGTACCATGGCAGCCAGGAGGATGAGCAGAGTTTTAAACTTATTTTGGAAAGTATCTTCTTTTAGCTTTATGTGGTTTTACTGAAGAGTTAGTTAACTTTCATTTGAAATAAATGACATGTTTTTCCTAGATGCTTAGGTGCTATATCCTGTCAGATGTAGTGTAACTGGGTCTACTCAGCATCCTGCAAGCTGTGATATTCTCATACGTAAACCACATACATTCATAAACCTATGAAATTACTTCCTCACTTTGAAGAAAACAGTTTCCTCCTAATATTCCCTGAATTATATACATAAGAGGTCAAAAGGCTTTTGTGTTAAAAATATATATATATATTAGTTGTTTATACAACATAATGTATGTTTGTCCTGTGCTTGCTGACCCTAAATGCATGCTAAAATTAGACTTCAGCCATCAGAGAAAACAGAAGAATTCTTTCTGTCTTCATGAAGTCTTGGCTAGGTGCCTAAGAATTTCTAATTCTGTGTCTTTAGTTGCTTTTTCACCTTCTCCTTTCCAATTCCCTTCTGCAAAGTCTCTACAGAGTGAGCCATAGTAACTTCTACTGTTGCATTTGCTACTAACACCTTCAAAAATGTAAGATGTTCACTACAGAGGTTGTAAAGAGAGGTGAAGGTTGCACCCATTTACATTCATGATTTTAGTCTTAATTTTTGAATATTTGTTGTGCTTCCTTTCAAATGTAGAAAGGCGGTCCTATCTTCTGAGTCTCAAAAACTTAATTACCTCCCTACAGATTCTCTAAAAGGAAAAAATCCAAAGAATCCAGAGGAATCAAAGGAAAAAGGTAAGTAAAGAAGTTATGAAATTCAGAACTGAATATCAGAACAGCTATTGAATGCTACAAATAGGGATTGAGTAGGAATATACAAGGATGATGGTTCATGTTTTTAACAACATTTGTGCTGTACAGATCCCCAGTAGGGTCCTTAGTAACTACCTGGGCTTCTTTTAAATGTAAAGATTTGAATTTGCTTCCTGGGAGAAACACCAAAATGTATTTTTTTACCACCTTTGGATGTTGGTCTGTCAAAAACAAGTTGTCTAACACCCTTGGTGGGGACATTCCTGCAGGGAGCTGGACTAAATCTGGTCCATGTGTCTATGACTTAAGAATGTGGTTGACTGAGAGAGACTGACTGAGGCTACTGACAGATCCAGGTGTTGAGGGTAACTGATATAAGTCAGAGGTTTTTCCTAGTTTATTTGCAACACAGACAACTCTAATAATTTCAACTGCAGGAAGCTGCCTTGCTGGGTGTGCACACAGAGGTCACAGATTGTTTGGTAGTGTCTATTTGGAGAAAACCCTATTTCTTGCAATGTGACGTGTATTGAACACTAATACAAAGAATTATAGGATTCACGGGTACTTGATCACTTTCTGAAGAGTACTGAAACAGTTCAAAAATTTCAAGGAAACAACAAAGGCTAGCAGAACTGTGCGTGGTTCCTGAGCAAGAAAGGCACATCTGATGTTCAAATTGTAGCAAAGTCCCATTTTTTTGGAAGCTGGAGATATTCAATGCAGTCCAGATAATGACTGGCACAGTTCAGAGTACTGAATAGACATACAGCAAAGTGATGCACTTCTGGAAGGAGTGTATTATTCCTTGTGAAAGCTCCAGGGGAATGAAGCCAGGGCACCACCTGGCCCTCAGGAGTCTCCTCTTTGTCACTGTTGTCAGTCCATGTGTCTCACGTGGGCACCGCAACAAGATCATAGTTTTCCTTTATTAGTGGATTTTTCTTTTGTCCTAGGTTCTGTCTTGCCACGTACAAGAAAAAGAGAACTAGAATATCAATGTTTTTTTCTCATCTCCTTTAATATTTTGTCAAATACTTCAGAAAAATTAAAGATACAATTATATTCTTGGACTATTCATTGCGACATAAAATATATGAATGTACATTCGAAGGATGAGCACCGTCCTTATTCTATACTCAGCTTGCCTGTGATTTTAAAAGGCTATATATATGCAGGAAGTGAAATCCTGTTCACAGGCAATACCCATATGGCCTTTTTGATATTAAAAGAATAATGGAGTCCTAAATGAGTAACTGGTCCTTTTGTCACTCCTGAATAAAGAAAACTCCTGCTTACCTTTGTCAGCAGCCTCTGGCTTTCAAGACCAGTATTCTTAATATTTTAATTGTATCAGTGGGGCTTAATTTTTTATTTGGGTTCAGCAAAAGAAAAATCCATTGATGCCAACTGCTCTATAGAATTGCTCTCCTCTTTGTAAGTCATTATTCTTCATTGTCTACTTGAGAGACAGCTTAACAGTTTCCTCAAAATGCAAAGAAACTAATGACATATTGAAGGCTTATTATTTTGCATATCCAAGTCTAAAAGGATGAATGAATGACCTCGTTGTTTTGTCCTGTTCTTTATTTCCATGCTGTTAAATCCATTTAATTATCGCATCTTTTTTGCTCTCTACATATCAAATTGTTTGACTTGCTTTCTTTTCAAATGTCATCTTATTTCTCTAACCTGACTTGTGATAAATGTTAAATGTTTCTTTCTAGAGACTGCTAAAAGAAAAGATGTGAAGCCTCCAGCAGCCTTAAAGGAAAAGGGTAATGTCTTATCATTATGTGGTTGGGAAATAACCAGTCGTCCTCATGAAAGGGTCTGCTGGTATCTGAGTGCAGTTTCGATGTATTTTGAATTACAGGCTTTGGGTGAAAAGGAACTAAACCTAGCTTCTTCTCACTTAAAAGATCTGATATATTGAAAGGAACAGTGTCTGACACGATTCAGAAATAATAAAATAATAACCCTTATTGTGGTGTTCTTTAACTGCTGTCTGACCTGCACAGCCAATATTGCAGTGGGAATGCTGGTCTATTCTGAGTGCTTTAGTAACAGAGCTGTTACTGAATTCACATGACAGGCCAAAATAATAGGCTGCACAAGAATCAGTGCATGGTTTGAACTGCAGAACATTTTCCAGCTAATTTAGTGGGAATAATTTTTGGTTTCCTTTCAAATCTTAAGTTGAGCCTTTTATAGAAGTAAAGAGAAAATCTAATTCTTAACACTTATCTCGCATATTTTTCTTGATCTGGTGTTATACATGTTTGTTATAGTACTGATGGACAGAGTTTATACTTATATTACTAACTTTCTCCTTCCATTTTTGTGTTTGACATCTTTTCCAGACTCTTCAAAAGGAAAAGAAATAAAGGCTTCAACTACAACTAAGGAAAAAGGTAAAAATTTCAAATTGAGCTGAGCCTTAGCATAAGATTCAGTTGAGGAAATAAATCCATTGTGCAAGTATTCTCAAAGGAAATCCTAGTTTCTTCACTTAGACATCCATAAATATCCTTGACTGGCATCCTTTACTACTGGACATCCTTTTTACCTGAGTGACAAATGTGAGATACATATGGGGCTATACAAGCAAATTGTAGCAGCAGTACTTTATAGCCCCCAAAGTTATGAGGACTTGTTTTCTTCTTTCTTAATTTTGTCTTCATCTTTCTATTTAAATTTGTCATTTCAAATTGCATTTTACTTTGCTTCAATAACATATTATTTGATTGTGCTTTACTCTCTCTTCTTGCATTGAAACATCAACATTAGCCATCAAATAAAGATCAATTACAATTGATCAATAATCACTAGCCATCAAATAAAGATCAATTGCAATCTTAAATACTAGGCATTTTTAGACAGTGATAAAACTGTCACTGTAATTAACCAAATACTTTCAGATTTATTTATTCTTATCAACTAAATTCAAACAAAACTTAGTTTTCTTTGACACTATTTGCATATTGATTAAATACCACTTGCTCATTAGAAAGCAGTCTCTCAGGTTGAATGAGTAAATAATTTAACGTGAATAAGAATATGTAATAACTTGCTAACTAACAACAGTCATTTGAGCCATGGCAATATAGTAGTCGATCTTAAAAACTTCTAGTCGATTTTGAAAACTACTTCAGATAATTGAGTAATATTACTTCCTATCTTTAGATTTTCCCTAAGGATCACTGGAAATAATGAGACAATATTTTCTCTGACAAAGTTATGGAAGATAATATTTGCAAGTTTTGAAGAGCAGCTATTTCACATAATGTATGTAGGTAGTATATAGCAGAATAGTAGAAATCAGCTATTACTTTGCACAGTTGTATCGAGAAGCAAAATGAAGGCTGAAGTGCTACAAAAGGAACTAAGGCTTAAAGAGTCTGAAACTCTTTGAAGTTGTCAAAAAAGATGAACCTGGGTTGTCAGTCCAAGGTCAAGGACATTAGAAAAATAGGGACACATTATTGTACCATTTCTTTTAATTTACTTTAGTCAACAGGGAGTACTGAAATACAGCAGGGTTTTTGTCTATTGATTACTTGGCTTTTATATTTTGAGCTTCAGGTAAGCAAGCCCTATGGACTTCCTGCTAGGTTCTTGCAAACATATCTGTGAAACATAGGTGGGTTAATGAAGAGTTAAACATTGATTAGACCCTTAACTATTTGCTTATTGAACTTCCTGTTGAGTTTCTCATCTAATTTTTTACTTCAGCTCTCCATAAATATTTCAGGTTTGAAGACTGATTTATTTAAATTTAAGTGATAATAAAAGTAAAATACTGTTTATTACAAAAGATCAAATATTATAAAAAGTAATACATGTCTGTAAGAGTTTTTTAGCTGCACTGCCATTGAATTAGCTTCAGTGAAGTGTCAAACCCCTAACAAAATATACAGAAAAAAGTATTTAAAAGGACTTGATCAACTCAGTTTGATCAGCCAGTGAAACAACTGGTAAATAACAGCTCCTTTCAAGTTCCAAAATTGAGTTCTTTCAAGGAAGGATATGTTTAATTAAACATTGTAGAATTTTGCCTGCTGCCATGAAGTAGTTTATGCTCAGTATATTTGATAAAAAACCTCAGTACCCCGAAGTGATTAACTCCCCCCCTTTTCTTTTTTCTTTTGTATAAAATTAAGTACTCTTCTTGTAGTAGTTGGTAGGACACGTGCAAGATTTTCCTTATACTATAGCAGTAGAACATATGACCTATGTTCGCAGTGAATTTTCATATCACGCAGAATTTTTCCACACGGGCTAACATGTTTACCTATAGATTAAAACATTGTAAGAGACTTAAAAGATTCTGTGTTGTTGTGTCACCTTACAGTTTTAGAGTTTCCCAATTGTCAAGGCATGAGAACCAAGATCTGAATGCTTAGTGCAGAGTATGCTGAGTTTAACTCCACTGCAGTACAAGGTCACATTAGAGACACCTGTGATTATTTTGATAAAGAACAATGGCTTGGATGGAGTCTGAACTAGAACTGATTGTTTTTACAGTAAGAGCAGGATATTTGGATGAGCAATGCTGTAAAGTAGTGGGGATTGATAGTGCTGAGTCTGCACAGCCTTTACCAGCTTCCCAAGTGGGATGAGCACTACTTGCTTCAGTTTTTCCTAGTGGCTAGTGTGTGTCCTTGCACGTCACCTGTGGATGTACTTGTCTTGCACAGTTCACTGAGAGCAACCAATATGTCACAGCAGTGAAAGCATTTCTCTTTGACTCTAGCTGGCTTTATAAGAACTTAAAATATTTGGATTAGATGCTGTCAGACACACGATCAGGCCAACTGCCCTCTTTTTAAGTCTTGTGTGTCTTAGTTAGGTCTGTAGAGCAGCTGGTATGGAGGGCAGATCCTTCGAGGCCCCTGGAGCAAGACTGCAACAGAGAAGTGCAACTTGAGCAGGAAGATCTCAGGTTATATACAAGTCCATAGTGACGCCACCTTAGTGTCTACAATAGGATTCAGTCATTTTCTAGTCACCAAAGTTCATGACACAGCAGATCTTATACAAACTCATTTTGACACAGTTCAGCTCAGTGGCTGCAGGTTTTTTAAAGTTGTTTCTGTCTGTTCTGTTCCATGTGACAGATCTTCATCAGCCATTTCTTAGCTGTTGGGATTCATACAGATGCAGCACTTCCAAAAGCAAATACAACTAACTAAGTGACACTGAATATGTATGACAAGACATTGACATTTTGTCAGAAGAGTGTAACCCCAATGAGCAAAGTGGCTTTAAGCATCCATGTGGCATGCTGTGCTTCGCTAAACCTCTCTTTCTTAACAATGATAAGTGACATGTTGCATAGACCAGGCAGACAGTTTAAGAAAACCCTCTGTAGGGAAAAGTGTTCCAGAAATTTTGTGGCCGTTGCCCTGTAAAGAAGTGCAAACGAGAGGTCAGTTTTATGAGCACTGGTACTTTTTTTTAGCCAAGTGAGAGTACACGGGGAACTTCTTCAGTGGACATCTCAGTTTAAAGTAGCCAACCAAAGACCACCTTGAGAAATGGCAGTGGTTTGATTAGCACTTGCCCCTTTACAGATGTCTCTCAAATCCAGTGTAAATTACATTAATAGAAGTGGCCACAATGTAACCCCTTTGTTAAGATAAATACGTTTTTGAAATGTGAAAGTCGAATTCACACAAGCTGGATATAAAATTGCAATAGAAAATCCCGAATAATAACGAACCTAAATGTAAGGTAGATATATTAGTTGTATAAAAATTGCAATATCAGCCTGTTCAAATGGTCCATCCATTACAGAATCTCATTGCTGAACATTGGTGATAAGAAATACTTCAAGAAAACATTAGAGCTTTACAAGTCAGACACTAAGATAATGACAAATATGTAAATACCAAGACTGAGTTGTAGCAGGAGGTATAAAATTCCCATTGTGAGTCAGCACTTCTCTGTAAAAAATCTTCAATAGACATAAGAAAATAAGAGAAAAAGAACAGAAATAACATACATAATATGAATGAATACCATTTCATAAAAGGAAGTAGATAAAATTTTAATTCCAAAAAGCAGTTTATATAAATTAAAGATGAGGCATGTTTTATGGCAAACTATGAAGGAAAATATTCAAGCTGAATAAGTAGCACCTGCATATATATGTAGAAATCTACATTCAGTAGTCAAAACAGATTTGTAAATGAAAGAACATCTACTGATACTAAAGGTATTTCCTGGAGGTAGGGACTGCTACATACTGGGACTCCCAGATCTCCATAATAGCACTCTGAAACGTCTGCTGAATGCATATTTATAACTTTTTATTTATACATGCTTATGCAATAAAACAACATTCTTGTTGCATAATATTATTGTTTCACATAATATTTGAGATCAGAAGCCAGGATTCTCTCTGTCTGGGGCCATGTGCTTCTCAACAGCTCACAGAATCAGGCTCCCTCTGTTTTATTGCCATTTTATGGCCCAATTACACTCTTTTCTGCACAGATACAGCAAAAAACTGTCCCTTTCCAAAACCGCTTTGCACTCCCTCTGAAAGGTGAGATTGGCAGAGGGAGATTTGCACCCCCTAATGGGGCAGAGAGATCAGATTCCTGAGTAGCTCTGTCCCACTCCTTGGCCTTTTGTGATATTTTCAGAGATTTGTGCCTATCTTTGGAAGCGTGCTTGAATGCCTCCTCATACATGTTGGGCATCAAGTTTCACCGACTTAGACAGGGACGGGAGAAGTCAGGCTTCTGCCAGGAGTCAGTATTCCCAGTTCCTTAGTTGTCTATGAGAGGCTGGCCCAGAATCCACACACAGTCAAAGGGGACTCACTCAGGAACATAACCACTCTCTTACCACCTCTACCCAGTGACTTTACAGGGGGGCTGATAATCCATATAGTGTGAATCCTGATAATCTGAAGGAGAACTTGTACACTTGTGCTGCTTTCATTCTAGACAATGTGCTCCTGTATTTTCATTAAGGCACAGCTGGTAGTAAAGAGAAAAACACTGTCAACTTTTGGGGGGTTATCTAGTGAATTAAATTTTTCTTAGTAGGTCTGACAGCTATGTCTTACAAATTAGGACAAAAGGTATAGTCAGGTTATGCAGGGGAGTTCAACCGCAACGTCTTCCTTGCCCATTAATAATAAAATGCATGAAGGTAATTGAATAAGAAGCTATTTCTCTAAACCTGTTCATTAAAACCTGGACCAGAGGAGGAAAAGGGCAGGAAAGGTATTTCCTGCTACTGAATGAGAATAATTCTAAACACAGGCTCTCCAGCCAATTCAAAGGCTAAATTCTCCCTTCTGTTGCTCACTATACTGGTTCTTTTAACTGTGGTGTCTTAACATGATTAAAATTTCTTTTGATATAAGTAAGAGAAATTCTGAACTCAGAAAGGCTGGAAGAGAAAGACAAAAATCTGTTTGGAAGACCTAAGAGAGAAAGATCACTTTATACAGTTCTTAAATATTTTAAAACAGTACCTGCTTCTCAAGCTATGAACAGATGGACAATTTATGGTGAGATGGGCAAAGATGGTATCAACTTAGTGAATGCCAGCTGCTTTGCTGTAGCTGCCTACATGAGGCGGTTTTTACTTCAGCATAACAACATGCATATGAACAGCTATCACGGAGTACATGACAGAGGGGATGAGTCTGCATTTGATCTTGTTCTACCATAACTTCCATGTTTATAACCAAAATAAATGTAAGAACTTAGTCAAAACTTCCACTAACTTCAGCTAAATCAGTAACTGTCTGTCTCAAAGTGTCAGGGTAAATATAATATTTTAGATTACTCTAGGGTTCTTCAGAGATTTAAAAATCAGTGAGAAAATTGGTGAAATCATAATTAAAGTCAGAACAAAAGCAAATATCTGGGAAATCACATGACAGAGATCTAGCCCATGTGGTTTCTGCAAAAAGAAATTATGCTTTAATAATGAGTGTGTTGAACATCTTAATAAAGTAATAAGCACAGCCTTTGTGGGATGGTTTAAATAGGCCTTTGGAATGTTCCAGTATAAGAACTACTGCAGAAACTAAATAGTTGCTGCCTAAGAGGCCCGGTATCACAGGAAATAAATATCGATTAGCAAGCAGAGAGCAATTGATTCATTTTCATCTTGCAGCTCATTTACAGAATAATTGCTTGTGATTCCACATGTGGACACATGTTATATTCCTTAATTAACAGGAAAAGGTAGAAATAGTAATGTAATGAGATTTTCAGAAGACATAATATTAGTTAAAGAATTCGGGATCAGAAGGGGCTGTGATACACTGAATTTACGAGGTGAACCAACAGCATGATGGCAACGAAAATTTAGGGTCAATAAACAGAATGTAATATATACTGGAGGGAAAATATTAAAGAAGAATTTATCTTTAAATTAACTATGTAAATTCAAGAAAGGACCTAAGTATCTCTGCAGACAAGTCAGTGAAGGGCTTTCTTCCATATGCAGATGCATCAAGAACAGCTCAGAAAAATGTCCCACAGAACGATTGCTATCTATGGGATTAAAGGACTGCTGGTGATCTAGATTCAAGTTTCCGATACAAGTTTAAAATATTTACTATATTGACACACTTTTGTGACCTTTCCACCACTGGAAATTTACCTCTATTTTCCTACCCCACTGAAAAATATTTCAACAAGGCCTGCCATGGATCTGGTTCATAAAGATTGTTTTTTCCACATTCCCAAAACATAAGGTTGTTGGTGCTCAGTTCTGGCTTCTGGAGTAGTTGTCAATCTGGATTCATGATTCCTGAAAATGGGAATAAACGTATGGGATAAACATATTTTGCTTTATATCACATCTTTATTAACTGGAAATGGATTTGGACTGGTCTAGGAAAGGAAGACAGGTACGTAAGTGGAGTCACTGTGGTTTAAGGCTGTTAATACAGATCTCTTTGAGCAAGTTTGTAAGTTCAAATTCCTAATTCAAGAACTAGATGATACCTCTCACCCGTACAGTGCAAAAGAAAAGTTGGCTTAAGTATTTTTTCTTTCTCCAAATAATGAAGGTAAAAAAGAACACAGCCAAGAGCATCTCTCATATCTGAGCATCACATTTTCTAGTACATCATTTTACTTTATTTCATGTCCTTCCCTGCCCAGCGACAATATATAACTCATATTTGTTCTCAGCAGGTAGTCTGGCTTTTTATCAATTGTAGACCAAATTCCTTGGCTAATCTATCCATCTTTTTGCTGCATTTCAGATACAAACACATTTCAGATACAAACACATTTCTCAGCTTCTGAAAGAGCGATGTAAATGGCAGTGTTTGTGCTCTGTCATTTATTTCTTGTCATTTTAAGTTTGAATAACAGGATTTGATCAGAGCAATGCTATTGGCAACAGTAGTCAGAATGAGGTCTCTTCTGTCTCTTAAGATTTGTTGAGTATTTACAGTACATTCCATCAGAAAAACTGTGGCCAAGGTGAAAATTCAAACAGATGTCACAACAGGATATAATAGCATAATAACAGAAATTAGTTAGCAATAAGTGCAGTGGTAGGCACGGATGGACTTTGCTCTGCCTGTGTTTGCCTTGGGACCAGAAGTGTGGTGAGCCACATCCCATAAGCTGGCAGGACAGAAGTCAGGAGGAACCCAGAGGTGCACTGCACATTTGCTTATAAGCCCTACCTAGAGTCTTGATATGTGGGGGTTCTGCTGATTTGGAAGTCCCTCCAACACACTTCAAGTGGCAAGTAAGTATGCCTTTCAAAAGCCACTGAGGCTTCTTTAGCAGCTGCTGGGAGAACAATTACTAATTCCTCCATAATGAAAGCTTTGTGAAAGGTGCACTTTACAGCTTTGATATGCACATCACCTATGAAAGCAAAGTGATTGCAAAGAGGACAAGATCCTGGAAACCGTGGGCCTAATTTTCATGAAACCTTTTTTTCATGAAACCTTAGGCATGAAACCTTTTTTCCACTGCTGGGCACATTCTTGAAATACTAAAAAATCATTTCTTTCTCAAGGGAGAGTAAGTGGTAGAAACATTGAAAAAACTTTCAAATCAGAATCTTTTTTTTTGCCACAGGCCATTGATAGACAGAGTTTCAGTAATTTCAGGTTTGACCTTTTTCTTTTTGATATCTTTTATCCAAATGTACCAACAGTTTGAAATAAAAGACTTTTCATTTTAAGAACACTGAAAAGGCAGCGATCAGCACCCAAAATGCAAACACCTGAGACCATATCTACTCCTTCCTTTGGCCTCATGACCCTTGATTTCTGTCCTGTGCCAGGGCACGTATTCCAAAGGAAGGGCAAAGTGCTGCTTCTGCTTTATTCCGTTTCAGTTCCAGTGCCACATCAGGTTTGTTCATACCTCAAGCCTGGTGCCAATTGCTCTTTCGGGGGCGTAAGAGCTCTGAATTTGAACTCTTTTGTCTTCTTTTGCTCACAAATGCTAGCCTTAGGCAGAGACTTACTACCACCACTTCTAGCAGACATCTTTCAAAATAAAGGGACATCTATAACTACATTTTAGAAGATTCAGTCCTATAAATGTAGGTTGTGGAATAGGCAGTGCATGGATTTCAAATGGACTTAGGTAAGACATGGACCTGTTGAGCAGGTCCAGAGGAGGGTCACAAAAATGAACACAGGGATGGAACATGTCTCCTACAAGGACAGGCTGAGAGAGTTGGAGTTGTTCAGTCTGGAAAAGAGAACGCTCAGGGGAGACCTTATTGTGGCCTTCCAGTACTTAAAAGGGGCCTACAGGAAAGATGGAGACAAACTTTTTAGCAGGGTCTGTTGTCACAGAACAAGGGGTAATGGTTTTAAACTAAAAGGGGGTAGATTTAGACTATATATAAGGAAGAAATTTTTGTACAGTGGGAGTGGTGAAATACTAGAACAGCTTACCCAGAGAGATGGTAGATGCACCATCCCTGGAAACATTCAAGGTCAGGTTGGATGGGGCTCTGAGCAACCTGGTCTAGTTGAAGACGTCCCTGCTCATTGCAGGGGGGTTGTACTAGATGACCTTTAAAGGTAACTTCCAACCCAAACTATTCTATGATCTTGGCTCAGCTCCATCAGGATTGCAGCAGTCATCTGCAAATGAAGGTAATTCTCCCATTTGAGACGTCTCAGTTGTTTTAGTAAAATTTTGATATGTTTTCACAGCACCTATTGCAGATACATGCAGTGTTTCACTGGAATCCCAGACTGGGCCTTTGAGGCACTTCTATTCTGTCTCCAGAGTTTAAGTACTGGTCTCACATCCCAGCTTGCTCTGTGGAACTGATTCTAGGTTGTTTAAACTGGGGAATACGCAGCAGTTTCCTTCCAGTTTCTGTCCAATCTTTTCCTTCCCACAAAGCTCACGCTATCGGATTTGGAGGTGGGATTGCTGCCTCATCAGATTTTGTAATTCCCCGTGTTAGGCAGTGGCTTAGAAACCTGAACATGTCTTCAGGTGGGGTTTTTTTACTTCTTATTTTGTGCATTTGTTTATCACTAGAAGCTTTAATATTAAAAAAGCACATTTTTCTCTAAAATAGATGACATTTCACAACCTTCCTCTAGTTTCCCCTTACCCTTTCATGCCTTCCCATTCCAGTCTATCCTCCTTCTTCATTGTTGATTTGGGAATATTCATTCTGTACGTCTGTCTCCCAGTATTAGTGGCTGGGAGGAACAATGACCGTGACTGAAGTGTGAGAATCTAGAAAGCTGAAATTTGTTCTCATTAGTAGTAGAGCTGGGTGTCTGTGAGGAAACACTTTATCTTTCTGATTATCACTTTTTTCCTCTGGCAAAGAAACTATTCTTATACTGCATAATATATGTATGGTTTGAGATATGTACACAAAAGGCTCATATATAGGTGTTTGAATTATTTTTACTGATATTACATGTTACTAACTTCGGTTGTGAAAATACAGTGTTTTTGTTTCCATTTCAGCTGCGGTGAAAAAGGAGGGGGAAAAGAAAGGTAAATCAATTATTTTCCCTTGACTGAAGTGTCTTTCAGGCTGTGACCGCTGTGAGAAATGTTTCTTTCATTCAGTGATACAATTGCGACGACATACACCACCTCATGTGCTACCATCAGCCGGTTTTATCTACTCCTGCTGTGATAACACAGTTGTCATTTCCAGTATTGTTAGCTCCTTTTTACCACGGGCCAACACAGCCCAGTATCAGACACTTCATCGTTTTGATTGGGAAGAAAATGAAAGGCTTTTGTTACCCTGTTAGGATTTGTCAAAGAGAACAAAACTTGCAGTGCACCGCGCATGCTGACCTGGCTGTTTGTTCTTTGCAGAAGGCGATTTCCTAGGGGCATTTAATTTCCTTTTTTCAGATATGTATGTAGCATGGATGTAAGCTTTGCTGAAGTCATTCTTTGGTGTTTTAATAGATTAGTAGAAAAAAATTGCCCTGCTTCAGAACCTAAAACATGACTTAAAATGTTTAAAGATATATATACTGTGTTTATCAGGCTCTAAATACCTATTTCAAATGTTGTCTTTCAGAATAAGATTTGTTGAGTTGAAACATTTTTTTTTTTGTAATTTGATGATTTTATTTACACTGCAAAAATAACGAAATATTCTTTAATCTATTCAACTTTATTGATTATTTGGTTTATAAGCCACATCTTGATCACTAAACTGGGAACATTTCCAGAACTTTTCCATAGATTTCAAGGGATCATTTGAGATTTGAGATCGAGTAAGTCAGAAAAATATTGGCTCTTTATTTCTGAAGTTTACTGATGGGAGGGTTAATTTTTTGGGGGGGTAGTGGGGCAGTGACTTTTGTCGTTTCAAAAAGGTTCAGAAATTCTGTGATTCACATAGCTGAACAACAGAGACAAACTTTGCTGTCTATACATGAAGATATTTTCAATCCTGCTAATTTATTATTTTTTCCATTATCCTTATACAGAGTCATTAATTAAACAGGAAAAAAAAATGATAACCTCAACTGTTTTAACAGCTCAAGAGTGAAATCTTGGCTGTGTTGATGGTAATGGCAAAATTCCCATTCACTCCACTGGAGCCAAAATTTCACCTCGTGTTTAACAGAATAATAAAATTCATTTTGGTTATCAAAAATAACCATGCTTAATAGGTATCAAGCAGGATATTTTGTCCAAAGATTAATTTGCAACAACTGAGGCATGAAAGCTAGCACATGAAAGAGGGACAATCAGAAAACTGGCAGCTACACGTACAGCCATTGGTTTTCAGACATCAAAATGACTGCTGTGTTCACAGCCTTGAATTTATCACATGGACCGTTACATCCTTAATGGAAAGAAAGGAGTGAGGTAATTGCTAAGGGTGCTACTTCTGTCAGCCTTGCTACAGGTCCATTCATTTACAGAAGAACATCAAGGGAATTTGTTTGAAATACCGACTACTTGCTCGTGGTTCATTTTTCACTGGCTAGGATTTTTCTCCTCCTTAACCATAATCTTCTCCAACAAAACAGGTTTAAAAATGCAATTTTAATGAACATTCTTCAAAGTTGGATCAATTTTTCCATTTCATTTTCTTTTTTATACATTTTCTGCTAAAAAATAATTTCCTCTGATTTCTTAATTTCTTGAAAGGATTTTGCCAACAAGTGTAGGAAGGATACTTTCAGGCATTTGGCTCATGCCAGGGTATACCTCATCCTGCCGATTACAACAAACGTACTTCACAGAAACATGGAGGCATGAACTGAAAGTCAGCTTTGGTCATTCTTCTGTTATCATAATTTTATTTCTTTTTGGACTAAACCTCCCTCTGGTTTTCTGAGATCATAACCAACATTGTCAGGAAGAAAGGTAAAGATTGTAGTGAAAAACATGCTAGTCCAAAGAAATTTTCCAGTAACTAAGGAAAACTGGTGCAGCAACGTTACTGCCTTCAGTATATATACACTAAACTGGACAACTGGAGAAAAGACTACCTCTTCCCAAAAATGAACATACCATGCTTTAGCTTTCTCATCTAGCTTTACTCTCTGCAGGCCCCGCACAGAAAATATTACATGTTACTAGCTAACTCCCCAAATCATCAGGTTTTATTTATTTCTGCTTGTTCTGTTATCATCAAAAATTGCCACAGGCTACATATGTATTTCTCTGACTCACAGTAAAAAGGGGCAATGTTTGCCGGTTTTGCTTAAGGAGACAGTATTTTTTGCTCAGCTGCAAAAATAATAGAAGTAGCCAGGCAGCGCTCTAAATTGACTGGCTCATTATCCAAAATATATTGTGGTAGTAACATGAACAGTTCAAATACCACTTTATCATTTCTCATGCGAATCATGCAGCACATACGCACTGTACTGTACACAAAGCTTTCTTCAATTACTCTGCCTTATTCAAATACACATCCCTCATCTAGAAAAATAAGAATAATGAGCAATACAACTTGACAAGCCATCATAAAAGGAGATGAGAAGAAGATGGAATGACACTTTCTATCGATGGTACATTCTGTGCATAGCACAAATCAGACATGAAAGAGTTCGAAAGAGACAGAAAAGAACAAAATTAAAATGGAGAAAGCTTATATATTTCACCGATTTCTCCAAATATGAGCAATACTAACAGGAACCTTAAGGCACAATTTATGCATTAACGGTTTCTATTTGAAAGGTTAGCTCTCAAAGACTTTGTGACCAAACTCCTAGGAAATAGGCAGCTTCAGCTTCCAGCATCATGTTATGCCTTCTTTCAACATGTGTGGGATAGAGTAGCTGTCATAGAAATGTGTAAAAAATTGTCAGTTCCTAAAGGGCAAGAGGTAGCAACCCTTTGCATGAGGAAGCCACTTCCTAAAATCTCCAAGAGCAAACATAGCTGCCAGTACACAAAAATTTTTAACTCTTGCTCATAATTCAAAGCACTGTAAGCAGGGATTCAAGTGATTTACAGTAGACAGTAGTACTCAGGTACTAAGATAAAGCCCATCAGCTTCAGGGCACCTCCAGAAAACAATAAACAGCTGTAACACCAAAATGTTTCAGTATTTTTTCAGTTTAAAGTGCCTTTTTTAAAGGAAAATATTTTTACATTTAAAAAATATTTCATAATTACAGAGAATTCCAAAAATGCCTTGTGTGAAATGGAGTCAGATTAAAGCCAATTTCAAGGTTTCCGAGTTCTGCATAAAATGAAATTCCTTATTGATTCATTCTCATCTCCTTATTGATTTCTGACTAAAGAGGGCATGGACCAAGACGGGGATAGAAAGCAAGCAGCCTTAACAAGCTGAGTAAATTCTCTCTCCAGGTCAGTCTCAGGAAAGCTTGCCTGAAAGTTCGTTACTTCTGTGATTCTAGTGAACCCAAACAGGATTTAACCATCACACAATCTCTGTGGGTTATGCATCCACATGCATAGGTGTTAGAAGAATCATCTCATTGTTTAATGTGAAACACAAACCTACGTCACCAGGTAGTTGGTTCCTCCAGGCTCGCTATAGTTAATGAATGAGACAGAGAGCAAACTGTCTTGCTTCTGAGAGCAAGCCAGAGTGCACATCTAATTCAGGGTATTTGTCTTCTAGGAGTCTCATCTCCTATATAGACTGCCTTACACTTAGATGTTATGAGTACTATTAAGCTAGTGAGATGCAGAAGGGTTCCCTGTCGATCACATGAATCCTGTTCTGAATTTCAGCATTATTGCTCCGGCAGCTTGCTTTTAAATTCATTTAATAGTTTTTAGACAGTGAAAAAACACATTCATCTGACAGGTTTCAGCAATAATAAATTGACAGGAGAGTATGCAGGATCACATTTTCACCTTTTCCCAATAAACGCATCATGGTGTAAATAAAACGGTATATAGTCTGAGCACAGCTAATATCATACAAATGTATAAAGTGGGCAGGACAGCTCCAGCTCCAAACTATGTATTTTTGCCAATCCAGTAAAGGACAACGTCTTTCAATTACTCCTGGTAATGGTACCCTATACATCACTTGGAAACTGCTGCTCTGCTTAAAGAGTGTGGTATAAACTGGCCAAGGCACAGCAGTGTCCCTTTTCAGTGAATATAAAAATCAAGATGCTTTCCAAACTGAAAAAGAACTGGGCAATAGTGCATTTCAGAACTGCTTAGCTTTGGAGTTGAACAGAAAAACTGGAAGGCAGCCCTTTTATTCATAAAGCGGTCACTGCAGTGTGGGAGTTCTGCTCAGCTGCAAGTGTCACTGGTGAAACATGAGCTACACCTTCATTATGTAGTTTTCTAATATGCCTCAAAGGATAAGAAAGTGGACTACCTAATTCTATTACTGCAAAGTGTGTTACACAGCCCCCTAACAGAATGTGTATTCCTAAACAGAGGAAAATAAAAAAAGTAGAAATACTTTCAAAAGCATTTCTTAAAATAGTGTCAAAAATTCAGTATTATGTATGAGAAAATAATAAAAAAGTCCCATTTTACTATGCTCTTTAAACTAGCAGAGCTATTTTGGTTGTAGGTGAAGGTAGGCATCTCCCTCAAGAGGTAACAGCCATTGAATTCGCCACAAGATGGAGCCCAAAGGATCTTTGAGCCAGTAGTTAACATTGCCTACCTGAATCAGATTAAGAACTAAATAACGCGGTTTTACCAAAGAACGTTTTACGGAAGTCTTAAGCTACAGACAAGGTACTCTAAAATGTAATGCCACTTCTGCCTAAAGGTATTTTTCATTTAATAGATGACTGGACATACATTGGTGAGCTTTGACTTCCCACACTGAAGCAACAAACCACTGGCGTTTTCAGGGAATATTGATGTATGGAGAATTTGAGTGAAATATGGAAAATGTTTTGAAAAGTCTACATCAGTTAGCTGAAATTTGCTTGACCCCTGTTTACCTTCTCTCAACTATCTTGGGGGGCATAAATAATTTTTGTCCATTTTGCAGGGCTATGAGAGACTTAATGATCTGTACAACCTCTGTTAAGTGATGGCCAGATATTGAGGGACCGGGCTCATGCACTTTCCACGTTGCATATATTTCAGTTAGGATAAGACATGACCAGAAAACACCCTCCACAGTACACATTCACTATAAGTAGAAAGTAGGCACACGAATGGCAAGTGCAGTGGGCTCAACACTTTTCACCTAATTCATAAAGTTAAAGAACATTTTTAGATCCTCAGCTGAACTTAATCATTAAGAAACTTTAACTCATACAAATTTAGATGTCTAAATTAGTCATCTATGTTGAAGTGATTCACCCTAGTCTCACTTTAGAGTTAATGGAGAGAAACAAGCATCTGCAGAGGGTGTTTCATCTGTTTGTCTTGTATATCTATCAGAATGAAAATAATTGCCCCCTGGAGATACGTATACTTCTGACTTGACTATAACAAGGAACATAGTTTAGATTTAGTAACAAAAATAGAAAACAAACTGCAATGAACATTAGGATAGTTTGTTGTTAATTATTTTCACAAGCCTTCCTAAACTTTTAATTAATTTTTCTCTTTAAAGAATCTGACATCAGAAGTGAAGAAAGATGAGAAAAAGCAGGAAGTCATTTATAGATCTTAATAGCTGAGTGAATATCCACTCTCATTGTACTTAGATGGAGAGGCTAATGCAAATATCTATAATGTAGAATTCTTAACATTAAGCTGCAAATTCCATGTTTAGCTCCCTAGCACCTAATTTTTGGCGTAGTCATCGTTAAGACGTGTAAAACTAATGATGTTAACTTGGATCAATGTTTTTTAAAAAATACCCACAATTTTATTCTCAACAGGATTTAATCTAAACCTTGTCTTTGGTTACACCTTTGTAATCCGTTCAAGGTGAAATTGAAATTATACTTTTTTGTATGAAGTATAATTTATGAAACAACAAACCTGCAAAACGATTCATATTGATAGAAATGGCATAGCATTTCAATTGTAGTTGTGATTGCAGCTAGTGGTAGTCACTTAGTTGCCTTAAAGTACAACAGCAATCTATTCAACCCCTGCTACCAGTAAATGGAGACAGTTAAACTAGTATTTTAGTGATTATGAAACAGCTGTGATTTCTGAAGTACGAGTGATCTGTGTAATTGGTGGTCTGTGTTGTTACTATAAGTTGGGTGTAATACATGTATATTGGCATCATGTCAGAAACACTCTCACCTGTCAATCAGCATAATATGCTTAAACACCTGCATATCCATATAACACATGGTTAATTGGCTAAAAAATTCCCCATAGGATAAACTATCACTTTATTGCTCTGTTCAAAGACGTCTGTAAATGAATGCTCAGAGGTATTCTATTCGGATGCAACTCCAGAATTAACTGTTCTTCTAGTGGCAATCTTCATTTCCTTTTTTATCTATGCAGACATTTTCAGAAATGTGCTCTTACAAAGTTGTAATTAAAGCAAAAACAGAGATCAGCAGCATTTCATGAGAAACGAAGGTGGCTCAGAATGTTCTGCCTCTACAAGCTAGTCATTAGCCCTCAGCCTTAATCACCATATTAATTTGGGTAGCACACTGGGAAAAGTCCATCTTTTCAAAAGCTAATTATTTTTTATCTTTCTCCGCTCCTGATATCAACTAGTCACTGCTCCAAAATTCTTCTTTTCTAGATTTTTGTATGGTCATCTTATTTTTGTCTCAATTATGATTATTTCACATTTATTTAATAACGTATGTAAATATATATATAGCCGTGATTATACTTTTACACATCCAGTCATAGTTAAGAAGGAGCTGAACAAAAAAGTATTTGCATGGAAGCTGTGCTGAGGGTGTTAGTTTGGCATCTTTCACAAATAACAGGCATTATGAAATAGACTGAAGATTCAGATATTTGTAATTATTAACCTCTGCAAAAGGTGCTTCTTTTGGCTCCGATGGTTTATACAGAATGGTGAACGACACTGTTTTTGCATAAACTAAATTCAGTATTCAGAAAGAAATGTCATCACTCTAACATCCTGCGTACCTCCGTCTGACTGATTTCACTCAGTTACCTTTTATGAGTCAGTAATTTGTGTTGCAATAAAGCATGGCCTGAGCTTGGCTGTGTTTTGCCTTAGCTATATGCACGTGTAAAACTGATATTAGTAGAAGTGAAAGCTTGTTAAGCATATTCTCCTTCATCTCTATGTTCCCATCCCACAATTTCAGGGAAGAGCATGTGAAAACATCAGAAGCTGAGGATGATATTGAGAGGAAGCTCTTCAGGTCTTTCACCACACGTGCCTAAAGATGAAATTCATTAATGCAGCACATGTACCTCATCTACATTTGACTGAAATTTTAGTCTTTCCAGCTCTGTCAATGCAAGATTTGTCTTCCTGGGATTTTAAGACTTATAGTACTTTAAAGACATTAACTTTCAGTGCTATTATACAAGATTGCTGTTTCAACAAGACTTACATTTCCCCGTGCATTTCTATTGTTTAACTGACAAACTGGGAAACAGGGAAAGATTGGGATCATTGCTGATGCTCCCTACAGGCATGCATCTCAGATTCAAGTTGAAGCAATTCCTCTCATTAAAAACCATTTTAAAATGTTGGAAATGTCTGTACTTCTTTGCTAATTCTACTATATTTACCCCATGCTAAAGTTTCTCCCTTCCCTCCTCTTTCTAAACTACTTCCCCCCCCCCTCCCCTCCCCTCCAAAAAAAATAAAAATAAGCCTTAAAAACCAAGCTGTTCTAGACAACAACAGCAAAATCCCCCAAACCCAAGAGTCAGCTCATTCTTCACTATGCAGCCCCGAGGTATAAGGCAAACCAAACAGCAAGGACACAAACGTGCTAACAGTATAAAGGCAGATATCTTGGACCAGGCTGCTTTGGTAACGGAAATAAAGCAGAACGAACTGCGAAAGCAATGCCAGCTTTTTTGGTGGAAAACAGTGGTAGAAAGATCAGTCTGCTGCAAATTAAAAACCCTACAGGCTCTAATATCAGTGGTTAATTGTTAATTAATAATTATAATGGCAAACCACAGCATTTTAGGAGGGTTTGCCTTAGCCATTTAACCTGTTGTCGCCATTGGTCACAAGAGTCCTGATGAAACAGTGGTCCAAGGAAGTGTGTGGTGCTGCCCAGATCCAGACAAGCACTCCCTGATAATGGGTAAGAGTGAGAGCATTAGCGGGAAGCTCAAGTTCTCTGCTTCCCTGCAAACCTTCCAGACAGGCTTAAATACATTACTTAGTTTTTCATACCTGTCATGTTAATTTGGAATAATACTTCCTTAATGTGTAGAAAACTGGACAAATATCCTGGAAAATGCTAGATTTAAAGTAAAACAGAAAAGTAAAATGGATGCTGTAGCATCTGAGACATTCTGAACTGGCCCAAAGCGAGGAATACATTTTATACTGGTTGACTTTTTGATAACACAGTTGCTCCACAGCCTGAAAAACCTTGCACTGACTAGAATAAAACAGTTTTATTCAACCTTAAATTAAAAGCACATTGACAATTAGACAGAATGTTGTGGTATCTTAAGTTCTTGTAGACCAGAGTATTCCCACTGAATTTTGAAGGAGGAATGTCGATTAGTTTGTCTAAAGGCCAAATTGTAGTTTGTCTAGACTTCATTTTCATGGAGAATCGACTTAGTTAGTTTGAATAAGGAAATCTAAGATTTATCCTTTGCCATGATGTATAAACTGGAAGGTTAAGGCACAAATCTTGACAATTCCATTAAAAGACTTCTGTTGATCTTGATTCCTCTTTCGGTCTGTAATGGTATTACAGATTAACTTCATGGTGTGTTCGTCTAATGCCCAGTCCAAATCCTGTTAAAGAGTCTTTGTGCTCTCTTTAATGAGAGGTGAAACAGGCTTTTACTTAGCTTAATGGAAAGCAACTCTCTTATTTATAATACACATGTGGCTGTCTAATTAGAAATAATTTTCTCAGCTACAACATGTATTGTTATTATTTTGCTATTCTTCACTAAAACAAATAGTTCCGACATTGCTTTCATTTCCTGCACAACATATTCCTTTCCTTCACAGTGTGCACACTCACAAATATATTTGCTGTCTGAACAGCAAATGACTGTTATCCAGATGGAAAATAGACATGTTATAATCAAAAAGCATGTTCTGCTTTTAACCTCACAAATTTATGGTTCGATAAACCAGAGGATTTCTTTTCTGAACCCATATCAGAAGCTAATTTACAAAAATATGCCGTATATAATTAATACCCTTCTGGCATTCAGAATAACAGGCAAGAGTCAAAGAAAATTTGAAGTGCCTGTGAAAAACAGCAAGATAACTACCAAGCCTGGTTACCAAATTTAATTTAGAATGGCACAAAAGACATTTCAAAAACGTTTTTGCTGAGGATAGAACCATATAATTTCATTGAGCCAGTTCAGATCTTACGTAGCTCTTTAAGTATTTCATCAAAGATACGTCTGTTTTCATTAAATCCCAATCTGACCCTTTTCCTCTTCTTAATATAGTTCAAGTGTTAAACAAATGAAGAAATACTTACTTAGGACTGAGTTTTCTAACATTGTGAACAACAGGTTTTTTTAACCAACAGGTATTCCTGTTAGCTAATAACACCAGAACAGCTGTTTGAAGTTAGACCAAGAGTTCATCTAATCCAACGTCCTCTCTCCACCAATGGCCAAACCTGCAAACACCTAGGGAAGGGCGCAGGAGTGAAATGGCCACGTGGAGATCACCTTGTGACCTCCCACGATCTCAGCTCAGGAACTTCCTAAGCCAGAAGCCATATCTTCATGTTTGAGAGCACTTGGTAGATTTTCCTCTAATTTGCCCAGTCACTTTTTGAAATGGTGAAAATTTTCAACGTCTGCACGTTTTGCAGCATGGAGTTTCACAGCATATCTAGGCACTGTATAAAGAAATAGTAATTACAGACAAAATTTTACTAGAGCTGCTTTACTTTCGGTGCAAGATACTACCTGAAATGAGTGAGTGGCAGAATGTATCCTTTCATTTCTCAACCTTTAGGTTAAATACCATATAATATAATATTAAATATTCTGGAAAGCCTGACTAGACTTGTTTTCACAAAGTAGACTAAAAATCAGGGCATCTGTGTTACAGACAATTGTGATACTGACAAAATGAAACTAAGGGTCTTGGGATTTCATTTTCTGGTTTTCTGCTTACTCTGTAAGTCATTTGAATTACATCTTTGATGAGATAATATGACACATAAGAAGGATAGGGTTAACAGTGAATATACTGAAATAATAGCAGATTTGGCAAAACATAAATGTTTATCTTTATGGCTTAAAGACCATCTCAGAATTTCACTTTGGTTTTTTTTTTTTCCCCAACAATATATATATATGTTTTCAAATAGTCAACACATCCTGTAAAAGCTTTTAACTTTAGATCTCCTTTATTTCATCAAAATATATGGTAGAAATATCTCTGAGTGTTATCCCAGAAAACAGAAGACTGGGCTTTTAGGCAAAATTCTGGTAGCAATAATCTCAGTGTTCAAGCTCTGATTGGATACTGACACTACACAAGTTTGACTAATTAATACCACCACAGAAAATGTGGACAAGGGGAACACAGATGCTTTTCTAAACTTGAGAGACCAGATATGGGTTGAGCTCCTATTGCTTTAAACATTCTCCACAACTCATATTCACCAGCAGAAAAACGGAAATAACTGCACTGACCTCACTAGAAAGTTAGGGAGTGACGGTTTTGTTTTTAGTTTGGTGCTTTAAAACAAATTGCAGATCTGAGTTAAGTATGCTATAAAACTTGTTTGTAAAATTCGTTAAGCAGCGTCAGTAAAGAGTCTTTAAATTAATACCGTTCATATGTGGCCTAGCTCTGATCATTGTTGGTGGTTACTGAAAATATTATACGACACAATATTCTGTGGTAGTTATGTCAGTCATTTTACCAGCCCCTGAAGTTCAGATTATTTTAATATTTGCCATGAATTTCCTTCTGCAAATTGAAATTCATAGCTGCTAGATCAGCATATCTTGCTATGTCTTTTGACACAATACAAAATTAATTTATTCTTCTGATTTCAGATATATTTCATTGACAATTATAATAAAATTTACCTAAGCTTATGATGTTTAGGAAACTTTATTTTGTGGGTTTTACTGTGTTTAGGCAAACCAATTGACCCTAAATTTACAAGAAGGTTTTCTTACACACATAAAGATAACAAATGTAGCTTTGTCATAGGATCCCTGTTTTTCTGCTGTGTCTTATTTCTGATCCCTCACTTAGGAGCAAGTATATACCTTTAATTTGTATCTTTAGTCTCTATTACCCAAAAATGTTCCATTATTTTTGTTTTGCACCACACACCAGTTGCTGTCTCCTTAAACGCACAGCAACAACTTGGATTAAATAGAGACTGGATATAAAATGGAATTGATTTGGGAAAACAAGCAAAACAAAAACCCGCTTTCACAGCAGTTACTTACTTTTGCCCCGAGTGGGAGCTTGGGAAATCAGTGAATCACAGCCCAGGAGCTCACAGCAGCAGAATTATTGCTTGTGGTGCTGGGCCTGCAGAGGCAGCTCATTCCCAGCACTGCTGCATCTCTCCGTGGGATTACACGGCAAAACTGCTACATGCAGGTGGTAGAGCCTTTATTCTCTTAAAAACAACAGCTGTCTTGCAAAAGTCAAGAAGAAAAATCCAGCTGGAGGGCTAGGCCTTGGCATTTCATTTCCTTCCACAGCACCAATAGCAGCATTGGGTACAGTTCCCTGAGCTCTCACTTTACCTGAGAAATGTTCTCTTAAGATCTATAGAAAGTATTAGCTCAGTTTTCAGTTTTGCCTCATCTGTTTTTTCTAGAAAAAAAAGAAAGTGGGAAACTAAATAGCACAAAGTTTAGGAGCCGTGGCACTGGAATGCTGAGCCCTTTTGTTTAGATGTGCCCTAATTACATTAATTACATTTTCAAATACATCCTTCTGCTCCTTGGAGTATCACCGAATCCACCTGAAATTCATTGACTTCACTTGAGCAGGTGCAATTGTCAGGGACTCTTACATTTACACTGCCCTAGGTGTCATTGCCTCACTCAACCTAAAATTATTTGTCTGGCTTTGTCCAGTATTGGACACCTCACGGTCTGAACTTGTCTTGTCTCTCAGTGGGCACTGAACGGAGCACCTCACTTAGGAAGGTGGTTGCCCTAGGTTTGATGTATGGTCACCGTTTAGTAAGGGTGACTCAGCCCACCAGGGAAGCACAGAGCCTTCAAGGGGTATTTGTATCACACACTGGCTAAATAAGGAATTTAGGGTCCTTGTGTTCCTTAACTAAGTGTTCAAGTTGGGGTGGATAGTATAAGTAAAGCAATGCTAACTGTTGCACGTTTTAATAAAGATTTCACTGAATATTTATTTTACCTGTCTATAAATGTCATTAATAAATGAATTAAATCCTGCATTACAGTCACAAAAATATTAAAATACACCTTTTTTTGCTTACTTCTAGCTACCTCAGAGAAACCTCATGAACACAGTACGTATCAAGATGATAAAATTGTTACTTCAGCTTTTAGGAGGAAGGAATTCCTTTATGTTGCCAAAGCTTTAGCAGCTTGATGATGAGATTCATCAACACAAGCTCACAGGAAATTTTAACTTATCAAAATGATTTTCAATGACTCTGTAATGCAGGACCAGGTGTGTTTCACAGGTCCCAGTGTGGATGGAAATTCTTTTCCAGTTCAGGTTGGAGTAGGACCCGTTTGTGCTCCCTGCCTTCATGGCAGCTTCTCACTGGAAAAAATCAAGGGAGACACAGATGCGGAAGGGTCATTGCAATTCTCTGGCTAGGGCTTGATCCAGGCAATAGAGAGATTTATCTCTCGGCATGCTGTAACCCTCACCTGCTACACAATTTAGATAGATCTGTTGTAAATCAGAAAGAAAAATATTTTTAGCATTCCTGTGAAATATTATAGCTGTCTTTTTTTTTTTTTTTGTCTCATAATGTTGGTTTTTGGATATCATGCTGTTTTTAAATAGCACAAAATTGCATACAGCTTATATTTTAATACAGTATAATATTTATTATTTTTACTGCTTCACAATGTATCTATGGGATCCAGGCTAACAGAGAAATATGGAAAGCTGCTTTTTTCTTCATGCAATAAACCAAACTTTTATTTGCCATTCTATATGACACAACCCTACTTACTGTTGTAATAAAATACTTTAATGATACTTTTTCTATATTAAACACCAGACAGGTGATAGCAATTAAAATACGTAGTGGAAGCATTTCACAATTTTAGAAATTCTATGATATTTCTAGAAAAAAAAAACCAGAGCAGAATTTTGTGATTATTTAAACCACATTAAAAACTTAAAAAATATTTTTCTCTGGCATTTTTATTATTTTTTAGGAAAAAAAATACCTTTTCTCAGAAAGGTATTTATTATAAAGAAATCTTCTCAAGTCTAGTGAAGTCATCTTTTGAAGTAATAAAGAGAATCTGTTATTTTTAAAATCGCCTAAAAATTAAAAAGCCCTCTAACATAGAAGTTCTTTGTATTTGCAGAGAAAGAACGTGTTAAACATGAAAAAGCTGTCTCTCAGACTAAGACAGGTAGGTTTGGTAATTTAATTTCCCATTACTCCAGTCTCCATTCAACCAGTATTTGTGTCGTTTGCAAAACTGGGAGACTTTCTTGAGCTAGGAACTCTTTTTTGTTTGTTTGTTTTGGCTTTCTGTAATTAGCTTTTTCGGAACTGGGAATGGAGCAAAAATGAGGGTGAAATTTAAATAAAAGCATTCAGCTTTCACAGCTTTTCATAGTTCCTGTGACTCTCATTGGTGCAGTACAGCTTATAAAGTGTTAGCAAAAGCCATTTTCCAGAGTTTGGAGAAGGAGTTCTCTACTGCCTTTTAGTACCTCAAAGAGAAATATTGAGAGTTCCACCATCTCAGCCTTTTCTGTAAACCAGTTGTTACATGAAGTGAGTCTGGTCCCTAAGAAGGAGGAGCTATAATCTCATCAGGTACTTGACAGCCTGCACAGATTCAGCCTCCAGTTTCTGACTCTCAGAAGAACAGAAGATGAACGATTAAGAAAAAAATAATGACTATTCACTCAGGTAAACTGTAAGTAATAACCAGCAACAACTGACAGGTGATCAGGACACCTCCAAACCAGGGCTTTGTGCCTCATCATGCTTTTTGATGAGGAAGACACTCAGGGATCCACAGTTGGGTCTGGAGTGAAGAAACAAGACTAAGAGGATATCTTCACAGAAAACTCAGCTGTTGGTGCTCTGCTTACATAGCTCCTGAGTGGTCTTACCAGATGCGGTGGGCACTGAAGAGCAAGTATCATCAACTTTTGCTGGCAGTGCTGCTGTTTAAACTTCATATAAAAATGAAGTACTCATAAATAAGTGATAACGTAAACCACTTAAAACCTTATACATTCAATGATAAGCAAGCAGCCTTTTTTTATTATGCTTCTTTTCCTGTTTTTTTTTTTTTAAGAAAACAATTTTTCCTATACATTTACTGTTCTTCTCATTTGTTTTTATAATAAAATAATCTACTTGTAAGTTAAGTATTTCCATAGACATTTTGAGGTTTCCTGCAAGTCTTGAGTAGGTGATTTAAGTGAAGTTGTATTACTGGTTTTGAGTCAACAGGGGGGGAAAAATGTTTCTCACTCCAGCTTTCAGAAGCACAGAGGCCAAGCTTTTCTTTTTGCCTTGTTGACCACTTTTTGTGTATTAACAGCTAGCAGAGTGCTTCAGCCAGCTGGTGGTTGCAGATGGGCTCAGCCAAGACAGGAATGTCCCAGTGAGGAAGCCACCCCATCCAGCTCTGTGCATCCTGAGTGGAGGCGTTGGTAGCCAAACAGGGGGTTGCCCAGACGGGTGGCATGACCACTCACCTTTGCTGCAAAATGAAATCAGTCCTGCTGCACAATCAGTCTGATCTTATCCAGACAGCAGGATAAAAATAAATTTCCCTCGTGAGGCATTTGCAAACATCAGAACATCATGTCACAAACCGGTACAGTGGACTGATTAAGACCTTACTCTGGTATAGTATAGTATATTCCAGACTAAAGCCCTTGGAATTTAAATGCCTGAAGGAACAAAAAAGAAAAAAAAAAAAAAAGACTAGCTAAATTTCCCTTAGCATAAAAGATCTCTTCTCAGGTGATTAATGGTTGCTTTGGAGAGCAGTGGCTGTTTTGAGTTTCAGTTGATGACTGGAAGTATTAATCTGCAAGCATGGGTGGTAATAGTGCTTCTGCCTGCTGTGTGCCAATGAGTGCTCTTGAGTTAGCAGACTGAATCATAAAAGCCTCATTCTGTACAAAGCGGTGCGCTCCTTTTTCACCTTGATTCAGAGCAGCTTCAAACTATTATTCCTATGCCTCCCATCATCAGACATAGAAGTATCACATGAAAAAGAAACTTGAGAATTTTGGAATATATATTGATCCTGTAGGGAGTAGGGAAATGTTTGAATTAAAGTGTGTTTTGTGTATGTGTGTGAAAGCAAGTAAAGCAAGAGATTCATTCCTAATGTATATCTTCTGAAACTGCCTGAAATACACAGAAAAATGTTTACAGCTTTATATTTTTCCATTTAAATTAGATACATCAAGGGGAAAAATGAATATTAATGCTGGTAATGCTGCAAAACTAGAGCTCTGCAGAGGAAAGAAATTCTCTCCAATGAAAGATCTCAGAATTTTAAACTTCGGGCTTCTTCAAAATCAGAACAAAATCTGTTTTTTCTGAAATATTCACAAAAATTATGAGGTCATCAAAAATTCTTTTTTTTTTTGCCAGACGACTCATGATATAGTAAACAAAAAGTACATGAAAAAATGGAAAGATTTCTTCTGTCCTTGCCAAAATGCTATCTGTTATCCTCATCAGATTTTTTTTCACTGCTTTTCTTCATACTGAATTCTGGTGAACAGAAATGATTTCTGAGGCTTCCTGATGTCTTGAAGTGTGTTCCCTTGTAAAGAGTATTCTCCTTAAGTTTTGATAATCTGCTCCTGAAGTTTTCCTTCTGGTTACAACCAATGGCCAGAAACTCCGAGAAAAAAAAACATAGTCACCTCCTGGAGATCTGCCAGGAAACGGGTCAGGGTGTTCTCCAGTGGAATCAGCAGATCAGTAGTTGCTGTATGGTTAGGGTGCAGAACTGGTAGGTGAATGAATACCAAAGAATGACCATATTTCTTCCCAAATGAACACAAGTCCACAGGCCTGTTCAAGACACTCTGTTTTCTGGAACGAATTTATTTTGAAAAGAAAATCTCTTCCATACTTTTAAATGGATCAGATTATCCCCTCGCAGACTTATCTGATTGACTCCTAGAGTTACAGATCAAACATTGCTGTAAATTCTCACCAGAATTAGAAAAGCAAAAATATCCTATTTAATGTTCAAAAGAGCGGGGATAATAGCCAAAGAAAGAGAAGTTCCAAACTGCTTAGGCTTTACTTGTCATTAATCTAGTGGATGGTACAGAGCCTATATTTAAATTCAGCATGCTGGGGTTTTTTTGTGTATTGGTACATGGGAAACTTAACACCCCAATCTAAATTAGTGAAATGCACTGTTACATGCTAACGCTCATCTAAGAGCGGAAAGAAGATACTTTATCTCAACAAGTTGCATCTTCAAGCTGCTGGTTGTGCTATAAAAACATTTCTAGCTTCAGAGACAGCAATGAAATGGAGATGAGATTTTTTAATTCACTGCTTTCATAACAAGCTGACGATAATAATAGCTGAGTAAGGGGAAAAAAAAAACCCTAAACTTAATACAAGTGAAAAGAAATTAAATCACCACCTACCAGATGACAACTGAAAACCATAGTAGTGCAGGGCTATATTTTATTTCGAAAGAGTAAAAAAGATCAGTAACTGTGAAGCTTTATCCCTCACTGTATTTTCCCCTATCAGTACTGATTTCCTTCCAGAAACAAGTGAAAAAAAAACCTAAACCAAACAATAAAAACCAAACCACAGTTGCTGTATGTGCCGTGTCCACACTTGCACTGTAGCTTTGCTGGATGTTGTTGTGTTATGGATAGGAAACATGGACTGTACAGCAAGGAGGCTGTTTCTTCATTTATTGACGTATGATACATGTCTTTTTAGGTCTCTTTGGCAAGTGTATACTTCCGGGAATCTCAGTGAGCTAAGTTAAAAAGAAATCAGCACAGAAAAGAAGATAAATCCGACCTCTGCCCTCAGAAAAAAAAAAAAAAATCCTCTGGAAGTTACATGCTAAATTCAAAGAAAATATGATATATGTTGAGATCACTCAACAGTCTGCTCTTCTAAATACTGTATTATCCACATGTTTGGTCAGAATGCAGATTTAGGATTTAGCATCCAAACTTGGACATTTGTGTTCCAGAGAAATAGCCCCCACAAAAAAGGCAGCATTTCTTGAGGATGACTGTTGGAGGATACATAGGTACAGTGATGGGTAAACCAGGGATCCCATAACTGACAGGTGGCTCTAGCCACTCATCGCCTTCCCAGTACCTCCTCATCTCATTTAAGAATGAGCTTGACTGCCGGGCTGGAAACATTCTCATATTCAGGAGCGAAGCATCTTCGTGCATGCACAGAGAGACTAGACTGTCCTGCAGGGTTTCCAGCCAACTAGTACTCAGATGAGTTGAATGGCTTCAGGGGACAAGACATCCCTGCACGACCTGACCTCCACCCAGCCATTGTCAGCTTGAATCTGATGCCTTGCAAAGGTCTTGGGGAAAAGGAAGGGGCCAGAGGCATGTGACTGTAAACTGTTTCCATCAGGGAGAGGAAAGGGAAATACGTTCTGAATCTGTCTTAAACATATTTAAAAAGAAAAGTAGTGATGTATGTGAATGTTGAAAGGTGGGGGTTAGGAGAGGGGTTTGAATTCAGGTATGGGAAAAGAGAGAAAATGGGAGCGCAGCTATGAAAGGAGCAGGAAGGGGGAAATTCAAGTCAATCACACACAGCTCAGTAGAGATTTGAAAACAAACATCCCAATTCCCACCCGTCTGGGCGATTGGGCAGGTAAGAAAAACCCCACCTGATCAGAAAGTGTAGTCTTCCTCCACCTCTGCCTGAAGCTTCATCCCTCAGCCTGCTTGGAGCAGAGGCAGCTCAGGTCTGGTGGCTGATGTCGACATGGGTCCACATCATCTGAGAACTGTGCAGAACAAAGCCACAGGCAGCTCAAAAGGATGTGAACTTGGGCAGCTTTTCTCAAGAGATTAGCAGAAGCTCAGGGCTGCTCTAAGATTTTGTGACAGATATCCAGCTGGCTGTAGGTAAACTTGTCCAGTAGCAGGTGGTATGAACTGGCACTCAGACTGGCACTGTCCCATATGGATATGGCTGTGCAAGTTTGCATATGCTTGGGGGTTTCCTGCCTTTCTTACCTCCAGAATGTAGGCACATGTGGATACATCTGCACATAATAGTATCTGAGCAGAAGTTATCAGCATTGTATAATACCAAACAGTTGAACTTAGACACTTAGCAAGGTGATGTCCACAAAGTTATAATAGTTATGTTATCAGAATACAGTTTGCACCTGAATGCCTACCTGAAAGACACTACCAGGTATGTGGCAGTTTTCTGGTGGCTGAGACTTTAGGCCCAGTAATTCATTTTTTCCATGCAGTATGGTCTCACCATGCAGTCAGAACTCATAATGCATACATGCTGTTTTACAGAGCCACAATGGGATAGTGATGCTAAAGACATGCATTTATTTTGCCATTGTGAACCATATGCATAATATGTATATAGAAATATTTCTCCAGTTGCATGCACCTTTGCTATCACAGTGTGAATTTCTAATTTTAATGCTGCTTTCACAATACAGATGAGAAAATTAAACAACAAAAGACAACTCCCACTGAGAAGCCAGGTAGGAACAAGTCATTCTCTCTAGACTTCTGTGGGGGGTAGTGGGGGTGTTAAACGCTATTTGGGGCTCTTCTAATGTAGTACATTTGCATTGCAATCATTTTGTTATGGTATTTTGAAATATGTGACTGATAAAGCTTTCTTAGATCAAATCCAGCAGAGGAGCAACTGCAGATACCATTCTAAGAACAGTCTTTCCAATGACAAAGCCAGGTTAAGACATTTCAGCTCTTGTGGTCCTTGTTCCAGCCTCTGTGACAGAGTTGGGCTAATGAAATGAGGTAGAGCTGTAAATCAGATTTCTGAAATGATCCCAAATATCCTTGTAAGGCATTGCTGTTTGGTTGGGGTTTTTTTAAACTCATATCTTTCAAGCAACTGAATTTACAGCATAGACATCAGTGCCCAAGTAGAGAGAGATGCAGGTGGGTGAATCACCAGTTGGATTAGGGACTTGGATGGGTCTTCAACTGGCTTTCTCATGGGGAAAATGTTTTTGGAACTATCCTCTAAGTCTTTGGGGTTTTTTCTATTATTTATACCTCGTAGGTTTTGTAATAATATTGCTGACAGAAAAGATTCAAGTAATATTGAGTGTTATAGAAGCCCTGAAGGTTCACCCAAGGAATGACAACATTCTCATCATCATTGATGGTCTACACAAAGCTGTTCTGAAGGCTTTTTCTAGATATGAACCTCTTGATTTCTATTGGGGGTAGCTTTGATCCAAATTTAAAATGAAAGATTGCCAAATCTTAGACAATTATGCCAACAATAGATTTTCATTTGATGTGATGATGATGATGAATAATTTCCATAAAATAAAATGCTGTTTTGTTTTAAGATGAATGGTGCAGTTTACTACCTCATTTCTATTCTTATTTTGTATACATTCTTTTCTTCTCTTCAGTAGCAGAATAGACTGTGTACAGAATAATATGGTTCTGTTCCTAACTGTGAACATTCATATAATTTGTGAGTTTATATTACTTTCTATTAGAACTCTCATGATAATCTATCATATGAAGTGATGTTTTACAGCACTCTATCCAATAAAAATACTGTTTTGATAGTTTTTATCTGATCATAAACTGCTGTAGCTAGTTCAAAACCATATAAATTATGATACTGTCAATAGAATTGGAGAAATTACTGCAAAACACTTCAATATATTTCTAACCTGAACGTTTAATGAGTTAGCAATTACTGGTAGGCAAACAAGTCTGGAGAAGGAAGAAATGACATCTCTGAACTTACAGCATTTTCACAACCGAATTCACAATTTTTTTGTAGGGTCAGCTAAGCTTCACTCTTAGTTTGTGAGCAAAATCAGAAGGCTCAAACGGTGGTTTAGCAGTGGTTGGAAAAAAAAAAAACTGCTAGAAATATCATGACTTGACTACTTTTGGTAAATTTTTGTTGAGGCAGATCCTTGCCTCGTGTTTTTTCCTGTTTGTTGGAACCAAACTGAAAACGCAGTATTTCAGGTTGGCCATGTTAACATAAGCCACTGCAAAAATAACTTGTAAGTTTTCAGATCAATACCTGTTGACCTTGAAACAGGGATCTTCAAACATTGGGTAAGTCATCCCATCTTTCTTTAACAAACATTTTATAATGAAATGAGTTATCCTCTGGAGATGATTAGTGCTCTCCTGACTAAAAGTATAGACAAATGTTTTCTTGGTATTGCAAATCAGTTGAATCCCACCCAAAATTTCCAATCACCTGTTGACTGGTCTGGAGCTACTTCTGATTTACACTGTTACACAGGGAGAAATGGTCCTGGAACACATAAATGTATTCCTGTGCTAAATGACAGGATACTGCATTATTTCAACAGAAGCTGATAGCTATTGGGACTTGCAAAGGTCTAAACATGTTAGAGCCTATCTGCATTTTAGGGGCCCGAACGCTGTGCGTCTTCACGTGCATAAAGGAAGCTAAGAACAAGTGAGAACAGACTGCCATAAAAATATTTGAATATTGAAAAGAAAAAAAAAAAAAGTAGAAACTCTTTTCTCTTTATATCTAAATGTCACAATTTACCTTCTTTTGTCTCCTGTAGTCCAGGCAAAGCCAGCAAGTACGTGGTACCTACCTTGATCAGAAAAATTCGTGTAATATAGCTGGATATGTGTGGCTTTTTTGACTTTAACATATGGAAACTGTCCCTAAGAAACTTCTAGTTTTGCTTAAAGCTATAGTGTCGTCTTCATCACCATGACTTCCATTACTTTCATTTAACATATTGTCTTGTCGTTGCTATTTAAAAGTTTATTTGCCATAACCAATTTCATCAGTACAGGAGTCAACTCATTCTATGCTTCCCACATCACAAGTCTCAACAAAAAAAATAAATAATACAGAAGTGACAAGCTTTTTAAAAATCACTGTTAACAATTAGTTGGGTTGAATAAATACTCCTGCTAACTGCTGAATTAAAAAGATAAAAAGAAAGACATCACATTTTCTTCATAATCATTTATAATTGTGTCCTGGTTTGAGGTAGATAATTTTTCTCAGTCAAAAAGAACTGAAGAGAGTCCATACCTTAACTTGCCACTCAGCCTGCTTGTTAACTTTCTACATCTTTCATGCCTTCAGCATGCTAAGTAAACTGAAAAAGTAAAAAAAAAATGAAAAAATCCATTAAGTCCCCAGATACTGCCACGCTCAAAAAAATCCCAGTAGCACTCTTCACTGACATAAGTTTTAATTCACACCTCATAAAACTGTTTCCCATTTGAAATTCCCTATCATGTCTTCATCTTGGCATTTCCTAGCATATATCTTCACTTGAAAACACAGTTCCTAGGAGTTCAATTATTCATCTAAGTGGCAGAAGGGCTGAGGCATATTGCCCTTTTTCAGGGGCTATTTACATTTTGAACATTTTCAACTTTATGGCCAGCCTTTGCATCCTTCTCGCTCAAAAAGAACCTGATGCACAGATTTTTGGCTGTGCATCCATCACCTGGAAACAAGGCCAGCATAGCTGTCCATTGACTCCTCAGCTCTAAATTGTATTGTGACCCCTATTTGCATGCATGTGACATAGCTGCTATAAGATCTGTGGTGTGGATTTTTTTCAATTCCTTTTAAGCAGGTGAAAATTCTGTATAAATTATGTAGTGCTAGATCTTGTTTTTAAAACAAAGCGTCTTCGTTTTTTCTATTTTCAGTAACCAAACATAATCTTTTTTTTTTTTTTTCCAGTAATAATTATGAAACAGAAAAAAGAGCAGGGGAAGGGAGTGGGGAGGTGGGGGGTGGAAATTGCAGTGCCCACCAAGCAGTGCTAGTTGTCTAATTTTCCACAGCTAGATATAATTTATTCATACAGAAAAGGATGTGTTCGAGACTTTGGGAATTCAGTTTAAGTATGTCTGACACAACAACATAAAAGTCGAGTGAATGGTTGCTGAGTTTACTCTCTACCCTGCTTTCAAATAACAAAAATGGAGAGCAGAGACAAAATACATTTTGGAAATTGAGGGAAGCCCCTATTAACTGACTTCTTCCTTAAGAGACATGCATAACTCTTAGTAACATTAATAGTAGCTATATGTGTGGAGCTATGTGCAGTACTACAGAACTTCACTATTTTGTGGCAGATCCCTCAGTGGATAATGTTAGTAACTAGTTATTTGGCTTCTTTCCAAAATAACAGCATGAAGCAACAGAAAATGAATGTTTATTCCTGAAAAATACGCATGCATTCCTTCTTAGTTAAAAAAAAAATACGACAGCAAACAAAACATAAGTTAGAAACATTATGGCAATTTTATTACACTGTTTCTTTTATCTAGAGCATGAAGCAGTCAGACATGAAAAAGATGTTCCACCTATAAAACCAGGTAGGCATTTTATACATCCATTACTTTTAAAACTGTGATTTAAAGAAACCACAAAATAAAATTGCATATGACAAATGTCAAAATCATGGCCCTTTGATCTATTTTCCTGTATAGAATGGCCTTGACGTGTCATACCATAGCTAAGGTAGCACAATACGTACTTGCAATGCCTGTTGTCATTTTGTGGAGATATATATATCAAAGGTCAAATTTCTGCTTCTGTAATTCCACCAATGTCAAAGAAGCTCTGCCAGCTAAGAATTTGAACCGTTTTCTGAAAGTGCTCATTTTAAATAGCTTTAAATAGTCAACTTCTCAGGGCCAGCAACAGTTTAATTTACCTCCAGAACAGGTATTATAGGATACACTATTCAGATCATGACCTGGCACTATCCATTGTCTATGACAAATGTCTGCGTATCATAACACCTATGCAGCCTCACTTGTACAAGATAAAGCAAAATTACTGCAGGTATAGGAAGCGGCACTGTTCAGTTTCACTGTGAAGCAATCACCATGGGTTTAAAAAGTGTCTACTTCATGTTTCTCAGTGAAAGGAAATACGTGAAAAATTAAAATTCTTATTGTTAGTATTATTAATTTTTAACTCTAGCACAGTAATTACCATGTGTAGATGAGAACATCCTTATATTTATCCATCATTAGATTGTTATTAGTTACTGTGAGATTACTAAAAATTCTGTTTTGATATGCAGTAAATACATAGAACAAATAAAGCCATTCTCCACCTTAACAGTATTATGCTGCACCTCACTGTTCTTACCATATTTTTTCTCTTTTTACTTCCCAGACAAACTGAAAAACACTGCAAGTATGTGTCATGTCTTGTTTCCTACAGAATATAAACCTTTTCAGATGCATGTTGCCTCAATTCACATTTTTGCAATTATGTCACACTAGATAATGCTATTTTCTTGCTTATACTACACATACTCTTGTAGGCAGTCTGCTTAATAACAGCTGAACACACCAAAACTAAGTACTTTTATAATTTAATATTGTGAAGCTGCAACACTCAATCTCTGTTCGCAGTTTTTACTTTTTATAAAAGTAAAGTAAATTGTGCTTGTAGCATAATTGATGCTCTGGTGATTTTAGATAAGTGTAGACACATAATTTATCTTTATGCAAATACAGTGTGTATTAAAAATAGCAAAATGGCATGTAGCATAACTGAATTAGACAACATTTGTTACTTCTTTAACCATTTGGAAATGACGTATTTCATGAATTCACTAAACATGTTCTTGGCCCTTTTTCAATAAGCTTTTTTTTTCCTTCTTTAATAAAAAACTAAATTAAATTAAAGAGAAAGGAATATTTCCATTTTAGATCAGTTTTAAGGAGGAGTCAAGGGGAATCTCTTGCATAAAAATGACTTCCACTGAAGTCATTGAGTAAGGTTCTTGTTAAGGTCAGTAAGATTTCTGAATAGATAAAAATGGGATTTATGCTTCTTGTGGCAAGTCATTGCCCATTACATACTGCAAATCATGATCAAACAACAATCAGAAGGACATTGGGCAGAGAAGAACCTAATGAGGTTCAACAAGAGCAAATGCAGGGTCCTGCACCTGGGGAGGAAGAATGCTAGGCACCAGTATAGGTTAGGGGTGGACCTTCTGGGAAGTAGTTCTGAAGAGAGGGATCTGGGGGTCCTGGTAGATAGTAAATTATCCATGAGCCAGCAATGTGCCCTTGTCGCCAAAAAGGCCAATGGAATCCTGGGCTGCATAGGGAAGAGTGTGAACAGTAGGTCGAGGGAGGTCATTCTCCCCCTCTACTCGGCACTGGTGAGGCCACAGCTGGAATACTGTGTCCAGTTTTGGGCTCCCCAGTTCAAGAGGGACAGGGAGCTGCTGGAGAGAGTCCAGCGTAGGGCAACTAAGATGACTGAGGGATTGGAGCATCTCCCTTATGAGGAAAGGCTGAGAGAGCTGGGACTCTTCAGCCTGGAGAAGAGAAGGCTGAGGGGAGACCTTATTATTGCTTACAAATATCTAAAGGGTGGGTTGAAGGAGGATGGAGCCACACTCTTCTTGGTGGTTCCCAGTGACAGGACAAGGGGCAGTGGGCACAAGTTGGAACACAGGAAGTTCCGTTCCAATACACGGAAAAACTTCTTTACGGTTCGGGTGACAGAGCACTAGGTCTCTTCCAACCCTGAAAACTATGTGATTTTGTGATTTTTTACACCATACGCTTTGAATTGCAAGAATGTTGAAGTATGGACCTTCACAGGTGAATTATTTATAGCCTCTTTAGCATAGGATCTTTGTTTTATTTTTTTGAATGTGCCTGGCACCTCAAAACCAAACTGTCCGTTATTCTGATGCAAAGTAATCTATAAAGAGTACCTAATACCAAGGCCAGGCCTCATGAGACACAGCCCTCTTCCTGCCCCAGGCTAGAAGCTGACAACAAGGCAAGGCAAACTGATTCCATTAAGCTTCCTAAATAAGTCTGCTATGTTAGGTGCTTGAAGTTAGACAAGATGAATACTCACTCTTAAACGCCTATCAGAAGACACATTGATATTCTGAGCCCCAGCTCCAAAGGTAAGGGAGAGCACAAAGCACCTGACATGTGCCAACACTGAAGGATCTCCTGCAGTTCTGAATTGCAGTGCTCAGTTTTCAAGTCATCATTGCAAAATCATTACTTCCTGTGAAGCTATTGGTGGGTTTATTTCCAATTTTGCCAGTATTTTAAGTAAAATTTCCTCTATTTGATTCCATTGTTCATTTTTTTCCAGTCTTATATCCACTGGATCTGTTCACTGACATTTTATGTCTTCTGCACTAATTTATCTGAGAGACCTACTGATGGCACTCTCTTGTATTAGACAACTATCAGAAATTTAAGAGACTAATTCCTCGTGCTTTCTGCAATAAGGATCATTTTAACTCAAAATCACTGTCTACAACGCTTTTTTTATCAAGAGCTATATTCCCTGGCATATTGTGAATATAAGGAACAGCCAAGATATTTTACCTTGACCTTTGCAGAAGGATATTTGTACCACATTCTTGAGCTTATATCCTGCTGCTTGAAATCATTATAAAGGTTAACAGTGCCTTTAGAAAAAGAAAAGGAAAAAAGAAAGAAAAGTAGCAAGCAAACCTACGAGCATATACAAAAATAATTCTGTTTACACTATTTTGAGCTAACCATCCTTGAATATATCTAGTTCAAGATTTTAAGCACCACAGCTATCTATTTTAAATTACTTTTTTTTCCACTCAAAGAACACTTAGTTGGATCACTGCCTTCTTTATTTCTAGAGGTCTATATAGCTTTGCTTCATATATTTCCCAGCCAGGTGTACAGTATGTTTGCCATAACATGAACATAGCTATCATCCAATTCAGCATGAGACATAGCCATGGACATAAAATACTCACTGATTTGGAGTTCAGGTCTAGTAGGAATGTAAAATAAATCCCTACACTTTTCCTGGGCCAAATTTATTCACACATTACACCCTGTGCAGTTTTACTGTAAAAGTGAATGGGGTTTAAATCAGTAGAGAGATTGTATCATTAAACAAATGACAGGTTATAAGCAGAAATACAAAGTTGAATTTGAAAAGTCCCCAGATTAACAACAAATACATGTTTATAGTAACCTGCTAAATGAGTTACCATGTAATTATAAAAGTAATTAGGAAACTATCTTATTTTTCACTTTTTCTGTTTTAGCGTGCAGGAAGGTCTTTGACAGCAATTGATTGTATATCAAATTTGAATGTGTAATGAAACTCAGAATTTACTCCCTGCATGCTGACTAAAGGCTCTCAAATTGTGAGAGGTTACCTTGAACAGAGTCCAAAACTAGTGGCTTTTCCTACTCATGCAAGAATTAATACCAAAGCGTGTTTTGCAATCAAGAGGAAGAACTCCTCAGTTAAGGAGTGAGGGTATGCGCCCCTTTCCTAGATTTGGTGCCTCAGACAAATCTTTTTTTTTTTTTTTTGCTTGTGAAAATGAGAAGAGATGTTACTACATGGGTCATGTTGCAGTAATGTATCAGCTTTCAGCAACTATGAGCATGATCATAAGCAGAAATGTAAATATTAAGGGACTTAAGCATGCTAACATTTAATAACAGCAAAACTGGCCTTTGCTGAATGCCTGTGGTGCCTAAGTATTAAGCACTGACATTTATGAGTCTCCTTATGAATGAAAACCTGAATGAAAGTTCTCTGGGATGTATTAGTGAAAACCGTGTTTAATTGCTCAGTCTTCCTGTTGAAAAAGCATTGACTGAAACATTTTCACCTTGGTGTGAGCTCTACAACCTCATGTTCATCTGAAGCCAAAACTTGGCATGCAGAAAATACAGAGATAATTCAATCAAAGGAGACCTTGAAATGTTATGTGACCATATTCCTTTTTTAACCAGCTCTAGATTCAAAGAATAAAAGATTTGCCTGGCTAGTGAGGTTACTCTCTTTCCTTAAAAGAAAAAGGAAAGAGGCTCTAAAACAAAACTGAGACTAATGAACTAGCGATGTGTAAAAAAATTCTTGAATTCCAAATCACAATTTAATTCATTCCTTTGGTTTAAAAAAAGTAATGATGGTTCATACCAGGGAATTTCTATCCCATTGCATTGATCAATTTTCATTAATTATTAGGGGTATTGTAAAAGCAGGAATACATGCTTCTTTAGGTGCTGTGCAAAGATGTAGTCAAATTTTTTCCAGCTCTGAAGAGCTTTTTCTCTTAAAAGGCAAGGCAAACTGATAATGCAGGAAATAGATAGAGTTACACAGGGGTGAATGACGGATATTCAAGGTCAGTGTCAGTCTTTGGCTGGGATGTGTGGATGATAAGAAGAGAAAGGTAACAGTCAAACTGAATACATTTTTTGGAAAATAGCATAGTCAGCTATAACCTTGAATGCACATTTAAAAAGAACTCTATTTAAATATTTGCTTGTTGGAAAGCTTTGATTGGCACAGTGTTTGCATTTGCGGAAACCATTGCATGCTGTATTATAGTACTTCAAAGAGTGAGACTCAGCTTTCAGTGTGAAATTCTGGGTACACGCCCATTGTTAAGGCACATTTCTTTGAAAATTAATACCCTACAGAAAAGTTGCAGATGAAAGAGATGTATTTAAAAGGTTACTTGCCTTGAAAAAAACACGGTACTGAACCTCATCTTCTTTTCCTTCCCCCCTTCCTCTTTATTTCTGATTGTTTTCCTGGAGAGCCAACAGGTGAAAGCCCAACAGCAGGTAAAATTTACATTTTTCTGGTATGACTTATGGAAAGAATTAACGATGATGAATACATGTTGCTCATCAACAATGAACAATGCTGATGTATACCAGCGTTGCTAAAATGACAGCATTGCAGCTACGCAGATCTCTAACAAAGACTGTTCTGAGCAGCTGATTATGTTATTTCCACTGTTCATCTTCTGCAGCAGGTTTTGGTGAGCTAGACACAGGTGATCAGCACTGAGCAAGCTAGTGTTAATCAGATAATACACGCAACAGAAGACATTGAACAAAGCATTATTACAACTGGTTGGGCAATATGAAGTGAAAACAAACAATTCAAAGGCAGCCTGCCAGCTTTCTGCTGTAGTCAACAGGGAATACTGGAATGGGCTCAGATGCCTGAAGCAATACACCTTACTTAATTTCAATCTGCCTTGCTGAATGGAGTCACAGACCAAATGTCTGTGTTTGCGGGCTGGGGAAAAGGATGCTGAAAAGAAAAAAGCACATGTTCTATGTGTACGTACAATTAGAGAAAAATAAACTAAATAAAATAAATCAGAATCTACTGCTGCAGGACTTCAGAGTAGTCTTATTTGGTGGTTCTAAAGGTCCCTATCCTGGGGTTGGGGTTTTGTTTTGTTTGATTTTTTGTTTCATACGATTGAGATAGTTCCAGGAAGGAGGGTAAAAAGCAGGCAACATGCAGAGGGCTCCTTCCCTGATGCATTTTGGGAACCAATAATTAAGGAATTCTGGCAGTAGTTAGGGACTTACAGAATTCTAGTGCCTGAAGCCTTTATCAGGAGTTTCCAAACTACTCTGCAACCAGCAATATTCAGACAATTTCCTATGACTGTTCAGAAAGCTGAGAACTGCTTCTGAGTATCAGCCACTGTTGTAATATTAGATGCTTTGTATTCATGCCATGAGACACATTAACCACAGTTATTATTCCAGGGAAATTACTGGGGTGATCAGTTTTGTGCAATGTACTTATGGCAAGAGCCCCATATTTCTGATGCCTGTCATTTAATGTTGTTTCCTTGCAAATCTTTCTAGCCACGAAAAAAACAAAGACAGCTAAGGAAAAAGAAGGTAGGAATTTACTCTGTGTGTACATACATAGAATCATAGAATGGTTTAGGTTGGAAGGGACCTTGAAGATCATCGAGTTCCAACCTCCCTGCTATGGGCAGGGACACCTCCCACTAGACCAGGTTGCCCAAGGCCACATCCAGCCTGGCCTTGAACACCTCCAGGGATGGGGCCTCCACAACCTCTCTGGGCAACTTGTTCAAGTGCCTTACCACCCTCAAAGTGAAAAACTTCTTCCTAATGTTTAATCTAAACCTGCCCTCTTCCAGTTTGAAGCCATTCCCCCTCGTCCTGTCACTGCATACCCTAGTAAAAAGTCCTTCCCCAGCTCTCCTTGAGGCCCCTTTAGGTACTGGAAGGCCGCAATAAGACCTCCCCAGAGACTTCTCCAGGCTGAACAGCCCCAACTCTCTCAGCCTCTCCTCATAGGAGAGGTGCTCCAGCCCTCGGATCATCCTTGTGGCCCTCCTCTGGACAGGCTCCAACAGGTCCATATCCTTCTTGTGTTGGGGACTCCAGAGCTGGATGCAGTACTCCAGGTGGGGTCTCACAAGAGTGGATTAGAGGGGCAGAATCACCTCCTTTGTCCTGCTGGACACACTCCTCCTGATGCAGCCAAGGATACCGTTGGCCTTCTGGGCTGAGATCGCATGTTGCTGGCTCACGTTGAGCTTCTCGTCAATCAGCACACCCAGGTCCTTCTCCTCAGGGCTGCTCTCCAGCCGTTCCCCGCCGAGCCTGTATTTGTGCTTGGGATTGCCCGGACCCAGATGGGTCCAGACCTTGCACTTGGCCTTGTTGAACTTCATGAGGTTGGCTTGGGCCCACCTCTCCAGCCTGTCCAGGTCCCTTTCAAAATAAAAATAGTATGAGATTACAATTTTACATGTATTGATGTCTGAATCTGTGTTAATTTTCAAAGAATTATATTTGAAAACTCTAGGTAATGATCTATTCAGAATTCAGTCAATTTACCAACCTTGAACTGTGTTTTTTTTTTCTTGCTAGAAAAAACAGTTGAGAAGAAACATCTGAAAGATGAAAAAAGCAAAGGTAATAAAGGGATGAAAATCTCTGCCAATAGCAATGAAAATGAAAACATTAGGGTTTTTTTCATGGGATTGGAAAATGGAGCTTTGTTAGTCTTTCTAAATATGTGCAAGTAAGCCAAAATGATGAAATTGTGCACAAATCCCCAGTAATTGAATGTCTGATGGCTCCTTTAGTCATGTGAGCGTCAAGGATTACATCAGCACATCCAATCTGGCCACAGCGGTGCCCTGCCTCTGACCCTCCCTGGCTGGTACAGCATTAGCCTGTCTGCAGGGTCCTCCAGCACCGTATCCACAGATGAGTGGATTAGTAGAGCCCTCTTAGTCTACTGCTAAACTCCTTAGTGAGGTAGTGCAAATTGCATCTCCATAGCTTTAGATCACCAGCTCCATATTGTAGCATAACTACATTGATAACAAGAAGTGCTTTTTACACACAAGATATACTTCATGGTCAACTATATTCTGACTAATCTGTTGGGCACAGCACTGCCTTGGTTGTTTCCCTGCAGTAATATGCAGACAGGGAAATGGTTTCTGCTATACCTCTGAAGGCAATTAATAGTAATAAGTTACACTAATTTATTAAGTTAGTTGTCTAAGACATAAATTTCTTCTCTACATTGCTTGAAGACAGCCACTTGCATAGAAACATTGTATATTGAAGTCCTGGAACCTCAAAGGATAACAGTTAGTTGTATTGGTGCAAGCTTGGTAAACTAGTATCTAGAAGCAGTTTGCTTCTATGGTTTTACTAGGAAAGCCATGCTTTAAAAAAATCTGGTTTATAGAGATTCCTACCCGTGCGTTGCTTCCAAGAAAGTAGCATGTTTCTTATTGAAATTTATTTACATATTTTGGCCTGAAACTGAAGATGAATTTACCATCTATGTTTTGTTCTTTAGGAGTCCCGCCAGTAAAAGAAGGTCCACGACATCACAACCTGACATCAGGTACATGGTTTTCCTTTATTGTAAAGGAACATCCTTTTCCTTTCGAAAAGTTTCCTTTTTGTTTTTCGTCTTTTGGTTGTGGTTTTGGGTTTGGTCTTTTTTTTGTAAAGGAGATCACCCTTGCAATCTTTCCTCATCTCCACATTCTAAGGGGCAAGGTGTGAGGCAAGCCAGATAAATTAAACCCTTAAATAGTGTTTCTGTGGAGAAAGATTTTCTCAAATGGTATTGTTTTACCACCTTCCTAAGCTTTTAAACATATATTCAGCTAATTACTTTATTACAAGTGGGCTGTTGTTTATGGTCCTCATAGAAAATCTGTTCCATAACAAAACCACATAAGAAGAAATGTTCAATTTATTTTCTCTCACATTAATAAATATTGTCACCCATCTCTGTGTGCCCACCACCCCAACCCCCGCTGAAAAAAGGCGAATTAAGGTAGGGTATTTTAAGAGGAAATCTCCCTGCATTGTGTTATCGGTTGGCTCCATGATTTTCCTAGTTTACAGTGAAAATAAAAATATGTTACAGATTCTTGAGTAGTATAAATTAATCCCTATGACTTCAGTGGAATTGCACTGATTCATCACAGACGAGGATCGAAGTCTTTAATCTCACCTATGAAGTGTAACTGGTTTAAACAGAAAGTATGAACTAAATAGTATGGATCCTCCCAGTGCAACTTTGTTATCTTAAACTACTGAGGAAAGAATTTCACTGCTAATCATCCAGACTGTTTTGTTGTATATGATTTTTTTATCTCTTTTACTATAAGTAGAATGTTTTAGAGTCCTATTTACATGATATAAAATGTGTAATATATGTGTGTTTATATGTATCTATGGATTTAGAAATATCTCTTTGTCCATATATGTATAAACTTAAAATATTTGAGCAATAATACAAAATGCAGCTAAGTATAAAACAAGTACAGAACAATCTGACATCAAGGAAGAGGAAATGCAAATGAAATGCTAAGATCAATCATCCACATGGTAGCATGTGTATTTCTATGAAAATATTTGCACACATGGCTCACAAGATTTTGTTGTATAAGGGCAACTACATTTACATGTAAGAATAGCTTAGCTTTGTTTTCCACTTTTTTTTTTTAATCAGGAATACAGAGTTATAGAGTCAGATATAGATTTTAATTCCTCTTAATGATTCTGTTGTTAACTGATAGATACAGAGGGTAGAGTCTATGCTAGCAAAAAGTTATTACTAGTTTATTAATATAGATCAAGTAGTGCTAATCATAATAAATAACCAGCAAGTTAAACCAAATATTTTGACAGGAGAGAAAAGAATTATCTTATGGAGCAAAATTCCGAATCCAGTGTAAAAGGGGAATGTGCTAAATTTGTCTGCCAGCAGACTTTCTCCTGCACACCACACTCCTGCAAAGTTTACATCATTCAAAAACTGTGTTACTGTGGCTTTCATTTACAGTAATTGTTATGATTGGTTAATTTAATTGTACATTATCATTGTGCAGTTCTTCTGGACTGGATGTTTCCCAGATCACAAGCAGCTCTGTGCAAATGGTTCTTCATCACTGGCTTTGCAAACAGAAATTACTATGTATTTTCAAACTATTCTTTGTCCACTAAAAAGAATAAGCTAGTTTTCAGACAATAGATGAAAGGTTTCCAGAAGAACATCAAAGCGATTTCTCTTTTTGAATGTTGTTCTTTGGTATTTGCTCAAATTGAGAATTTAAACTTGAGACCAAATCCTAGGTCATGTACACTTGGGTTGGAACTTGATAGCTTTTGCCTGTTCTGTTTGCGGATGATGCCAACGCATTTTCCCCAGCACGCTGAATACTAATACTTTTTCCTGATAAATGGAAGTAGAAAAGGATTTACACATTCTGAGATAATCTAAAAATTTAAATAGTAAATCTTCTTTCAGCTTTCAAAAGCTAAATAGATTCCCATGTTCTTAGATTTTCATCAGAGTCCTTCAACATTTCCCTGATATTAAAAAGCAATCAGATAAAGAAAAATAAGCAATTTAAAAAGCTGTCTATATCTTGAATTTTAGAATGCTCCACATTTAAACAGAATTTTAAGCAGTACTGTACCTCTCATAAACAATGTGATATGTGCAGTAGACATTAACCGTCACTCCCCTGTTGTGCTGCAAGCAAGTAATTAGAATTCTTTCCCCTTCCTTCTCCTGTCCTAAACGTCAAAATTGACACTTGTACCCACACTGAAACTTACCCCCACAAAAACCCTGGGAATTCTTGGAACTCCATTTTTTTTTCTTCTGTCTTATAACAAATATATTTGCAAGCACAGAGAAGCAGATTTTTTGACTCTTGGAGTAAAATTTGAGGAGCGTACAAATTCAGCTCTGCGGCGAGGACTATCCACCATACCATTTGTATGAACAGCTGTAGCCTTTTATACAAGTCCTAGTTTGTTTCAAGGCTTATACCAGAGTATGAAAATCTAAATTAGTCAAAAGTTGATTATGTTTATTGCAATTACCTTGTAACTGTCCTCATGGCTGAAAACTCAGGAAACAATGTGTGTTGCATTTTCATAGTCAGCTGAAGTGGTTGATGTTTTTACTATGCTGTTATCTAAGCCCACTTATTTGCAAATGTGGCAGAAACAAAGAGAGGCTGTGATGGAAGAACATGAAAAGTGAGAAATAATGAGACTGATACTAATCTGTTATAAATTTCTTTGTTAAATTAGAGAAATATGTCGATTATTCTTAAGGTCAAGAGAAATCAAACCAGTTATGCTAATTTCCATGTAAATAGATGTGTCATGAATAGACTTACATAATTCATGCATCTACCCTCATGCATCATTAGAGGTTTAAAACTTTCTTGGACATGAGAACTTCTGTGCTTACTGTCTAGTCAAAGAAGTTGTATCATCTCTGGGAAAACTGAAATTATCATTAAACAGAGTTGGAACGCCATTTATACGAACATACTATGTTAGCACTTTTATGAAAGAAAAAATTCTCAGCTAGATTTTTCCTTTGCTTCAGCAGTGATAGAGAGAAATGCAGTTTCTCAGATGTTTTCTAGCATAAAGAGGAATCATTTCATCATATTATCAGCAAAAGTTATTCAATGGCACACAGTGATCACTACATGAAAACCTCAGCAACTCCAGAGGATGAATTCATTACATGTCTGCATTAGCACATGCTGATTCATTTATTACTGTAAAGTTGTTTTATTACTTTGCACTTTCTGTCTTCCTGTAATATATTTTCCAAGGCAAAGATGATTTCCAAATCTGCAAATGCAGAAAGTTCTACTTAATATGAGATTTGATATGAAAGCCATTTGAGAGACTATCAGAGAGACTTATTTGAGAGACTATCCTCAGTGCTGGGGAAACATAAACTTGTTACCAGGGCAATAAGTAAGCTTTTTTCCATGGAGCATTATTTTGAAAGAGAATGAGACCACTTTCCTTTATTTTTTTCCTTGGTTCTGAAACATTCAAAGACTTTGGAGGAAAATATGATCTTTTTTCATTATTCTGAAGTAGTTTTTGTCAATTTGTCAATCAACAATATTAATACTGTTCTATAAAATAGAAGCCTTGAACTTGAGCATGATATTCAACAGAGAAGTCAAGAACTTCATCACTGCAGGACAGGAAGCTCTCATCTATAGGTTGGTGATGAAGTGCAGATAGTATATTTTCTGCTCTCCTTGCCACCCAGACAGTCTCTGTATCTCAGATGTATGATGGTTCTCATATTCTGTCAGCGGTTTCTTCCAGAACTTCAGCTGCATAAACTCATACTCCTGAAGCTGACTATTTGAATGCAACTAGATCAAAGAAGCTGAACAATAATGTTGAGGAGAAAAGATATGATCTCCTTTCTCAAAATAGAATTATTGGTCAAGGAAGGGACCATTAGCTGTAACAGCTGTGTCTCTGAAAGTAATAATGAAAACAGTAATAACATCCTTGAAATAATTTATATTAAAGATTCATCATTTTTTTCTCACCAGAATTCAGCAATAAATCATAAATATTAATTTTGTATTTTCTGAACATAAGAAAGTGTGCCATTGGCTGGAAAATAATAGAAGGAACTCGCACTCTGAGAAGTTTCAGAATTTTTTGTATAAGATCTGTGCTCATTCATTTGCAAGACCTCTGTCTATGCAGGATATTCTCATTCAGTAAGATTTTCCAGGGTGGACATCACTCTGCAGTACAAGCACCCAGCATGAGAGCAGGATGAGCCACGCACTATGGCTGTTTGCAAGTGAGTCTGTGTGGAACAACCTCCATTCTGTGGATGCACATGAACATCTCAACTTTTCACATTTGTTAGAATTGAGAGGACCAAGGCTGCGTATGCAGGCTTTCCAACAACTTGGTGTTAGTTATTTCACTATTCTGAAGTTGACTTTTAAAGAAATACTTAGAGACTAAATCTCAGCAGGCTTGTCTAAGAAGAGACAGGGAGGAATATTTTGCATTAACAAGAGGTGTATGTATGTTTAAAGAGCTCAGTTACACAGTGCTAAATGCTTGAGTGGTCACTTATTAAGAACTTAGGTGACCTTGATTTAATTACTTTTAACCTATTTTGAAATTGATTTGATGAAAATTTCACTGAGGTTGCTTTAATTCTGAATGAGTGCCCACATAACAATTTTAAATGACCTAATTAATACATTTTTAAAGTTAACTCAAATTAATCTTCCTGATTGCTCCTAGATAGAAAAGACGTATAAGGGGGAAAGCCATATTGTGGTGGCTAGGTAAAATGAAAGCTTTGTGGTTTTGTCTGAAGCTGACTAAATCGCACTGGAAAAATTCTTACAGATTGCAATAAATTTTGAAACTCAAAATGTGTAAATATACATCATAAATGAGAACAATACATAAGGTTTTATGCTGATTATAATCTTATAGATAGCCTTTCAGCATAATGACATTGTAAACTAACTTATGAATTACAGACATTTTATTTGGATGCCCAAAGTGTAAGTTTTATCTTTGGAAGCAAAGACCTTCATGGGGAGAATTTGGAAGCACTTTGGGTTCTTGCTGTGTGTTCTACAAGAGGACATCTATCCCTAGCTCTAAACTAATCTCCTTTTTTACCTTTGGTTATATTTGGTAACACCATTGCCTTCCCTTGAGTTTATTTGTTGTAAAGATTTGCTTACAATTAGGAATTAATGAGATAGATTGATTCTCAATCAGCTTTGCATTATGACGAGAGTTACTTGGAGTCATTTGAAGTCCACCTCCCCAGTAAGCAATTGTAAGTTTGCACAGTTACCAACACAGTGACAAAAGAAGGGTTGATTCAGTTCAATTTCTAAATATTCTAAATATTAGCTACATGTTAATAGCACTCAAAATTTATTAGCTCAGTCTTCAAATTGCTGAGAACCTTTTCTTATTATTATGCAAACCTTAGCAGTGCCACAACTGTGAATATGCTTTACAGACCCTATTGATATACTCTCATTTAAAAACCGTGAGAGAGAAATCCTGAAGATTAACAAGCAGAGAGAGCTTTCGCCAATCAGCAGTGAAAACCAGTGTTACAAAGAGAAGGTCAGACCCAAAACATTATTTTATAAGATTTTAATGTCCCAAACAGTCTGTGTAAGAGGTTTCGTAAAGCTTAAGGTTTCTACATCCTTAAGGCACCTTCCCATGCAAGCACAGAATTTTTTGGCTCTTACATCCCTGTTTTCAAAACAGGGAAAACTGCTGACCTAGTGTCCTGTTCCTGCAAAAACTTCATTAAGATCCAGAAACTTGATTAATAATTCCTGTCTGCCAGACATGCTTTGAGTACAACTAACCCATCAGCAACATCAGGCCCTTGACATAATGAAGCTGTAATTACTTTGCTTTTAAAATGGTGGTGACAGTGATATTTTTTCTATACCTGTGTAGCCAT
>NW_009646500.1:662427-704773 GCF_000708025.1 Charadrius vociferus
TCTCCCACTTCCCAGGAGGACACTAGGGCTACTGTGTTATAGGATAATATGGGTGGAACACATATTCAACCAGCTGCCTGTTCCTCTTGAATCTACACAAATCCAGACCCCAGTAATACAAGAGTCATTGGTATTGGAGGTTAATCAACAAGATCTATTGGTTTGATATAGAGGTCTGTTTCTGCTTCAGAAACCTCTTTACATAAAATACTTCAAAACAGTTATTGGGTAAAATTTAGAAATAATTCTTGACTAATTCTTATACTATCAGGGACCTCTAGTAATGTATGTAGCTACCTCTTGCGGCTCATGCACATGTACTGCACTAAGTTTAGTGTCCAGAGCATGTTGCAGTCCATAATGGAGCGATATTTCCTGTTTTCATTGGAGAGATGGTTTGTGAACATGACTGCAAATGTAGGTGCTGTCGTTCAACCTAAATCTTATTCAAGGTGTCCGAAGTCCACTCTAAATCTTAGTCCACAAACATTATTAGACCTCTCCCATTGTACTTGACAATGTGTCCTCTGAGCTTGGAGTGGTTGTTTACATCAAATGGGAATGAGCAAAATTCTACCAGGGAATACACTAAGGAAAAACTCAGAGTCCAGAGAGAGATCCCAGAAAAAAAGAAGGATCTTTGAAAAAAAAAAAAAAAAAACGAGAGTTGGAGGATGAGAAAAAGATGACAATAGGCAAGGTAATCAAAAGTTGAGTTTTTTTACAATTAATTCATGAATTGATTTCTTCCCAAGTTAAACCTAAAAATGATTTGCCTAGCAAATTATTAGAGAAACACTTAAATGTAGGGATAAATTGTCTAACTAAATAACATATGAGGGTCGCAGCCTATGGAAAAGAAGACTATGAAAAAAAATATATTATTTAGCATGCTGGTTTAGATCCAGTAATGAGAATCTGATTTGCCTAACTTTGCAAAATGAACCCAATTAGGAATGTTATTTATGCCTGTTGGAGAATGATTTCATTCCCTTCCTCTTAACTGGGTCAAAACATCTTACTAAAATTAAACTAAGTGGCTCCAAGCATTTATAAATGTATACTAAATTTGTGCCAAGTCAAATGAAAAAAAAATCTCAGTAGAAGGCTCTGAATGATTTTGCCATAAATGAAATATCAATATCTAGTATCTTAATGCTCCTCATTGTTAAGTTGGTTTTGCCCTTTAGTTTGACTGGTATATCTTGTTAAATCACACTGAAAAAAAAGAGAAGAAAAATGCGTCTTATGTATTTCCATGACATATCTCGTAGAAGTAAAGTTCTGTATAAAATGTAATTCTTCTACAGTTTTCTGAGTCAGAGATTATTTATCTTTGTTTCAGATAAATGGCCATTTCTTCAAATCCCTGTTGAACTTTAGGAAAGTAATTCCTCTAATGCTATATGCCTTCTTTTTTAATGGGGACATTGCTTAGAGGACAGAGCAACTGTGTTACTTTTTTATCATCATAGATTTCACTTTTAAACATTTATCAGCTGAAAAACAGGCATCCTGATGTTGGACTGAGTTCATGTTTCCAGGTTATCATCAGTGTAGTCAAATCCAGTGGACAAATGGTAATTATGTGATGCAAATCTTAATTAGTGAGACCAGAACGGACAGCAGATGTTGTGAAATATTTCAAAGAAGCCAGCCTATTAAGCTCCAACCGTTTCTTTCTGTTTTCCCTTGTTCCTAGACCTGTGCAAATTCAGAGTGAGAAAGACATTCTAATTTAGCTTCATCTTTCATTGTAAGTAGCACACACGCATAGATCCAATCCTCCTAATCATGGGCAGTTAAAGAGGGGCATATTTGCCCAAGTTCTACCATCAATGAGAGAGGAACTTCCCCAATGGGTTACTCATCCCTTCGAAATCTGAATTGCCTCCTAGCATTACCTCATGTGGCCAGAGCTAAATTCAGAAGGCAGTGCCTCTAGTTTCTGATGTTAACCAGGATGAACTTGGGCCTGTCAGGGTTTGCGAGTAGCATAGTTCAAGTACTGTCCCTGTCCTGAGTTTTTATTGTCATAAAGAAGTGCTGCTGCTCCCAGCAGAAAAGTGCTTACTGAGGAAGATAAACGTGCACACATAACGCTACACGCATCCAAAAAAAAAACCCTTTATTTAATAAAGATTCAGTTAGAAGGATAACCAAAATGAAGAAAGCACTTGTATCATTCAAACACCAGCTTCACTTTCATTAGTTGCTTACCTGTCTTATCATTTGCTGTTCGTCTCCTTTCTCTTCCCTTCTCCTTCCCTCCTCTCTCCATCCCATGCCTTCACAGCTGGATAAATATCTGTTATTAACTTCCAGTTATTTGGTATCCATTCTTGTTACTGTAATAAGATCCCTGATTGTTTTCACCTTCTTCTTCAGTTTTATAGGTTTTTTGTGTGCATAAATGTGTTTGTACGTAAAGTTTAAACCGATCTTTTAGTGACTGGCAGTTCATTAGAAACAATGATTTTAATGCAACATGTTGTAATTACATTAGTTGAACATGCTGGCCATAGGAATGAGTCGACAGAGACCATGTCACGTCAACATGCCTAAGGTACATGATCAGCACACAGTGCATCCTATCAAGATACTGTCATTGTCTATTGAGCAATAGCAATAAAATCCAGTTCTATATTGCTGCCCACCAAATACCACTGTAGTCTCATGTAATTACCATTGCAGACTGTGAAAAAATCCAAGAGATTTTGATAGACTTTGGATGAGGTCTGCATTAATTTTTGGTCCCTCTTTTATGTCATTCCTTGACTGTGTTTCACTTAAGAAAACACATAATGCCAGTACCAGACCCCTTTGAAAGCTCAATGATAGCAAAATCGTAAAGCCTGTGTACTCTGATCATTGCTGTGCTTTGTTGGAAGTGTCTGTATTACCACATATGTGTCGCACTGTTACATCTTGCATGGTTTTACAGTCTAACAAACAGAATTTTTTAATGAAACTTGGGGGAATATCACACTTTGGAGATATTCGCGCATTTCTGTGAGAGTTACGAGGTTTGTGTGCAGTGACCATAACATGGACTATAACACTTTTCTCTAAACATACAGCTTATTTATCCATTAAGCCTTCTTATCAGACAATGCAAGAGACAGTTAGCAAAATACAGAATTTTTTGCTCTCTTAAATGATTGTTAGGTGTCATCTATCACACTCAAGCTAAAAGATAGAAATGATAAACTTCAACTTTTGTTGCAGAAATCACTTTTGTTAGAATAAAGATCTCATTCATTGAGCTTTGTTGTTATGTTTCAAAAAGAGCACTGATTTTAATAAGTAACAAATCATAACCGGTTTTAACCAGTTCTGGTCTTGGGGTACAGTTCTGGTACATGTTTTTACGGTGGGGATTTTTTTCCCCTCTGTTGATGTTAAATATGACCAGAGTGACCTTCTAGCACTATTGATTCGATACATTTATAACATGTTTTATACCAAGAAAGTGTTATTAAAGACATGTACTACTGACTTTGTACTGGTACTATTTTTGTCCCGCTGATTTACACACCGATAAAGGCTGTTTTCTTTCATGTATTTAGCAATTTTCTGGAGTGAGTTAGAACCACAGACACTCTTAAGAAATGGAAAAATCTTCTGGGTGGTTTTTGCTCATTGTTAAGCACTATTTTTGAGAGGATGTGTATTTATTCTTTTGAAGTATGACTATTTTAGCTTCTCCAGACCTTGCACTTCCATGATGCTTGAAAAAAAGCTGTTAAGGAGAACATGCGATCTGTTTTCATGGCTGTAATAACAATATTGTTTCTAGCATTTAACTCTGCTACTCAAACACCTTTAGTACTTTTTTATTAAATAACTTGTTATCTGACAGTTCCCCTGCTAAAATAGATGTGAAGACTTGGATGATGCTTGCACAGATGTGCAATTACTTGCATTATATCATAGACACTTTGAAAGTAACTTTGAGAGCTACTTTCTGACCATTCTTGATATTCTTTCCTTATTCAAGACACAAAATAAGATATGAAAGAAGTATCCTTGTGGGACAATTTCTTTTTTTCCTTTTACTGTCTACACATTGTCATACAATGCTAGAAAAACATCATTTTAAGGGGATGTTTTAGACATATAGAACTGATTTAAAGTGGTAGTGATATTTCTTGCAGATTTGTAATGGACATGTAAAAGTTTTCTCCTCTTCTTTCCTCCCTCCTCCTTCCCATTAAGCATTTTACTTCCTAGGAACGGCAGTAGTGTGACTGTACCGCATGCTCAACAATCAGAAAAGAGTTGAAAAAGATTTATCCAAAAAGAGAAACCTAATTTTTGAAGCAAACCATTTTGTTTTGAATAGCCAGCATCTAAACATGAGCCATATTGTGAATTTAAGAAAACATAGGCTCTCAACATTCAGCTTTGCTATTCAGAGAAATGGGATTTAATTAAATGTCAGTTACACAGTGCAGCTAAGCACTTGTGTTAGAATACGTGTTAGTAAAACATGACATTTAATGAGGATTCCACACTACTCTTCCCCATCTGCCCCCATGTTTTCTCTGGTGAGTTTGTCATCATGTAATTTGACTGAAAAGTGAAGGGAAAGACCCAAAACTGTTTGACAAGGAAAGAAGCAGAGGAAGAGGGAAAATACCTGCTTCTCTCCCTCACCCATCAGTAAGCACAGAAAAGTGTAGCTCCCTAGTTGTTGGAGCAAGTTTTCTTTGTCCTTGTGTGGTTCAGTTTTGATTGCCAAACCAAAACACAGTATGTGCATTCCTGAGAAGCAATCAGAAAGAAATGAGTGCAATTGTTAATACTTTCCTCTTACTTACAATTGCATAGTAATTAGTTGTTTCTAATTTCTGAATTTTTGTGTTTTGTTGAATTGTTGAATTCTATTAGGAAAGCCTCTAAGTGAAGAAATTTTATTCAAAGTAGAAAACATCAGTAATAAATACTATTTTCTCACATATTCTCTGTAATTTTTCCATAATAACCAAACTTTCGTTGCTAAAAACTATTGCTTTTTAATGAGTATTTTATTTGGTGACTTGCCTTAAAAACAGCTATATGAGCCTTGTGGAAATGGGACTTTAACCATTATAACAAATAAACAGGAACACCTTTACTTTCTTTAGGATTAGTAAATTTTACTCTTCTCTGAATTTTCTACCCCCTTTGCTTATAAGACTAATTTTTAAAAAGTCTGTCATGAAAAAATACATTTATTTGTTTGTTTGGATCACCATAATTCCTTACACAAAACTCCCATTAATTGCTTGAGTAGGCACTCGAATGGTAGTTTGGCATTTTGAATGGTAGAAAGCTACTCCTAATCACTCTTCTTTAAAATGATACTGTTATATTAACTCGGGAGAAGCTTTCAAGAACATTATCACAAGGTCCCTGGGCATCCTTGGATTTAAATATGTTCCCAATTAGACTGCAAACAGCTAAAGGAGGAAATGAAAACTGTTTTTCCTCTTTAGCCCCTGAATTACCAATTCCCAAACCAGACGTGCTGCTTAAGTGGAGCTAGAACCTACCATCTTTTGGAAATTGTGGATCAGTGCACTGAAAGACAAACTCCTTTCCAGTGTCCCAGCACCTTGAACTTTAAGGTCCATCTTGTCTCTAAGGATGGAATGCCCTCATATTCATGAGTTTTCTTAAACTACTTCAGCTAAATGAGCATAGGAACAATTCCAAAATAGGCTGCTTAGGGTATAATGCTCTATTAAGGCATAAATATGCAGGATGAAAATGAGCAAGTCAGTGCTTACCTAACACTGAGTTTTATAGTGTCTCTTTCACTACAAGATTCATTTAATTACCTGACAGATGCTTAATAGTCTCTGTTCTGATGTCTGGTCTTCTCACAAAAAACTTTCCCTGTCCAGATTTGTCACAGAGGGGGAGCCTGGTAGAGGTCCCCTTTATTCCCCATGTGTGGGCGGCTCTTCTCTTGATCTATTCAGATTTAAAACTCCTCTCTCTCCCAGCAATTCCTTAAACCTTCTCTCAGCCATGAGAGAATCTGGATCTTGTTGTAAATTCATCAGTGTCTGCTTTCTCATGCTTTGGAAATGTAAATGGCTGAGTGTGAACTTTTCTGCTCAGACAGTAAATAAAGACTGTTAACCAATATAACCCACCATAAGGCAAAAAACTGTAACCACCTGTTAAGCAATATTCAAACCTGAGAGTAAAGCTTTCTCATACATTGATTCTAATGTTCTATACACATTCACATAAATTGATGGTTTATGTCATATACAGATGGATTTAACTCTTCACTGCCTTTGCCAGGGACGAGGCATGGAGTAATCAATCTGTTTGGGATGGTAAAGGACTTGTGGATGACACCATAGTAGTATCAGTAGGGAATATGATAGTTGTGGATGCTTGGAAAGTTAGATCTAATTGTGGGATGTATTTGGACTTCAGTGTACCTGTCTGCTGGTTCTCAGCCAAGTCAATTCTGCTGGTATTTTTGCCTTATGGGAATACATGGAAGTGGAACAGTATCTAAAATCACTGTTTTACTGTTCCAGCAATCTTATGGCTTTGGCATTCTCTTTGTTCTCTAGTGTTTTGTCCCTACTGGGACTTGTGTCAGCTAGTTGCCTTTTACCTGTTACCTTTTTCATTCAATGCACTTAATGAGAACAATTAGCAAAAAATAGTATGTAATTTGCACTCTAGCTCTTTAAATGATAAAGAGATCCTCAAAGCAAAATTAATAATCTTTGAACAACTATGGCAATTGGGAGAGGTGCCTGAGGACTGGCGGAGAGCAAGTGTTGCTCCTGTCTTCAAAAAGGGCAAGAAGAAGGATCCAGGGAACTACTACACCTGAGAAAGTGATGGAGCAGCTAATCCTGGAAACCATTGCCAGACACATGAAGGACAAGAAGTTACTTAGGAACAGTCAGCACAGATTCACAAAGGGAAAGTCCTGCTTGACCAAATTCATGACCTTCTTTGATGAAATCACTGGCTTGGTAGACAAGGGGAGAACAGTGAATATCGTCTACCTTGACATCAGTAATGCTTTTGGCACTGACTCCCATAGGATGCTTATAGAGAAGCTGATGAAATATGGGCAGAAACTAGCAGTGAGGTGGATCGAAAACTGGCTAAACTGCCAGGCCCAGAGGGTGGTGATCAGTGGCAGAAAGTCTAGTTGGAGGCCAGTAACTAGTAGAGTAACCCAGCGGTCAATATTGGTTCCATTTATCATCTTCATTAATGGTCTGGATGATGCAGCAGAGTGTACTCCCAGCAAGTTTGCAGATGACACAATGCTGAGGGAAATGGCTGATACACCAGAGAGTAGTGTTGCCATCCAGAGGGACCTCACTAGGCTGGTTTCATCCTTTCTGATGAAGAATTGGAAGAACCAGGAGAGTGCTCTTGCAATATTCCTCACGTTTCTTGAAAGCAGCCTACTGTGTGAGATGCGTGCCACTTAGAGATCTAGAGCACACATAAGCTCCGTGGAATATTTGTGTAATTTATTGGCTATCTATGGAATGTACTTAGCATTTCCTCTTGACCAGCCCTAAACAGCTTCACGCAAGCCTTGAATCCAGAGGGTTTTGTTTTTTTCTGCTTTCTGGAACTCATTGTAGCTTGATTTCCATCCAGGCAAATATCATTTTAAAAGATCAAAAACCATTTAAAAGATTTCTCTCTTTTTGTGAGGAAAATAAAGTGACCATTCCTTTCACAAAGTGAAAAACAAAGCAGCAAATATCCCCTCCTCCATCCTTTCAGAAATAAATTCATCTTAGGTATCAGACGTCCTTATGTAACAGCATTAGATATAATTTGTTAAAAAAACATTTCTACACTTTTTCCAGCACTGATTTTTTTTGTGTTTCCTCAACAGTACTCATAAGTGAAATTTAAGTTATTATATGAATTCTGATAAACTACACCCTAAATAGAAGCACAAGGCCAGGTTCAAGGCTTTTTTTTTAATCTCAGCTAAGCTGACAAAAGCGTCTAGTGTTAAACAACATATTTTGCTCTTACTCTCCATCTTTTTTTGGTAACATTTGCCCTGAAGATATGAGAAAATACATTCAAAGTGAGAACCCACTTCAGCTTAAAAGACACATTCTGTATTCACATTGAATGTGGGAATTACGAAGGCAGAATGGGATACATTTGTAGTCTTATTTGCATGCCAAATTCAAATTGTTCTTCTGATTATGGCTTGTATCATAACACACTTGCAGATTCTGATACAGACACAGTTCCAAAGATGTTTGTATTTTTGAATGAAGTATTTATCTGCATGTTTTGCAGCTGAGGTTTGCATGATAAAGCAGCCTAAGAAGGGCAACGTGAAAGGGAAATAGTGAAAAAAACACATAGCAAAAATTGTCATTCTGAAACCATTTTCTCCTGCATAGACTTACTATCTGGGCAGCTGACTTTGCTTTGCTTAACAACTTAGGATATGCTAAAAACAGACCATTCAGTTTACAGAAAGCGTGAATCTCATCAGCAATAAAGAAAGACAATACACAAGATACTTACCAGAAAATAAATAAATAAATAAATAATACCACAGACATTTGCAATATGTCTACTTCAAAGCTCTGGTTGGTTGATTAGGTAAAATATAAAAGATCCATCCCAGCAAGGTATGCTGATGAAGTTTTCTTTTATAAATGCGTAGTTTTGTACTGGGAGAATTAATAGGAAGCAATCTACAGAGACAGTATGAAAAAAAAAAAGGCCATTTTTAATTGTTTGACTGCCATCCAAAACCTGAAAATGGCCTCTTTCTGTACCTACATTTGGAAGCATAACACTGTGCTTACCAAATATTGTACTCTAATAACAGGAACTACTAGATCTCATATACCATACAATGTACCAAAATATTTCAGTCTTTTAGCAAGTGAATCTGCTTAATTTACTCATGTACAAATGTTGCCTTAATATTAGGATAAAACCATGAATCATTGTGCTTTAGTTTGTCTAACCTTCCCCAAAAATATTTCAAAAAAATGGGAATTTTTTCATTTCAAAGTGTAATGTCAGATTCATCCCAATGATATTTCAGTTAAAAATTAGAACTGTTTTTCCCAGAGTTATTTTTACATTTTTCAAAAAATTTCAGAAAAGTTTCATTTAAAAGTCTTTACTATCAAAGGGTAGTGTTTCCAAATTTTTTTTTCAGAAATCACTTTTTATTTATAATACTGCTTTTGTATATTTCGTTATTTTAAATCCTCTACTATAGTCACTGCAAGGGAGTTGGAGTAGATGACCTCTAAAGGTCCCTTCCAGCCAAAACTATTCTATGATTCTATGATATTAGCCAACCAACAGAGCTCACTTCACAACACTACAGGGATCTTAGAAATAATAAAATTAAGGGTGATTTTTAGCATTACGCATTCCAAATACTCAAAAAAATTATATTTTTTTTAAAATTCTTTTCTGTTCCTTTTTTTCAAATTTCGTATTACAGCTCACTGTAATTAGTTTGTGGCTGTTGGCCAAGTTGTAAAACCCTGAAAGTTTGCCCTTTTCCCTTTCCTTCCACAAGTTTAGTGGCTTTTAACAAGAGACTAAGTTTCAAGTGAAATGGTTGCAGTGGCCAGTACTAAGGGTGATTTTAGAATGATGATTAGATAAGACCTCTGGAAAAAAACTGCGGTGACAGGCACGTTATAATTACAATACATAAGCATGTTTGAAATGCTTATAAACATATAGCTATATAAGCTATTATCTATCAGGTCTTTGTGAATGTATGTAAAGAAAAAGAGATAATTTTTTGCTTCTGATTGCATGTAAAATACAGGGGAGTTTAATAATTTTTATTACCTTTAAGTAAACTATTTATTGGAATTATTGGGTCTAGCGAGTGCATGATGCCCTACTTGCCTTCTTCACAAAGAACAAAGAGTTACTGACTTTTTTATTTTCATTTTTATATCCATAAGAGGAATATGCAGAAATAATGTCCATTTAAACAGAGAAAGGTGAGTTTTTAATTGGCAGCTTTCTTCCTATAAGGTATTTCTCTTCATCGAACTGGCACCCACTGGAAGTAAATTTTAGGGGGCTGTATGTTTGTGGGGTTTTTTTTTTAAGATTTTATTGAGAAATCTCCGACAGAGTACTTTGGTAGGAAAATATTGGTTTTAATTATAGCAGGTTTTGTGGCAATATACTGGTTTTAGTTTGTTTTACACACAGAAGTTACCTTAGTTCAAAGATGGAATAACTTTTGAAACTATAGCATATCCCAGAAATTTTCCGGTCTTGCCCAAGTGCCACTGTACAACAGCCAACAGTAGAGGACATAGCACATCCACACCATGGACCTGGTCCATGGCTTGTCAGGCCTCACAGGGGAACCTTCCTCTGTCACGTTCGAGCTGTGAGCTCTAGGCATGGGAGCCAATTTGCCTCTGTCTCCTGAAGAAATCTCAGGTTCATCTCAAACAGGAACATCAGAAATACTGAAAATTTGGGGAAAAAAAAATTGCTTCCGTTCTTAGATTTAGTGGAAAAGCAGTAAGCCATTTGCAGAGGATCTGATTTCCAACACCATTTTCATGTGTGCTTTTTAAATAACAAAGACTTAACCTTTGTGCAAATCAGTCAAGACAACCATATATAACTGGATTGAATATACAAGCATTTCTGACACACCGCTCTGTTTTCCACCATTCACTGTCACTTGGCAGTCAATAAATAAACCCCGCACCCCAGTTTATAACACAGGGACCCCCGGAGTCCATCTCAGTTTAGAACTGTCACAGGGAAGAGATATTTTTTTTTTAATATGGAATGAGCAACAGAGGAAAGAATAAAGCACCAGAAAATCAATTGCATGAAAACTAACTTGTTTCAGATGCCAACATTCCTCCAATCATTTTCCCAAACACATAACTGACTAATAGTTATCTTTTAAAGTCTTGTCAACGTTAATCTCAGAGTGCAAAACTCATCTTTTGGAACTAATTAGGTCAATTCCATCTGTGCCACAGTACGTTTTCTTGAAAGCTTTTAAAACATAATGGAAAGAAGTAAGACGACACAGGCTAGCGCTCAAAAATCAAAAGGGAGAAAACCTCCCTGACTGTGAAAGACTAGGAAAGAGGTACTGTCATTTATTCATTTATTCAGAATAAAAAATAATTCATTGGAAACCTAATAAGATATGTCTTAATCATGTCTTAGATATGAGTCCTTCTGGAACTCCTGAATGTATCTGAAAGTGGCTGTGAAATATAAAATCAGAAAAAATATGTCTGAATTTTGAGGACTTCCATTCAGCTACCCCAAAATGCAAATATTCTGGGAGAAGTAGGACTATAACATTGAGAGGAATAATGGATTTAAATGTGAAATTGTCAATAATTTCTAATCTTGTGCGAGAAACACATCTCATTGAGCCTTTTAGCTAAAATCTTGTTGATATGTGGAACCTGGCTTGTGATCCCACTAGAGATTTGTGCTGTTATAACTCACTTAATGTAAATGAAATTATACAGATGTTTTCTGAAAGAACACGGAACAGACTCATGGCCCCAGTTTGGAAACCTTCAACATTAACCATCTCTTCCTTGTTTTCCTAGCTCCTGTCCGCTACTTTCAATGTGTCTTCCTAAATGGACCTAATGGATTTGGACTGCAATTTCCCACTAATCCCCCTTCAAACAAGGAAGAAAAGACTCACTCAAAGACTTCCAAGAGAAAGACAAGGAAACCAGGGCAGTAGAGAGACTGAGTCATGTGATCGCTCACATTTTGCACTTTATCTTTTCTGCTGAGGTCCACGGTAGTTACAGTGGTACTTGTAATTTGCAAGAATGTGATCCACGTGGACACATGTACCTGGAAAAAGTTTCCATGGGGCAGAGGCAAAACGAGCTGTAATGAACTGTGTTTGACAAAGGTAGAAATGTAAAAAGTGCCCCACTTCTCATGGAAAGGCTGCAATGTTAACAAAGCGTTGGCCTGATTGTGTGTGTGAGCATGTGTGTGTGTGCGTGCGTTTTCTGCCTCTTCTGCTCTTCTTGTTTTTCTTTACCTACCTGCTCAGCATTGAAGTGAGTCTGTTTTCCATTTAATCTTATCTAGGGAGTGAAAGGTTGAATATAGCTCTTATATCAGCAAGATTGCAAGACTACCTGCAATCCTAAATCATTTCTTCTTAACGTTCAATCAAATTGCTGACAGGAAAAAGCCTCACTAAGTCATGAAAATGTGTTCTGTGACTGGTGCTATTTTTATGTCTCATTGACCAGTGTAGCCTGAAGCTCACACTTGCTCTGAGCAGCTCAATATACTATCAGTGCGTTGACTCTGCAAGTCATGTTAATGATGACCATTTCTATTCAACCTGAATCAGTAAAAGCATGGTCTGTTAGCCCTGCCTGCCTGTTGGTGAAATACAATCTCTTCACTTTCTAAAGCCCAAAGTGAGCAGAGAAAGTAAAACAACAGAGCAAAGGTGAGGAAAACCAGTGTTTTACCAACATGAAGGTCCCAAGAATCACATGAAAAAAATTTGGTACTTCTACTTTTCTTCTGTGGGTAAATCAGCTTTACTTGCAGTGAAGACAGTGTAAATGGAGAATACACCAGCCAACCATTTACTATTAGCATAAGTCAGCTGAAAAGACATGATGTGAGGTGCCACTCATGCACTCATGAAACTAAAGCAACTGAAATTTCCAATAGGTAAACATGCCAATTTGATGCAATCTCAGATCAGTAAACAAAACAAAAATAAACCCCCCCAACCTATGGGGGGTGGAGGGGGGGGAAGCAAACAGGAGCATATGACATAATCCAGGTAGCTGATTTTACTAGATGAAAGTAAAGGTCTTCCTCGCAGCACACTACTGCTGATGAGAACTGGAAGTAGATATGCCAACCCTCAACCTTCTTTTGTGCATTTCTGTAGAAATAATGGATTTGTTGCCTTAAGAAAGACATGGGGTGGCATTTGACCCATGTGAAGGCACATGACTGAAAACTGGCATCTCAATTGTCTGTACAACCAGCAATGTAAATAATCATGCATTTTTGCAAGCTGCTATTTGTTTGTATCTCCTTACTATATTTTTGCATTTAGTCTGTGAAATGTACAGCAGAGATCTTAGTTATATATTTACCTGCTGAAATAGCATGGTGCTCTTTGTACAATCCGGCTACTTGTAGAATCTGATCACACCAGTAACTATATACTGCTTTTTTATTTTTAGCATAGTTTGAGATAACATCAGCTCCTTCCCCCATCCCCTCTCCCTGCTGACTTATTCTTACCTTCATCAAATAATTGACTCACATGAGTTTTGGACAACTGAGTCTTTGATAGGTTAATGCAATTCAGAAAGATTTGTTGTTACACTGCTGGGTCAGGTTGGTACTCTGTGATTAGTGGTCATGGCTTTATGTGAACTGGGTTCTTGGTCTTAACACGCTATCATATTGCACAGATCCTGTGCTGCAAGAACTGTCATTGCAACAAGCAGTCTAGACAGTGGTTTCTGGAAAGAGGTAGGAACAGGTCCTCCCCTAGGAGTAGCTCTTCCCGCAGAGGAGCACGCTGCAGATAAAAGTGTTCATGGTGAATGTCATGAAGTGTCACTGTGAAATCTGCTCTGGAGATAGAGCTGTCAACAGAGTAACAAAGCAACAGAGTTTTATGTTAAAATGACAATCTTTAATTTTCTTTCAGTGGGCTTTTTTATATTTCCAGTGACTTTTTTCCCTTCCCAATTTGTGATTTTCTATATATTATTCTGGATGTTATTGCCCTAGCTTTTTACTGTGAAGCCTGTCTTAAAATGAGATTATAACTTTCTGAAAATCAGTTAATTTAACTCAAGACTTTATCTAATTCCAGTAATCTGGACAGAATTTTAATATACTATAATCTGGGGGGGGCGGGGGTGGTGTTCAGCTTCTTTTGTCAAAATAAATTTTGTTCATTATAGTTAACCTTAATGCTTTCTTCCCATTTGAGTTGGGAGATGACAAGAATATGTTGCAGATCTCATTTCTGTAATGTTTCAATTAGATATCTGAAAGCTTTGGAAATAAAAACAATTAATATAATTGAATAAGTGATATAAAATCAGTCCTTTTGTTTCCTAATCTCAGTCACTGCCTCAAAGAAAAGGAGGAACAGGTCCACTCTCAAAGTGGCAAGTATTTTTCTCTTTAAATCCACCTGGAAACTTTAAAAAAATTACTTGAATTGCATGGTGTTACTCAACTTAGCCTGAAATATTGCAAAATCATACGCTGATTGTTATTCATTTTGGAAAATAAAGAATATAAACCTTGTTCCAGTGGCTGTGACATGCTTTCCTGTGAATCCAAAAGTGGAGGACAAAGGTTTACATATGTAAATATTCTATCCCTGCTACGTATATACAAATCTTCTGAATATAAAGATGTGGCATTTCTTACAATTAGACAGGAAAATCGAATCATTCAGCATTGTATTTATTCCTAATGAGCTTTTTGCAATACCTATCTTACCTAGGCTTTTTACACAGTTTGTGGATTACACTCTGACATGCGAAAAGTTAAATGGTTGCTTCTGTCATTCAAGGTAGGCCTTCATCTCTACCAAAATCCCATATGTTCATCAAAGTAGTAGGAAGTTAGATGTTAGGAAGAAATTCTTTACTGTGAGGGTGGTTAGACACTGGAACAGGTTGCCCAGGGGAGTTGTGGAGGCCACATCCCTGGAAGTGTTCAAGGCCAGGTTGGATGGGGCTTTGAGCAACCTGGTCTAGTGGGAGGTGTCCATGGCAGGGGGGTTGGGACTAGATGATCTTTAAGGTCCTTCCAACTTAAACCATTCTATGACTCTGATTCTATGCTTCTAAATTAGTTACGTAAAATACAACTGCACAACCAATACAGACAAACCTGCAATCTCCAATGACTAGTCTGTGGTACACACAATTGGGAAAATGACCACCAAAAAAATGAGAGAGTGAAAATTCACCCCTCCACCCAGGAACTATGGCTTGCCTATATCAGCAATTGTTGAGACAGGTGAGCTGGTGCAGGAACCAGACTGCAACCTGAAGATGGCACAGCTGAGATTGCACAGCTCTGCCTAGAGGTTTGAGAGTCCTTTGTCCTATGGAGTTTGGTGAGCCTGCCCACCTGGGAGGTTTGTCACTCAGTGGTTTGGTTGGGTGAGTGGATCAGTGTTTCTAATCCCTTCTTCTCAAAAAAGTGCACCTTTCTCTGAGATGTTAAAAGCCTGCTGAAGTCAACAGGAACAGTACATTTCCAACAACTCTGAAAATCAAGACTTGACCAAGCCCGATTTTGCACTGCTCAGCCAAGTGTAAGTTGCCTACCCCAGAACTGCCTGCTTTTGCCAGTACAATCCACAGACTCTGTCTGCTGCCATCAGTCCGTGTTTGGTGTTCATCATTCCTACCCACGTAGCAGCTGGAGCACAATTTTGTCTGTTTTAAAACTTTCCAGCAAACGGGAGCTTTTCACAGAATCACAGGATGGTCAGGATTGGAAGGGACCTCTGGAGATCATCTAGTCCAAGCCCCCTGCCAGAGCAGGGTCACCTACAGCAGGTTGCACAGGACAGTGTCCAGGTGGGTTTTAAACAGCTCCAGAGTGGGAGACTCCACAACCTCTCTGGGCAGCCTGTTCCACCCTCAAAGTAAAGAATTTCCTCCTCTGTTTAGATGGAACTTCCTATGTTCAAGTTTGTGCCCGTTACCTCTTGTTCTGTCACTGGGCACCACTGAAAAAAGACTGTTCCCATCACCCTGGCACCCTCCCTTTAAATATTTACAAGCATTGATAGGATCCCCCCTCAGTCTTCTTTCTTCTAAACTAAAAAGACCCAAGTCCCTCAGCCTTTCCTCATGAGAACGATGCTCCAGTTGCCTAATCATTTTAGTAGCCCTTTGCTGGACCCTCTCCAGCAGTTCCATGTCATTCTTTCTCAATGGCTCATTCCTATTGCTCCAGTTGCTGAGAGAATTTCCAAGGGAAGGTCAGAAAGTCTGTGTAAGAAGCTACTTTGGTGATTAACTGTGCCAGTGTACTGGTTGCAGGTGCCCAGGCATGGGCAGGGGGCTGCAGAGTGGCCTCTGTGAGGAGCGGCAGGGGCTGCCCCGTGCCGGACACGGCCGATTCCAGCCAGCTCCAACAGCCCCACCACAGGGCCCCGCTCAACCCCACAGCCACCATGGTGGCACCTCAGGGAACGGGTATGTAAGGAAGTGCAGACAGTGCCATAGAGAGAGAGGGGAAGGGAACAAAAAGAATGAGAAACAGCAGAGAAAGCACCAAGGTCAGAAGAGGAGGAGGAGGAGTAGGTGCTCCACACCAGAGCAGAGATTCCCTGCACTGTGCAGCCTGTGGAGGACCCGTGCCAGAGCAGGCAAAAATCGTGAGGACAGAGCAGCAGAGAGGAACCTCCATGTATCAACTGTAACCACTGGATACTGGAGTGGAAGAGTGAAGTTGAGCCTGGGAAAGGGAGGAGGAAGAGGTGTTGTTTTAATGTTTGTGTTTGTTTCCCACTGTCCAAATTAGTAATTACATTTTTGTGAGTTAATTTTGCCCGAGTCTGCTTTGTCCATGACAGTAATTAGTAATCAACCTGTCTGTCTTTTTCTTGACCCACAAGCTTTCCCATTCCTATTCTTCCTATCTTCTCCCCTGGAGGGGAGAGGTGAGCGAGAGGCTGGGTGGGAGTTCGACTGTTTGCCAAGGCTAAGCCACCACCGCTGGTTCTTACACAGCTCCTATACACCTCCTACTAAATGGCCACAAATTGCTATTTGTCCTACATTTAGGGGCTCCACTTAAAACACAAGGCAGGACACACATAACTTGTACCTCGCCAAAAAGATTTATCCCATTGATCCCCAACTCTAGAACTATACTACTAGGTTTTTTATACACAGCTATTTTTTAGTTAGTATAGTCTAGTTTAGATGCCAAATTCCCTGCAGAAAAACTCTATGACACTTTGCTTTAATCCAACATAATACACGACGTGCAGTAAGCACAGTTTTGGTGGGATGTCTTTATCTGCCAGGACATAGGCATTCAGGAGAGCAGCTGACAGACTCTTCCCTTTCCTGTCTTACTTAATGCTCCGCTTCCACTTCAGCATCCCACTGTATAATCCACTCAGTATAGTGAGAAATGAGCAAAAGACTTACTCCCTTAGGGATAACAGTGGTTGTTCGAGCTGCTTTGGACTTAAGACAGTCAGCTGCTAACTGCCCACAGTTACACACCATGAGTAGCACGTCTTTCCAAGGATTCAAGATTTTGGAAGCCAAGAAAAAAAGCAAAAGGATAACATGTATTGTACTGGGAGGAGGAGAGAGGGAAGGTGTGAGGGGCTGGTAACTGACAAAATAAGAGGAAATATCAAATGCCGTATGAGGGTTCCTAGGTAGGAACTATGCATAAAAAAAAAAAGAACTTGCTAAAAATTCAGCTTTGAGAAGGTGATATTTCTGCCACTTTTTAGTTCTCCAGAAGGAAGAAACACAAAGGCAAATGAAAATATGAGGCATGTATTATTTATACACCTGAAAAGGTCACTAGATATATAGCTTTCATACCATCCTTTTATCCTGAGTCAAGTTCTCCAGAAATTCCCAATTAGCCAAATAGTTGAGTAGTCATATTATTCACCTGTAGGCAAAACCTCCCCATACAGAGTGTACCCCTCAATGCAGAAGTCTTAGCCTTTCAATTAAACAATGAAATAACATGCCCTTTTGTGGTTTTTTCTCTCAGTTTATGGATTTCTGTGTATGCTCATTGCTTGTGATGCATCCTCCACACAACAATCTGTTCTGCAGTACTTGCATCTCAAGAACTGTGTTAGTTATTGCTGTAAATACTTCTCAGGAGCTTTCTTCAATTCCCAATTCTATCATTCCAAATACTATGATAGAAATGAGTAAAATTTTTAGAACACAATTTTATTTGCCTTGTCCAAAAGCCCAACAATTTCATTCACTCAGTGATGCTTCCTTTCATATTGCAAAAAATGTACGTTCCAGATATTGTCTTTAGTATGTATGGCAAAAAAGGAGGTTCTGTTTTACCAATACTCACTAGATAAAATTCGTTTACAAATTTGAGCCTGTTTCTTTGCCTGAGTTGCTTATTTTCAAAGGAAAAAAAATATGTCCTTGCTCAAATGACCAATGTGACTCTTGTGTTCCTTTTGGTTTGGTTCTTCTTGTGTGTTAAGAAAAAAACAAGTGGTCTAATTTTCTATAGATTAAAGGATATTCTGCCCACAGGCAAACTTCCTTCCAGATTTGTTTTTACCTGAAACCTTCACTTAATTTTCTCTCAGAATATCTAATGGCAATAGGTGTGTCCTAAACCTTTGGGCTTTGTCTCAGTCACCAATAGGAAATTGTATTTGGTCATATTGTCTGATGTCTGAACCAGCAAATCACTGAATGTGGTTAGTAGCAGAGGTAGTAAAAAGCTTCTTCCAGATAAGCGTGATATTTGCTTTTATAATTCTAAGGTTTTCTCATTTTTGTGCTAAATTTTGCTCAGAAGTACATTTATTCTCCCATCTACCCCATGCTAAGCTCCAGCGAGCAGAAAAAGCAAACATTCTTTGAAAAGAAATCACCAAACTGAAAAATTGTAATTATGGTAAAGGGTAAACAGAAACACTTTAATCAGCTGCTTTTTTATTCTGGGGAGGGCATTACAAAATGAAGGTCATCTTGGTTTTGGACCTGTGAAAGAAACGGGAAAATAAAGCTGCTGGGATTAATACTCCAACACACTTTCCAACTGAATGACAAAAATATAAATGCACACTTATTGTGCAACCCACCTTCCGTGCTTTTTTTCCTTCAGAAGATGAACAATGCAAAGGAGGAGTCTTGAGTACCATGCTGTTAAATTAGAGCTTAGCTGTAGCATTTCAATGAAGAAAAGGCAGCATGAAGACAACTTGATGAGAACCTTCCACATGCCTCTCTAAATATCGCATCCTCCTGTCAAAGTGATCTGGCCACCCTTTCTCAAAACAACTGAGTCTCTTTGTTCTCTCCTTGACCTTGATGTGAGTGGGTGTAAGTGTGGCTTGAGAAAATATGAATAAATCACTACTGCTTGGTGATTTCTTAGTGTGGAAGTCAATACATTGTTTTACTGTCATATATATCTGTATATATGTGTGACTGTATACATAGGTATAATATACTTGCACATCTGCCACTGAGATTTTAATGAGAATGACAACGTGTTCTCTGATAGGTCAAATTAGTAAGCTAGAACAAGGAAGCTGGAGTGGTGAGTCAAATAACATTAACTGTTCTTTTCAAATTCACAAAAAAATACAAAATAAAATAAAACGTAGAAGAGGAAAACTAATTAAAATATCTGCTTTTCTAAGAAGACTTAAAGACCCTAACTGTTTAAATCAAGCACATCTTCCTTTTTATTTAATTGTCAAGAGTGTTTCCCCAGTAATGCTTTGCCAACTTATTTAACATCTCTAGGCACAAGTAATAGAAGTTAATACAGTTCTATAGACCTTAAGGCCCTTTGGATCCAACCCTGAATCCACTTTTTTTAACTGAATGATTGTTTAGCTAATCATTTTGGAAGCTTCCCCAAAAAGTAGAAAAGAAAATTGAAGTACCAAAGCATTTTTCCACGTATTAGTTTTCAAAGCAAAGTCAGAAAAGGCACTTGGAAAACTGGTACCAACGGCAGTGAGGTTATTAAATGCTAGATGACACTGAAAATGAAACATCTGGGTACTTCAGCTTACAGGAAATAAAACCAACCGAATGGATCTAATTTGCCTGAAACTTAACGATATAAGTTTAGCATTAAGTCTAGCGTTTTCAGTTTATAGCAGTGCTGTTGATGCCCTACAGTTTCAGTGCATTACAGTTAGTGAGAATGATGAGTCCATGTAACCAAAGGCAGAAATATCATCAAATTAATCCAAGTATGGGAGACAAATTCACATTTTTCATCTGTTGTGTGCAGCTGTATCATGGAGTGTAGTGATTGGCATACTACAATAAAAATGGTTTCTGCAATTTAGTTGACATCGTAAATTCTCTGAAAAAAAATGCAGCAATAGAGCAGATCAGGTTTGAGTATGACCCTATCTGACGACTTTCACCCTGCATATCAAGACCTCTACTATGAACAGCTTCTGTAGCCTGTAATCATTGTCAGTCTTTTGCTTCCAAGAACGTACCATTCTCTGCTTTGGTTTAGATATATGCATATTTTCAGTGTTAAAACTGTACTCTAACATTTGTTGTCTAATATTAACATGTTGTAAAAATTAAATCATTGGCTAAGATGCAAAGACTTAATTTTAGTATGGAGCTTATATTTTAGGCTTATAATGGAAGTATCAGTATAAGCAAGTTTTGTATTTTATTTTTAAATCAGCCACTTCAATAGGTTTGGGGTTTTTTTTTTTGTTATATAACTGACTTAACCAAAACTTTTGAGTGAAAGAAAATTATTTAAACTAAATTGGGAGGCTGTTTGATACTTTTGCTAAGATCACTGAGTAAAAGCATGGAAGACATTATCCAGTATTTTCGTGAACTTTAAAAGTTGTTTTTAAAAAATAGCAATGCATAATTTAATCCAGAATCACATGACATAGATGCTGTCTTCTGAGATGACAGCAATGACTGCTTTTTACACTGGCAATGTCATCTTACCTGTTGATGGCTCAAATATGAATCACTTGAAAAATAGATTTAGTGGAGCTAAGCTGTATTAGCAATCTGAGGACATAGCTTTCACAGTCATTGCGAAAATAGCATGCAAAGACCGATGAGATGAAATGCCTGTGTATGTGTGGATGCAGCAAGGCACCTATACTCCTGTGGACACACATATGCAGAGAGCCAAGCACTCTTCTTCAGCATACATTTGTAAATTCATGGGATTTAAAGCCAAAATAGGCCTTTATATTTCATCTTGTGGCCTTTTCTATCAAGCTGGAATAAAACACAACTGTTTAAAGTCCATCTTGGACAACCTAACAAAAAGTTTGTAGATTAAGCACTCTCTTTTTGCCATGCTGTCTGTATTTATAAGAGGTCTCAGTCTCCACTGCTAACCTGTCTCATCATTTCACAAACACAACTATCGTCATTTTAGTAAGGGTTTACGTTAGTGTTCTCCCATTGACACTGACATCTCTCATTGATGAAACTATGTCAATTTATTGTAATATGTGACTCTCAAAATTGGATTTTGCCTACTGTGAAGACCCATAGGAGGCAGAGACCTGAAAAAATCCCTTCACTGTGGTTCATTGATGAAGCTATGTCAATTGTTCTTGTATTTGACCCTGAAAATCAGATTTTTACTACCATGAAGACCTGTAGGTGTCACAAATTCAAACAAAGGCCATCACTGGTGTTCTCCAGGAGAGGAAAAAGTGGAAAAGCTGTAAAGCTTTTTATTTTGGAGATGATCACCTAGAATAACAGCTTAGTTGATATTTGATGTGCACATGTTTGTACCTTGAAATTTAATGTTTGTGTGTTAAAATTCACTGAGTTACATTATTTTAAAGATTAAAAACAAACTTTCTTTTAGTGGGAAGCCTTCCAAAGTATCCAAATTAGTGGCTCTTTTATGAAGCCAATTTTAGACTTGTGAGAATGAAGCCTAGGGGCAAACTATTGAGTGGAAAATTCTGCATGTGAGAATAAGAGGTTAAGAGCACAAACATGAGTGCAACTGAGCTAGTGGGATCTTTACTTACTGAGGAAGACCTTCTTCTATTCCTTGCCTCTCCAGCTGAAAGGGGAGACCAGACTTGCAAAGATTCAGTCACCCCAGGAAGCAATGAATTATAGAATCATAGTATCATACAATCATTTAGGTTGGAAAAAGGCCTTTAAGCCCATCGAGTCCAACCATTAACCTATCACTGCCAAGTCCACCACTAAACCATGTCCCTAAGAAAGTGCCACATCTACACGTCTTTTAAATATCTCCAGGGATAGTGACTCAACCACTTCCCTGGACAGCCTGCTCCAATGCTTGACAACCCTTTCAGTGAAGAAATTTTTCCTCATATGCAATCTGTATCTCCCCTGGTGCAACTTGAGTCCATTTCCTCTTGTCCTGTTGCTTGCTACTTGGGAGAAGAGACTGAAATCCACCTCGCTACAGCCTCCTTTCAGGTAGTTGTAGAGAGCAATAAGGTCTCCCATCAGCCTCCTTTTCTGCAGGCTAAACAATCCCAATGCTGTTCCTCATAAGACTTGTGCTCTAGACCCTTCACCAGCTTCATTGCCCTTTGAACATGATCCAGCACCTCAATGTCTTTCTTGTAGTGAGGGGCCCAAAACTGAACACAGTATTCGAGGTGTAGCCTCACCAGTGCCAAGTACAGGGGGACGATGACTTCCTTAGAGCTGCTGGCCACACTATTTCTGATACAGGCCAGGATGCTATTGGCCTGAGAAGCAGGAGAACAGTGGAAGCAGATGAGAACAAAGTCAAAGCTCAAGGGACTTGAGGCCCTGGGCTATTCAGAGGTTAAGGAACCCAAAATAACATAAGGTCACTTCTAAAAAGATAAATTTTGGCACCCTCAAGCATTTTCTATTCTTTCTTGGGACCATAACATTCAATTTTGCAGGTATTTCTGAGGACTTATCTTTGGAAGTACAGTGTTCATGTTCAGTTTTACGAACAGGGAATTCAATCCATTTCCCTTGCAAACCACAAGCAGGCTGCATCTACTTTTGTTTAATTATTTTTTATAATAGCTTTGATGAATATCAGTCCCTGATCAAATCAATTGGCGTAGCACGCATAAATCTGCAGCTATACAGCCAAAGCTTCTGACCCTCCAGAAAATTAGCATTCTCTCTTCCTTCCCTCTCTGTGTCTGGAAAGCACTCAAATACATCATTCTGTCTGTACTATCCTCTGCTGATGGACAAACGTCACCCCAAACCACTTTGACTGTTAGTTCCTCTGGGGAAATAAGAATTGCCTCTCTACGGTGTGATCCCAGTGCTCTTTGGAAAACTGATGATCGTGTGCTTGATAATTACTATACAACGAAGGCTTGCTCCTGTGATGGGTTGGAAACCTTGACCCTTCCTGCAGACTGAACTGCTGTCACCTCACAGGGAAGTAATTACCACTCCCACCAGATATGGTCTCAAAGGTATTTATGCAGATGGGGCTAATCATGGTTGTGAAGACTGAGGGTCATTTGCTTCATGAGTTTGTCAGAACCAGGGTAGTTACCCCCAGCTCGTGCCAAACAGGGCACCCAGGCAGACTGCTCCTGAGCTCTCCTAGGCTGGTTGGTCTGTTAATTGCCATTATTAGTAACCATCATTTGCTATATATTTGCACAGGGCTTGGCTCACATCTTATTGTGAACAATAACATTGTAATAATATATATTAGTAATTATATATTATTATAATGGCAATTCAGCTAAAAACTCATCTGGTCTTTAACTATTATGAGTCCAATGTATATTACTGGGTTGATACTTTTCTTAACCTGAAAACTGACAAAAGCAAAACAGTCACTGTTAAGCTGATCTAATTCAAAAACTTTAAAATATGTGGGATTACACAAAAAGTGTAATGAGTTCTATCCCCTTGTCCAATTTCAATGGACAATAATTTATATTATATCCTCACAGGTAAAAGAAAAGAAAACAGAAGGGCCCAGATCTCATCACTGTGCCTGACAGAAAACCAACTGTTCATCCCAAAGTTAATTAATTTTGCTCTTTTCTCCTCCTTTAATATGTCCAAAGGCATCTTCAGATGTTTAATTTTTGTTCCATTGGAACAAATATTAGATAATGCTTCTGTTATTTTTTGTTAAAGAAAAAAAATAAACACTACTATCCCATGAGACAATGAAGTAGATTCTATCTAAGCTGTAGGAAGAGATGTGCAGAGCCTGATATCACACCAGTAAAACTTTTTCCTTCCCACAGCTCCTTCCTCAGCCTTCCACAAGATTCTATGAAACAACATTTGTTCCATTGCCTGCTTCTGCCACTCTCATGACAGAATAGAAAACAGCTCACAGTCTTTTTAGCCATTAATTTTTCTTGCAAACAACAGCCCGGGGCTTAATACTTCTTCCTTTGTGCTGTACAAAAGTATAACCTCATATAATAATACCAGGAATTCTCTGTGTGAAACAAATATTTGTATATAATAAATCTTCTTTTTCCTGCAGAGTAGGCATCATGTCTCCTGGTCTATATGATGTAGTACTTCCAACAAATGTGATTCTGGTTGCTGACTAAAATTCCAATGTGCAAGGATAAAAAGAAGAAAATGTGCATACTCCTCTCACTGCAGAAATAAAGATGGGATCAGAGAATCATAGAGTCATAGAATCATGGAATCATAGAATAATCTAGGTTGGAAAAGACCTTTAAGATCATCAAGTCCAACCATTAACCTACCACTGCCAAGCCCGTTGCTAAACTATGTCCCTAAGCACCACACCTGCACCTCTTTTAAATACTTCCAGGGATGGTGACTCAACCACTTCCCCGGGCAGCCTGTTCCAGTGCTTGACAACCCTTTCAGTGAAGAAATTTTTCCTAATATCCATCCTAAACCTTCCCTGCATTAGATTCTCTGCCTACACTCCAACTATCAGAAAACAATAGAAATATTGAAGGGGTTTGATTAAACACCAGACAATTTCTGGTTGTAAAGATAATCAGTGGAAAATTGGTAGACTCCACAGAATATTCAGAAGTTTTAAAAGAAAGATTAGATAAACTTGTCTCAGGAGTGACAACATTATAGCTGATCCTGCCTAGGGGCAAGGATGGTCACCTCACAATGTCCATTCTAGCCCTACACGCTGTAATTGAGTTAGCGTATATCCTTAACATTTTTCTTGGTGTAACAATAAATTCTGAAATGCCAAGGAAGTATGCACTTTGCCAAAGTCAACCACCTTCCAAAACAGCATTTGAGCTGCTTTCCTTGAAACAGTTGCATTCTGACATTCAATACTATGTCATATTTTCAAATACATTTGAAAATTTTGGGCTACATTAAGCTTATTTCTGGTAATTCAGACCTTACTTCAGTAGTAAAACTGTTGTGAATCCCAGTGACACAACTGCTTTTCCAGGAACCTTGGGTAGCACCAACATCTAGAAATGAAATCCTGTTATTTCAGATTCCTGCAGCTGGACAAGCTTCTGCACCTGCAGCTGTCCTAATTTGTAGAGCGATAGAGTAATGAGAAAAAAAAATCCAACTGTATTATAGAGAATAAACCTATAAAACAAATTGTGAACAATCTCTGAGGCTATATTTCTCATTTCCTAATAGGTCACAGTGAAGATGAGTTGCTAGACAAAAGGAGAACAGCTAAAGCTCAAAGTGACTACAGAACTGTGTCACTCAAAGGACACTTTGAATGTGATTTGTCTCACTGAACTTTATCTCTGGTTTGTCAGATGTTCCATCTAAAGTAGGTGCTCACTCAGTGATAAGTCTGGAGTGAATGAAGAGAGACTAGTAACTCCTGATGACAGTTCACGTATTCTGCAATAAATATCTGAGAGGTGGGATGAATCACCCATGAGAGGAGATCTTTCTTCATTTGCAGTATTCTTAACTAGCTAAGAGCAGATCTCTCTAGCTTTCATAAGGCTAAAGCTATATGAGATTCATCTATGATACTATGATGCTATGTGCCCAGAACTAAAGCTAGAAATGGATGTGCTTTCAGTATACAACCATAATCTTTATGAATGGAAAAAGCATAATACAGAATTCTCTGTATTTCTGTCAGCTTTTAGTTGCCAGAAATAAAAGTATTCACATTAGATTTGTTACATTAGTGTCATTTCTCTCTTCTCACTCCCTCTGCTCTTTTAATTCCATGTCACCTACATGTCGCAGGAGTAAGTTTCCACTAGACTTTCTGATTGCCTTTTTCTTTTTCTCACCGAGTGAAGAGGTGACATTTCGCCAAGGCCACCACTATTTACGTAAGTATATGTAGTGAATGAAAATGGAACAAGCATAACTTGGATTTGTAGACTTTGCCTTTTTGTTGTAAAGGAGGTGGGAGAGAGACAATACAAGGGTTTACTGATGTTGAAAATATATACTTTCATAACAGAGTTACTGCAGACTCAAAAAAGCCATCTCTGAGTAACAACACTTGCTTCTAAGTCACTGGTCCTATGAACAACAGGCTGCTTTACATTTCCCTCCTGTTTTCTCTTCAGGAACGAAAGGAAGTAACATAATATACAGTCTAAAAGGAAGAACATAGCCAGCAGCCGGGTGGGATTCAAACAACATGAGCATAAATCAGCTCAAACTCTGAACAATATTTTTACAGTATTCTCTGACTGCCCCCACCCCCACGGAACTATGTAGAACATAAGGATTGTTTGAATTGTTTGGGACATTATAAAAACCTAGGGAAATTTCTCTTTTTTACTGATACCGCATATATGGGGTTTTTTTCCTTTGACTTATTAAAATTGCTTCAAATTTAGAGAGGTGTAAACCACTCATTTCCTAATCAGTGATTCATTCTTCTGCACAGACACTGATGAAACCACTGCAGCAATAATATTCCCGTTCAGGAGTGAAACTTTAGCAAAGGCTTTCCTCTCAGCTTGAAAGTCTGAATTTGCACCACTGAAGTCAACTGAGACATTTCCACTCCTCAAACCACTGTAAGGTCAGGTCCTGAAAGTACAGCTGCCAGCCAGGTGCAATACAAAAGGCAGTGTACCTCCCACCGTGTGGATGCAGAATATTTGTCCCTGAACCTCTCCTCTCTCAGTGGTGAGCTCCTCAACTACAACACTGAGAAGACCAAGCCCACGCTGGGCTATACTTATCATTGGTTGTCCAGAGTGCAAGATAATTCTGCTGTTTCAGCTATGTACCAAACATGACAAGTTGAGAGCTCTGAATGCATGGTCCTGTCATGCTTCCTACATCTTTAATGAAAGTGAGCATATTCTACTCCGGCCTTAGCATATCATAACATCCAGAGTGATTTAAAAATATCAGCCCCTCTGGTCTTTATCACTGTTAGTGACAACACTGTCTTTTTAAGGGTTTTTTTTTTTTTTTGTCTAATTCCATTTTTTTCATCTGCACCATGCCTACTGGAGAAAAGATTCCCAATTCTTCTCTTGAACTTCAGAAAAAAACACCCCTGCTTTCATAGATATGTCAGTCTGAGGCAAGAGCACGGACAAGTTGTAGGAGGGAGGGAAGCCTGGAGTCTGGACCCCCGTATCCCCATATCATTTTCTTTTATAAAGAGAGACAACTGTTTGACTATCCTTCAATATCCTGATGAAACAGAACTACTTCAGTTGATACTGAATGTGTACAGAACAGAGCAATAATATATTTCTCTATACAACATGCTGTGAAGCTGTTTATTCTGGTTGTTGAACCAGAAAGAGGGTTGTAGATACATGAAAAAGGTTTTAAGAAAAATTTAGGTCCATAAATGAAATACTCACCAGATACCTTCCTGTTCGATCTGATATCTTCATGTACCTACAAGGACATTTCTGACAAAGCGTAAAACTGTCAAAACCTGTTTGAGGTATCTCACACTCATGATGGCCAAATCAAGCTCCAGGAGACAGAGTAGCATGAAGGTCCTTGCAGGACCCAACCCGGCATACATACTCAGAACAAGCTTCAAGTATAATAAATGAATATACACACACACACTGAATTTTATATTATTGTACTGAATAAGCCATTATACCTCTCAACTCCTGTCTACTGCTGACACTGTTGTCAAAATTTCTTAAGCATGTTTGAAGGTCTGAAGGAATCCATTTTCTCAAAGAAACTGATTTAGATACAAGGTCACGTAATATGTGTGTGTGTACTCTAAATGGGTCTATGGAATTGAATAATCACCCCACCCCAAAATATTGTACCATGCCAGAATGAATTCATGGAGACCATATCTGCAGTTTTGCCTATAGAATACTAAATACGTTACTGATACTGAATATGTTACTCAATTCTTTATTTACAAGCTACCCAAATATACTAGTTTATTAGATTAAATTACCTTTCCATTCCAAGAGATTTTTAGATCAGAATTTTTTTTTTTTTGGTATGTAAACAAAAGATTGACAGTCCTCTGATAAACAGAAAATAGGAAAATAAGTTTGAAAAATTTTATCTTTCTCTTCTTTTGCAGTTTTTTCCTCTTACTTTTCAATAGATTTTTCCTTCACACTTTTCAGAAAAGCTTGGATTTGTACTAAGATCCCATGTGCTGGCAATTTTCGTAATAGAAAAAAAAAATTTAATGATATGCAGAGTAAAAACAATGTAATTCCAGCTATTCATGATAAATGCATTCGTGGTTTTAACGTTTCCCTTATTAGTACCTTTTCCATGTGACTAAGGTATAATAAATATATAGTATAACACTGTTAAAGGATTTCTATTACTAATTATTTTTAGTGCTTGAACTTGTTGATAAAATTAATGAAATGTTCACTTAAGTGAAAAATTATGACTGAAATCAGGTTAATAAGACCTCTTTAATAAATCAAAAGACATTTTTATTTGGCATTTTTGTGCTGTAGATAAGCAAGAGTTCCAATGAAACACCAATTGATTAATAAAAAGCAGGCAAGTGACAGAATTTCTGAATGCTCCATGTGCTTCATTTAGCATATGATAAATGAAAGATTTTATGTAAAATTGTAATGTGTAGACATTAATCTGCTTATTCTTTTTTGTGTTAACATAAAGTCATAATAAGGCTTTCCATACATACTTTACATATGGAGTGTATTCAAAGGAGTATATACGTGAAGGGTTGATGGTGACCTGTGTTGCAGTTCACTTAATTACAGCACAACTGAAAGGGCTGACATTACACACAAGTTCTTCTGTTGTTGGATGAAATTCAAGGCTTAAATTTATCATCATCCTGTCTCTAAAATTTGGCTTTGCTTTGTTTCTCCTCCTTGTGCGTGTTTTAATAAAGAGTTAGTCACTGACTCAAAGGACATGTCCAAATACATAATTGCTCCAAGAGCAACAGAGAAAGAAGAGGCAATTTAAAGAATTAAATTGAAAGTCATTTATTTTTCCTTTTTCTGTGATGGAGAAAAAAAAGGCCTATCTAGCCAACAGTATTGTCTCAACCACCATAATTTCTCTTTCCAATACAGCATTTTTGATATAATGTTTCTATTTCCGTACTGTTAAAATTTATGGATTCTTCTCCATTCCACAAGAAAATAAACTAGGTATTTTCTGACCGTTCAAAACTTTGACTAGTGGATTTTCTCCCATTCTAACTTCCTACATTCTCACATCTTCTTCAGTCTCTTACCTATTCAATATATTGAGGCAAACTTCAGTCATTCCATCTGCCACTATGATCACACTGAATTCCTCTTCAGATCTCTCCAGTGAATTCTCTGCACCAAATACATTATATTTTGGTGCCATCTCTTTTTTTCATGCTCTGGATAATTTATTTCCCATACACATTCCTGTGGTGTCTTTTTTGGATTAATATGTGAATAAGGAGTACTATTTTACAAAAGTTATCCTCAGGAGTTAATTAACATCTATTGTGCAATTCCAGTTCAGCTTTGTGGTAGTACTGAAAGCCAAGTACACGCAAATAGTATAAACACTGAATTATTTCCAGATCAGAGCACTTATCCGTTACAATTATGAATATTTGCATATGAATAGAATCAAATGTTGTAATGCTGTAAGGATGGCCCAGTCAGGCAAGAGAGGTAAGAGGTAAAACCTGTTCGTTTCCCTGGTTATTGCAAGTGTTGTCCACATATCATAGAATCATAGAATCATAGAATTGTCTAGGTTGGAAGAGATCCTTGGGATCATCAAGTCCAACCATCTCTACAAAGTTCTCCTCTACACCATATCCCCCAACACCACATCTAAACGTCTCTTAAACATATCCAGGGATGGTGACTCAACCATTTCCCTAGGCAGCCTATTCCAGTGCCCAACCACTCTTTCTGTGAAAAATTCTTTCCTAATGTTCAGTCTAAATCTACCCTGTTGGAGCTTGAAGCCATTCCCTCTGGTTCAGTCATTAATTACCCATGAGAAGAGACCAGCACCAACCTCTCTACAGTGCCCTTTCAAATAATTGTAGAGAGTGATGAGGTCTCCCCTCAGCCTCCTCCTCCTCAAACTAAACAGTCCCAGCTCCTTCAACCGCCCTTCATATGATTTGTTTGCTGGGCCCTTCACCAGTTTTGTTGCCCTCCTCTGCACTCGCTCCAGCACCTCGATATCTCTCTTGTATTTGATGACACAAAACTGGGAGGAGTGGCTGACACGCCAGAAGGCTGTGCTGCTTTGCAGCGTGACCTGGACAGGCTGGAGAATTGGGCAGAGAGAAACCTGATGAAATTCAACAAGGGTAAGTGTAGGGTACTGCATCTGGGGAGGAATAACCCCATGCACCAGTACAGGTTGGGGGCTGACCTCTTGGAGAGCAGCTCTGTGGAAAGGGACCTGGGAGTCCTGGTGGACAACAGGATGACCATGAGCCAGCAATGTGCCCTGGCGGCCAAGAAGGCCAATGTCATCCTGGGGTGCATCAAGAAGAGTGTGGCCAGCAGGTCGAGGGAGGTCATCCTCCCCCTCTACTCTGCCCTGGTGAGGCCGCATCTGGAGTACTGCATCCAGTTCTGGGCTCCCCAGTTCAAGAAGGACAGGAAACTGCTGGAGAAGGTCCAGCAAAGGGCAACGAAGATGATTAGGGGATTGGAACATCTCTCCTATGGAGAAAGGCTTAGGGACTTGGGTCTCTTTAGTCTAGAGAAAAGAAGATTGAGGGGGGATCTTATTAATACTTACAAATACTTAACGGGAGGATGCCAGGGGGATGGGAACAGTCTTTTTTCAGTGGCGCCCAGTGATAGGACGAGGGGTAATGGGCATAAACTTGAACATAGGAAGTTCCATCTTAACATGAGAAGGAACTTCTTTACTTTGAGGGTAATGGAGCACTGGAACAGGCTGCCCAGAGAGGTGGTGGAGTCTCCCACTCTGGAGAACAATACTCGAGGTGTAGCCTCACCAGTGCTGAGTACAGGGGCACAATCACCTCCCTACTTCTGCTGGCCACACTATTTCTAATACAAGCCAGGATGCCGTTGAGCTTTCTTGGCCACCTGGGCACACTGCCGGCTCATATTCAGCCACTTGTCTATTAGAACCCCCAGGTCTCTTTCTGCCAGGCAGCTTTCCAGCCACACTTCCCCAAGCCTGTAGCGCTGCATGGGGTTATTGTGGCCCAAGTGTAGGACCTGGCACTTGCCCTTGTTGAAACACTTATGATGCTAAAGCCAACCTTCAGGCAAAACGAAACATGAAAAAGGGGGAAGAAGCATCACCTAACATTGTGAAACTACTGAAAGCAAAGGAGGTATTTGGCAGAGTTCATTTAGCATACTTATTAGGTTATAACCATATTGGAGTCTATGACACAGCTAGGTAAGTGAGTTAATTAGGATCTTGGAAGCATCTTTAGAAATAGCTTGGGTAAGTCTGAAGTGCACTGCATTGCATTAGGTACGCCAGAAGGGTCCTACTCACTCTGTACTTTCCCTAAAACAACTGGATTGGAATATACAGTCTTGAATGAGAAGTCAGGAGGATTTCAGTTATTCTGTCACACTCTATAAGCACTTAACTGCACGAATGGAAATAAGTCACTCAGTACACACCACAGCAAAAACAGTCTCTACGAAGGCAATAAAACAGCACAACACTTAACAAGACTAGAAAATTTTTCCACTGGAACAGAAAAATTGACATATTTTTGCTCTGTTTAGACCAATGTCTGTCACTGGCAGAAGATGTCTAGGAAATAGTACAATAGGGTGGATGCATAATATTTTCTTTGGAAATTCAACAACATGTAGAAATAAGTTTCCTGAATTAGGGTTGTCTGTCTAGTTAGTAACCTTAAACAAATTCTTCTTTCATGAGTTTAACCAGTTTTTAAAGTCTGTAAAATACTAGCAATCAAAATATTTTGGAGTGAATGGGCTCCACTGTTTAATAGCACGCTGTGTGAAGAATCATAGCCTTTAGTTTGTTTTCATCTGCCACTTACTATTTTCATTTGATTGACCTCCATTTTTGTACTAGAAGGCAGTGTAAAGTAATTTCCTATTTCTGTCCTTTCTGATACTCCTGACTTCATGGTCATCTTTTATATCCCCGTTCATACTTTGTTTTTCAACCTGAAGAGTCCAAGTCTACATTGTCATTCATCATTGAAGTAATGTTGAAAAGGGGATGTGTTTATTTGTGCTGTTTTATTGAGGTAAGAATTAAAGTTTTGCTGGTATAATTTTTTTAATCTACAAAAAATTGCCAAGAAATCCATGTGTTACTTTCCACTAATACAGATGCTCCAAAATGGATTTCCTCTGAGGGTGCTCTTTTTCAGGTGTTTGCTTGAGAACTGGTGTCTGCGTTATGAAGATCTGCAGTGCTGGAGAAAAAAGAAAGATCTTTTTGGTAGTGGCTTTTCAATAAACCTGTGGGACACCATACGTTAGGGTTTTAGCATGCATGGTTAATGCACTAAGGACTCTGTAGCTTCCAGCACCGTGAGCAACGCTGGACATGCAGTGCTGCTCGACCCTTCATTAAGAAGCACCTACTTTCTTACTGTTATAAATAAACCCTAAGAATAGGCTGTGTGTTGGAATAATTCAGAATGAAACATCTGGTTCCCTTATAGAAGTTCTTGCCATAGAGACATCATCTTCTTTGTGAAAATTTGGCTGTGCCTGAGAGGCTTAATTTTAATAAGGCCATTAGGCTGGAATACAGCAGTCTTATTGTGTATATCAGGCTTGGAAACATCAGGGAGGGTGGGAATACTGCCAACATATAGATTGCCAACATACAGCTAAATTACAGTGGGGAGGTACACCCTTCTACCACAATGGAGGACCCCAGGAGCGGTTGTATCTATCTAGCAGATTAGGTAAAATCAGTCACAAGAAGTATTCATGTGTAAAATGATGGAATACAGTTGACACCTGTATTTCAACTTACCCAATTTATGTCTGTAAAAATAAACAGTGTAGGTTGGAGTGATGTGTTATGAGGCGTAAGAGTGCAACAGAACAGGACCACCCAATAAAATAATTCTTCTCCAGCAACTCTTGAAAACTTAACTATTCATTTTTCACACCATGGTGCTTAGAGAACATGTTGTTGGTAGCTCACTAAATTTTACAGTCAAACAGCTGTAGAGGTCAGGAGAATAGCAATGGGATACCAAGACTCAGTCCTGAAAACTGGTTTCAAGCCAGACCTGGCTGCTACTGCCTGAGCATTATTTCCACATGACAGTGCAGCCAGCTGTGAAACAAATTATTTTCCCAGTTCAATTCCTAAAGAGAAGAAGCCCACATTACAAAACCCAATACTACCCCTGGCCATTCTTGGTCCGTTCATCAGCAGTTTCTGCTGTTCCAATTTCCTTGTGCATTAAGGCCATATCTATTCTTTCAGTGAATGAAATAAGGAATTAATTGCCCTGATGAGCCAATGGGAGAACTTTGCAACATCAACCAACATCTGTTCTGCACCAGCTGTATGGCATATGCAGGTACAGTTGACTTCCACCCACCACTGACAACAGCACCTTCATAACCTGAATGAAAATCTAAGATTGAATTTCCCAGAGGAAATAACACTGAGTTAATAATTAATATTATTGAGTTAATAATACTGTTTGAAAAGCAAACATTTCAATCACAATAAAGACAATCAAATGTGCCTCCAAGAATACAGTTACACCATACATGGAGAAACTGTTTATTGGAAAAGTTGTTGTGTGAACAAAATAGCAACAGTAATGGCTGACAACTAATATATCAAGAGAATTCAGAGGTTTCCATGTTCTTCAAGGGGGGAAATAGAATCAGCATATTCTTCTTCACTTTCTTTTGTGAAAATAACAATAATAATATTTTTTTTAGACAAAAGTCTAAACAAAATGAAAACACAGTGAGACTTTTCTATTCATCACTCTCACAAATATGTTTTCTATTCCACCATTCTTTCAGTAGCAATGGAAATCTTCTTTCATTCTATGGCTTCTTTTTTATTTTTTGATGATGGGTATGATCTCTAAAATGGAAGGGTGGGGCAGGGATTTCTGTTTTTCACCTATGCTTCAGCACATGCTAGGATTCTGGTGCACAGCACCACATTACCTCAGTCTTGCAATCTTTTTAAGTATTCAAGAAATTGCTTACTTTCTCTCTTATCTCTTTTTTTCCCCTTCTCTTTCTTCTCCTCAGGAGGGGAAGCATTTCTTTTCTGAAGGGGTGGATAGGATGGATCACATTCTTGTCTTCTCCGCTGCAACAAAGGAAAAAATATTATAAACTTTTGTTGAAATATTTCAAGGAAAACCAAATTTATGTAAAAGTTATATTCATGAAGGACAATTTTTTTCTGATAAACTCTACTAAGTATGTATGTATTTGAGGTTTTTCCTTTGTTTCCTACAGTAACTATTCCTTCAGCATGAGCTTAAGCATCTTTTTCTGCACAGGAGACCTATCTCAGAATAAGTTAAAACACAAGTTAAACAAGTATACTAATAGATTATTTACAGAATAACATAATGGTTACGGTTGGAAAGGACCTCTGGAGACCATCTGGTCCAATGCCCCTGCTCAGTCAAAGCCCCCGAGAGCCTGTTGTCCAGGACCATGTCCCATTATTCCCCTCTTTTCCTGTCTTCAGTAGTCTTTCTTAGTGTAGTCTTTCCTATCTGGTATGAACTCATGTTTCTCAGAAAGAGATTAAGTCTAGGAAACAGCCTCAAGTTGCACCAGGGGAGATTTAGCTTGGATATTAGGAAAAAATTCTTCACCAAAAGGGTTGTCAAGCATTGGAACAGGCTGGCCAGGGAAGTGGTTGAGTCGCCATCCCTGGAGATATTAAAAAGACGTGTAGGTATGGTGCTGAGGGACACAGTTTAGTGGTGGACTTGGCAGTGGTAGGTTAACAGTTGGACTCGATGATCTTAAAAGTCTTTTCCAACCTAAATGATTCTATGATTCTAAACCAAAGCAAACCACTTATGCTGCAACAAGGAAGTCCTCATGGAACTATGGTATAACTATGCTGATTATCATTATTAAGACTTTCACATGTACTAATATCATTAACAAATCTTTTATGCATAGCCAAATTCCTAGCTTCTAGCAGGAAGCCTACACGTAATGATACCTGCTCCACTGTTGAAAACATTGGTTTTACAGTTCAGTACTTACCATGGCTTATGGGGCAGGTACTATGGTAAACCACTCTTTTTGGTACTGGAAAGCATACTGCCAGATTAGAGGCTGATTTAAATTGAAAGCTACATATCTGGATTTGGATCGATCTATTAATATTAGGTAATTAATCTATCCTACTAACAAAGTGTATACTATTAAGATAAGGCTCTTTTGTGCTTGCTGGCTCTGCATCTAGGTTCACCTTTCCCTAATGTTTAAAGTTGACTAGGTCTTAGAGCTTGGTCAAGGCAATTTTGTTGTGGATGCCCCATCCCTCAAAGTGTTCAAGGCCAGGCTGAATGGGGCTTTGAGAAACCTGGTCTAGTGGAAGATGTCCCTGCCCATGGCAGGAGGGTTGGAACTAGATGATCTTTAAGGTCCCTTCCAACCCAAACTAGTCTATGATTCTATGTTTCTATGATTCTGAGTGATTAGTGTATATCCTCATTTCTCCCAGGATATTTATCAGCAAAATATTTCCAGCTAGATGGGACACTTGGACAATTATAAATGTATTCCCCATTGCCCATTGTGTGTGCTGACCTTTGCTGAGGTTTTGTTGTATGTTCTCCATTACATCATAAGCAATCATGAAATAGAGAAAACGCAGCCATCTTTGGCACCATTTATTTGTCTTCGTTAGGTACTTGCAACAGAAGTGACAAATACCAAAGCAATGCTACCAATAATAGTTTTTCTTCCTGGTACTAAAATATGTCAGAAAGAGACTAAAAACAAAATCCAGCATGGTCTGTAAGACAAATAACATTGTCATGCTACCAGGAAAAGGATGTTCATTTGTTTGTGGAAAGCAAATTCTTTAGCATACTCCAAGGTGAAATGATTTTGGCTTCTGATTCATCTGAAGTTCTCAGGTAGAGTGAAATGTCTTCAGATTTAGCCCCCTGTAGCAGTGCTAAGGCTGTCTGCATTTGACCCTTCTGTTGGGAAATCCTAGTTCAAATCTCCCAAATATTTAAGTCTACTAGCGCTCAGCTGTGCTTATTCATATCAAGTGCTTTTGTTGACTCTCCCTTGGAATCTGGTACAAATATAGTGTTAGTCTCAGGGAGAGCTGCCTAACAGTAAATGTATCATAGAACAACAGATTCACATGAAGCAGAAAAAGACTGATCACCTGAATATATAAACATGTAGGTAATGTTCCTGTATTGAGTCTTGCGTAGTGTAAGAAATGAACTAATAACTCTCAACAAGATCTATATATTTCAATAAGCTTTGTTCATGGGATGCTACACAGCTGAGAAGCCCTGACAGGATCTGAAGAAATGAGTTTATGAGTTATCATTTCTTCTCGTGCTGCTCTGTCACAGGGACAGTTTGGATCCTTTTTAACCGAATGCATGTTTACTTTCTCTCCACGAGGAATCAGATATATTAAGAAGCGGTGTGACAGCTGTACCATTTTTTCCCTTGATATCCTCTAGTGCACCAGCAAGGAAGATACAACACCACAGCAATTGACTCCCACCAAGTATATACAGACTGGAGTATATCTACTCTATTCATGTATAAATATTTAATGTAGCCAGTTAAGATAGATGCTGATTCTGATTACTCTGAATCACATTATGAAAGCATTTATCTGTAGAGAGGTAGCCTAGGCAGACTATTTACCTAACTTAGCTACCTACATTAGGTTCCTGACTTGTCCCCAAAGAATAATCAACACAAGCTTTCCAAGGAACTGCCTGAAACACAGATAATTTCTTTTCAGACTGTATAATCTGTGTTTTGATTTACATGACAGAAGTAGAGGAATGAAGTATCACAGTCAAAAAGTGCTAGACAAACCTGAGCCAGTCCTTTCAAGAAGTAATATTACTGATTCATCAGTGTGGTTATTTGCACGCTTTTTGGAACTTTCCAAATTTCACATCGACATTTGATGTCTAATATAATCCACACAACTTATTCATTCATTCCAGTACTGATTGTACTCTTCTGCATTTTTAAGCCTATCAGACTGCACATTATTTTGTCCAAGCACGAAAGTTTTACCACTCTCCACCATTGCCAACTTTCTTTCCAGAACACTTTTGTCATCAGACTTTCTTTTTTCACTAGTTCAGCAACACATTAACTGAATTAGTTCCTTCCATATAAAATTTTCATGACACATCTTTGACAAAACCATCCTTGTACGCCGTCCTATTATTTTAATTGGACTTACCTGGACTGATGTTTCCCAGAAGATTAATAACAAAATCATTTTTTTTAAATGGTCTAGTCATTTCCAAGGTATGGCAAGAAAGTATCATTGGGTATATGAGAAACTAAGGAAGAGGAAGGTGAGGATATTTGTTTGACATCATAAAGGAGAGCAGCATTATTAACGTCACACTGAACAAATAAACAAAAGACGCAAAAAAGAGTGTTGTTCTGCAGCAGTCAAGTTAATGAATGCCCCATGTCCCTCCATAATAGTAGTTCACTTCCACGCTCTTGTAACGTTCCCTGTCTCATGATGTCCCGTCAAACCCTTATGGCTTACTCCCACAATGTCATGAGCTCTCCCGATGTCACCTAGCCACATGCCACACTTCATTTTTTCAGCAAAGTAAGAGGCTGGGCAAGACAGAGCCTGTTGAAGATGTACTGATGTGCACCACTGCTTGGATGGCTTACTGCTGTTCCCATTTCCACACGCTTTTCCACCAAGAGAAGCACCAACATGGTCACCTCTCCTCTACCTAGGGACCACTTCACGTGACATTTTCTGGAACAAAGTCAATTTAAGAATTAATTCCTCTGCCAAACTTGATTGAAATTTGCCTAACAAATCAAAACTGCATAAAGAAAACAGACATGAACAGACATAAAGTCTGATCAGCTCATTTCAAAAGTGCAGACTTGTGGTTCAGTGATGATTCTGCACCAAGCCTGAAAGTTTTGCTGGCATAATATGTTACTGTTACTGTTACCTCATTGTTTTCACATTGTCTATCTTCTGTGTATGGCTCTCCTTGGACTAGAATTTGTCAGAAACTGTAACATAGTACTAGGTAAAGTTCAGATATGACTTGGCTTGAGCTATGACACGGGACACGTTTCCCATTGGAATGGTTTAAAATTTTAATTCTTTAAAGAGGATGACCTCTATTTTCCTGTACATTATTGAAGTAGAAATGCCTTATCCTTTGACATGCTGCCATTTTGGGCATTTGGTAAGTTTCCAGTTTCCAGTTGTATTAATTCATATCACCTTTACATTCTCTTCCTTTAGTCAATTAATGACAAATAAATTACAACCCTCCTCTAATTTAGGACAATGAAGTCAACTCTGCTATTTGTCAAAGGACCCTTTCACCTCAGAAATTTTCTTGAGACAATTCCTGTTGACAGGACAATTTAACAATATCTCATCTCCCTTCTTTTATCCCGCGATTCACCTCCACCTTATTTAGCAGAGGGTGGCAAACTGACAGTTTGTAGAGGCATGCAGCCATTAGCTATATTGCTATAGCTGTTGATCTGCCCTGAAAAAGCAGATTGAGACAGTTCTTAATTGAGGCCACCTTCATTTTCAGAAGCTTCATGAATCATGCTGAAAGAGCTGAATAACAAGCTCTCATCCTGTTTGGGCACGAGGCTGTCCTTATGTCCCACATAGTATCTTCTCAAATAAAACATGGGGCCTAACAAGCATTTTTCTTTAATGAACTGTTAGATTTTGAAAAGTCTGCCAGTCTAAGACTGGAACAGACAAAACCAGTGATGAAGAAAGACATAATGTATCTACAGAGACACTGATGATCCAAAATTACTTATATGTGCTTCACTGATAAACAGCAGTTCCTTCTTGGTTAGAATACTAATGGCAGACTTGTCCCAGGCTTACTAAGTAACAACTGTGATGGTCTTTTCTAATTTACCTTGATGTTCTGAGGGCTGGCAAGAACTGCTTCTGTGCAGTTTGACCCTTTATTTCACTTTTTCTTCAATAAACTTTGATTTTGAAAATAGTCCAAGATCAAATTTAAATCCAGTTCAAAAAAATGCGTACAGAGTCTGTCAACAAAATAAAAAAGTTAAACTGAAAAAATAGAAGATGTTAAGTTATTTAAGAAACTGATTCTGAAATAACAAAATTTCACATTACAACACAGGAAGCCCTGGACCCAAAGAAATATGTAATATTGTCATTCTGAGCTCAGTTATCATTTCAAAGATTAATGAATAGACAGTAAGTAAAAGTAGTACTCTTTGATTGTTAACAAAATAAAGTATTCCTTTGTATAAGAACATATGAATACTACATGCAACAGTCTGTATCAAAATCATCTATTATTCTAATAAAGACAAGTTTTAGATATGACTCCTGCAGACTAGCTCAGTGGAGATTTGTTAGCATGGAAGCAGCCTAACCCCACTGAAATAACTGGAGAGACGAAGTTTCTATGTCTCATAATTCAAGGACCAATGTTTTTAAACTAAAAATATCTTTAGTCATTTTAGAAACACTCTACTGACTTTAGTCAAGTTACTAATTACTTTTACCACACCATATAAAGGTGAAATCAGATCCAACATCTACAAATGCTGAAATGCATTGGCACTGTGTAATCAGCATCAGAGGCATGGTATTTGCCCCAAACAAGAAATTCTTTTCTATCTATGGAGCATCAGCGAAACAATGCCAACAGAATTGGTATTATTTGAGAGGTACAATTTTATACCACTAGAACAGAAGCCTGTTCTCTTCTTAAGAATGATGAAATTTATATTAGAAGAATTATTTTGATGTTATGCTTTGTGAAAATCAGCAAAGCTAGCCAATCAGCCATCATCTGATGTTTAAAAGATCATTTAGAACGAAAGTATTTGAACATGTTCATCAAACAGATTTATCCCACAATGATTTTTCTCAGATTGAAAATGTCATCATTTGCGAGGGTAATAGTTCTCTGTGATTCCTCTTCTTTCTAGTTCTTCACTCTCTTTCTGCCTTCCTTTTTTCTACAGCCTCTGGAAATAACAAGATAGCCTCCCTTGGATTAAAAAAACCAAACTTTCTTTTCAAGAGCTTTGTCAAATTCAATAACTCTTATGAAATATAGCAACAAAATAATTCATTTAAAGGACAACTATTGTAACTGTGATGGGTTTACCCTGGCTAGGTGCCAGGTGCCCACCAAAGCTGCTCTATCACTCCCCTCCTCAGCAGGGGAGAGAAAATATAACAAAAGGCTCATGGATCAAGATAAGGACAAGGAGATCACTCAGCAGTTACCATCACAGGCAAAACAGACTCAGCTTGGGGAAATTAGTTTAATTTATTACCAATCACATAAGAGTAGGGTAATAAGAACTAAAAACTAAATATTAAAACACCTTCCCCCCACCCCTCCCTTCTTCCCGGGCTCAACTTCACTACCAAATTCTCTATCTCCTCCCCCACAGTGGCTCAGGGAGATGGGAATGGGGGTTGTGGTCAGTTCATCACACGTTGTCCCTGCTGCTCCTTCATCCTCAGGGAGAGGACTCCTCACATTCTTCCCTGCTCCAGCATGGGGTCCCTCCCATGGGAGACAGTGCTCCATGATCTTCTCCAACATGAGTCGTTCCCATTGGCTGCAGTTCTTCATGAACTGTTCCAGCGTGGGTCCCTTCCATGGGGTGCAATCCTTCAGGAACAGACTGCTCCAGCGTGGGTCCCCCACAGGGTCACAAGTCCTGCCAGCAAACCTGCTCCAGCCTGGGCTCCTCTCTCCACAGATCCACAGGTCCTGCCAGCAGCCTGCTCCAGTGTGGGCTTCCCACTGGGTTACAGTCTCCTTCTGGCATCCACCTGCTCCAGTGTGGAGTCCTCCATGGGCTGCAGGTAAATATCTACTCCACCTTTAACCTCCATGGGCTGCAGAGGGACAGCCAGCCTCACCATGGTCTTCCCCATGGGCTGCAGGGGAACCCTTGCTCTGGCATCTGGAGCACCTGCTCCCCCCCTTCTTCACTGCCCTTGGTGTCTGCAGAGTGGTTGCTTTCACATATTCGCACTTCTCTCTCCAGCTGCAGTTGCTGTTGCACAGGGTTTTTTCCCCTTCTTAACTATGTTATCCCAGAGGTGCTTCCACTGTCGCTGATGAGCTCGGCCTTGGCCAGCAGCCGGTCTGTCTTGGAGCCAGCTGGCATTGGCTCTGTTGGACATGGGGGAAGCTTCCAGCAGCTTCTCACAGAAGCCACCCCTCCAGCCCACCCCACACCCCCCCAAAACCTTGCCACGCAAAGCCAATACAGTAATTAATGTTAAAATAATAGATAATTTCTCTAGATAGATTTTTCCAAGATATTAGAGGAGTATGATCCTCCTTTTTCATATCTTGTTTGGTTTGTCCCTACCAGTCAAATTCAGGTAAATATTCACAGTTTCTTCTTTGATTAATTTTCCAGCTATTTCACTTGGAATGGAAATAAGTCCCCACTACCTATAATCCCTGGAACCAAACAAATTTTTTTGCAATGCAAAAGTGATCCAACAGCATTGTGTAAGCGTCCCCAGGATAAATCTCAAAAAGCTGTGCTAAAGCACAAAATCTGTGCACTTATAAGGCTAATTTTCTTAAAGTTTTTTGTAGTGAAATGACTCCCAGCTGTGCCATATCTTTGCTACTTTTTAGAAAGGTCCTGTATAGTATATAATATTTCAAATATAATAGAGAAATATTTATGCAGCATGCTGCCTTCAAAGATTTCTCAAATATTGTGCTGCCTGTAACTGTACCAGACTGGTTTCTTAACTGATATCTCTGCCTATGAAACATTAGAGTAATTCACACTCTGAGTTTAAATTTCAAGTTCTAGATATGAGTTAATGAATGCTAACTTTTTTCCTAGGATCATGCAATTGTTCCAACATGTGGTGTATTTAAATCAGTAGTCTGTTTATCGAAACAGAAAAGAGACTTACTTGATTTTATGTCTGATCTCTTCAGTATTAAA